>NW_023501049.1:0-392500 GCF_014066305.1 Letharia columbiana | reverse complement strand
TAAATTTAATCTCTTAAATAATTTAATATTAGCGAATCTTAATATAACTTCTCTTAAGACGCTTATAAAATCTAATTCCTCGATAATATTATCTAGCGAATTCTTATATAGATTATTTAATTTAGAGGGTTTTTATATCTTTCTTATTAATCTAGAGTATATCTTTAGAATACGCTATCGTAATATATAATATATAATAAGTCTTTTCTATTATTCTATATCTCTTTAAAACTTCTTAATATACTTATATATTTCTAAGAAGTATTATAATTATATAAGTAGTAAAATAATAATAAAGAGCTTACCTTCGACTTTCTTATTATTCTATCTTTTAATATAAAAATATCTAGAATTATAATTCTTTAGATTATAATAAAGGGCGGTTATTATAAGAATTATAATATTATCGAATAAGAGTAATTAAAGATACTTACTTCTTTATCTAAATTCGAGAAATACTCTCTTATTATAAAAGAAAATTTTATATAATAATATAACTATTAATTAAAATAAGAAGTATTTCTTATTCTAGAGACTATTAATTAGAGAAGTCGATTAATCTAAATTTTATAAAATATATTATATTCTATCTATTTTATAGATCTTAATATATAAATTAAAGATCGACTAATAAGTTATTAATTACCGTCTTTAGATCTTTAAGTAATAACGTTATATAAACCTTAAGATAAGATTAAATAATATCTCGAATTTTCTTTATTAGAGTTAAACGAAAATCGCCTATATAGTTAAAAAGCTATATTCTTATTAGAAAGAGCTTAAAGTATTAATAATAATAATTAGTTAAGAGTATTAATATCTTTCTTATCTCGAAATTTATAGATTAATTATCGATACTTTATATAAATCGAGTATTCTTATAGAGTTATTATCTCTAATTTTTTTATATTTTAATTATTACTTAACTAAGCGCGTTAATATAATACTTTAATTAGAGACTTAACTTTTAAAGATTTAGATATTTAAAATCTTTATTAGTTATAATTATTATAAGTAAAACGACTTTTATTATCTCGAATATATTAAGATACTCTTTCTTAATATTATAATCGCGCTCTTCTCGTTATATTAAATTATTCTAAAGCGCGATCTAACGATTATCTTTATTTAAGTTACCTTATAAAGTATAATCTATATATCTTTCTTTATTCTAATCTATTAATAATATATAATTTAATATTATTAGAGATATTAATAAAGCTCTAAATTCTCTTATTTTATTTAATAGGCGTATCGGCGAAGAACTTAAATAAGCTATATATTAATAACGCGGCTTTAATATAATAGCGCTTAACGACTCTATTTAATATAATACTTTTTAATATCAAATTATCTATAGCGATTTAATTATTATTCTACTATATTTAAAATATATACTTATTCTTATATTAAAGTTTTATATAAAGTATTCTAACTTCGTTATTATAAAGACGACTTCTCTTAATAAGTTATTTTCTATCTCGACTTAGTATATATTTATTAATCTAGATATTTAATTATATAATATATTCTTACTTCGTCTTATTAATTCTAATTCTTTGTCGCTAATAAGAATTATTTTAAATTCTATAATTTATATTAGCTAGTTTATATCGATATTACTTAATTCTAGAACTAATTAACTAATAATTAATATTACTACTCTTTATTTTAGATTTAATAATCTTAATACTTAATCGAAGTTTAAATAAAAGTCTTTCTATCGCTTTCTATTAAGATATTAGCTCGATAGAAGATATAAATTAAATAAGAATATATCGAGTTTACGATCTTCGCCTTTATTTTCGATTTTAAAAGAGAGATCTTTTCTAATATCTATAATAGTATATAAAATTAAAAGAATATCGTTAATATTAGAGAAAGCTTTATTATATATAATAATTATAATTATTAATAACTTCTTTATCTTCTATAAACTAATAAAGTTATTTAAGAATTTATTATCGTCGTAGTTAGATACTATATATATACTCTTCTTAAGCTTATATATTCTATAATATTTAGATAATCTAAAATCTATCTATCTATATTCTTTAACGCGTCTTTTTCTCTTATTAGTCTTCTTTATTTTACTCGCTTTCTATTAATATATAATTAATAATATCTTCGCGAATAAGTAGACTATAATTTATATTTTCTATCTTCTTAGCTTTCTTCTCTCTTCTAGCGTTTTTAACCCTCTTTATCACTATTCTCTTTTTCGCGTTCTATTTTAAAGTCTTCTATAATCTCTATAATTTAAATATAGTAAACTTATTTAATAGAATATAAAGTATTATAAATCTTCTATTATTATTAAAAGTTAGAATAAAATTAATATTAAATATTAAAGATAATAATAGATAAAATATAAAAGTAAATATATTTAAATAGATAAAAAAATAAAAGAGTAAAGAAAAGTTATTAACTTAAAAAGAGGGATTATTAATTAACGCGTTTTTAACTTATTTAAATTAAAGCGCGTCGAATTTCTATTTAAAGTTAATTACTTATTTAACTTAAATATTCTATTTAAACTAAATAACATTTTTATTAATAATTTCTATTTAAATTAAATAAATTTTTTATTAATAATTAACGTTAAGTTAATTATTATTTATTATTAAATATTATTACTCTAATTATACTTCTCTATTTACTTTTCTATTCTTAAGTATTTTTCTATAAATAATATCTATTTTAATATATATAATTATAGATCTTCTAGTATAAATACTTATCGATAATAATTACTTCGATATATTAATAATATATTTTATTTCTTAGATAGCGTTATATATAAAGCTATAATTTACGTAATTATCGATAACGATATTATTATAAACTTTATAACTATTAAAAATAATATATAATTCTTTTTAGCGACTCGAAGTTATTTTATATATAATAATATATTTCTATTATAGTTAATATCGTCTTTTTATAATCTCTATCGATAAGATATAGAGGTTAAATATTAGCTTTAACGCTTTTTATATTATCTCTCTCTATTTAATAAAGATCGCGTATTTTTTTAAATCGAAGTCTATTAAGATATAATCTATAAAGAAAACTTATATTAGCGAATTTTCTAGAAGTTATTTAAGTTTAATATTATTAAATAACGCGAGATATTAACTATATTAAAGATAAAGATTTTATATTATATAAAGCGTAAAAAGATATTTAAAGAAAGTAAAGATTATAAATTATTTTAATAAGATAGATTCTTTATATTATAGAATTTCTCGAAATTAATTAAATTTTAAAGAATATAATAATTATAGTATAAATATCTAATTATTTCTTATATATATATATATATTACAACTTCGAATTCTTTCGCTAATAGCGAGAATAATTAATTTAAGCTATTATATCGCTTTATATATTTCTCTTAATATCTTTATTATCTTTTTCTTTTTTTAAGATAAATAATCTCTTCGCGTATTAGTAATAGTAGATATATATAAAAAATAAATACTTATTTATCTAATATTCTTTAATTATAAAGAATATAAAATTCTAGTCTTACTTATATATCGATAATATAATTATCTTAAACTTTCGAAAATAATTAATCTTAATATCTTTATTATCGATGCGATATATAATTCGATCTATTATAGCGTTATATACTTTATCTTCTTTTAATATATTTATAAATATATCGAAATCGATATTATTTACTATAACGCGAATTAATATCTAGATTTTAATAATATTAAGAGATAATATTAGCGTATTAATTATAGTTCTTTTTAAATATATATAAAAACTAGCTTAATTAAAGATATATAATTATAATATAAGATTAACGTTATTAATAGAGATAGGTTATTTATTTAATCGCTTATATTTATAAGTCTATATATATATATAATTAATTTTTATAGCTATATCTAATTTATAATTATTTAATTATTTTTTTAGAATATTAGGTATAAAGACTTTTAAGAAGGCGTTCTTTAATTATTTAAAGGCCTTATCGAGCTTTATTTAATTATAAAAAATATTAAGCGCGCTCTTAATTAGATATCTCTTTTTTATCTCTTACTTTAAAAAGAAGCAAATCTTTTTATAGCTAGACTCTTCTACTATTAAATCGCGTAAGATAATTAATATTATTTAAATTCTTAAATTAATATTAGCGTAGAATAATTTAGATAAAATAAATAAAGATAACGCGACGCTAACTTATAAAGATCTATATATTTTATATCTAAGATTAATTAAATTATAGAATTTTAAAAGAAGTAGAATAATTCTAGAGAAGAATATATTAGAAAGAATATTATAGAATTAATAGAGATTCTAATTTAGAAATAGGCCTTATAAGTCGACCTTTATTTAATAAACTTCACTATATTATTTATTCTATCTATTTAAGAAATTAATTAATAATCGAGTTAAATAGTCGAAGTCGAATAATATAATATAAAATTAAACTATACTATATATTATTTAGATATTTAAAATATCTATTTAAGAATAATATATATCTTTCTTAATCTCTCTATCTATCGTATATCTAAATCACCTTATCTTTTACTTCTTTATCTATATTATTATTTTTATATTTATTATAAATATTAATTCTCGAGTTAAGTATCTTTTATTTAACCTTCTTATTTAAAATCTTCTTATTTAAATCTTATAAATTATTTAATATTAAATTATAATTATATATTAAAATAGTATAGAAGCTTTAGAATAATTAAGTATACTTATAAATAGCGTATCTAAAAAGATAATATAGTATTATTATATATCTAAGAACGAATTATCTCTCTTCGCATATTTCTATTTAAAATCTTATTATCGAGGCTTTTTAAGTCATCTAATATTAAGTAATAATTATATATCTTTTTATTTTTCTACGATAGTCGTACTACTCTTTTATTTATTTAAATATCTTATTACTTCTTCTAATTAGTATCTAGATTAATAAAGCGAAAAACTCTTATTAGCGTTATATCTATATCTATAAAGCGCTTAATTAAAATAAAAAAGTAAGATTTATTATTATTCTTAAAAGATTATATTATTAAATTATCGCGATTCTTAAATTAAATAATTAAAGAGTATTAGAGAGTTTCGTTATCTAAATACTCTTACTTAAACTACTATAAATTTATTAATATTATTTAAAATTAATAGAATAGAGAAAAAGATTATATTAAAGCGATAATTAGATTAATTATAAAGAAACTTATAAATATTATTAACTTTTTAGAACATTTATAAATATCTTTATTAAGAGTATTAATTAACTATTTTAATACGATAAACTTAAAAGTATTTTTTATTAAGTTATATAGATAATAATTATATATACTATCTTACGAATACTATAGTTAATTCTTCTTTATATTATCTAATTTAAAAAACTAATCGCTATTATTTAAGTCTATAATAATTCTTATTATTATAATATTTAATATTAATTAGCTTTAATTAATATATCTTAAAAAATTTAAGAATATTAGAAATAATAGTTATAACGCGTAGTTTATAAGCTTTATTAAAGTATAACTTATATATAAATTTAAATAAATTATATCTTTAGCTCTAAGTCTTATTATATTATATAAAATATTTAATTTTAATTTAATCTTAAATAATCTAATTAATATTTTAAAGAATTTTTCTCTAATCGTCGCTTAATAAGTAGATAATCTTTCTTATCTTATAAGATAAAAGCTTTATAAATAAAGCGTCGCTATTAATAATTCTCGATTTTACTATTTATTTAATTATTAACTTATCTAGAATTATTTATATTTCGTCGATATTTCTCTTTAACTCCTCATTTGATAAAGCGCGTAGACGGGACTCTATATTCTCTATACACTTTCTAATATCACAATATTTCTTCTCTATTATCTTAGATAAAACGATATTTATTTTTTATTATAATTATTTAATTAATAAAATTATTATTATTATATTAATAAAGAATATAATTTATAATATAGCTAAATATTTATAAACGAATAATAGATAATACTTAAATTTCTTCGCTATTCTATTATAATATACTTATTTCTTTTTATTTAGATTTTATATATAAATAAAATCTTTAATAATAATTTTAGATTACTTTATTTTATAAGTAATAATTAATATAAATATTAAAAAGATATCTAATTTTATATTATAGTACTCGTTAACGTAGATCTATTTAATAGCGAAGTTATATATAAATAAACCCTTTATCTTAGCTTAAATATAATTCTTATAAAACTTAAGCGTTATTAAGATTAAGAATCTCTCTTATTTAAATTAAGCTTTATCGTTAACTATATATTTAAATAATTTAATATTTATAAAGATTAAAGGCTTTAGATTAATATTATAATATTAAATTAATTTATATATATAAAAAACGCGAAGTTATATTATATTATAATCTTCGAGATTTATTAACTTAATAATTTCGATAAGCTAGTTTACAAAAATTTTAACTAGAATAATTATTAAGAAGAATCTTAATTTAAATATTATTCGAGCTACGTAGTTAGCTTCGTCTTTATATAAATATATAATATTAAATATCTTAATTAAAAAATATTAGAATTATCGATTTTTTCGAATAAATTATAATATAAGATATTTATTCGCGAAGAGAGACTTTTTAAAGACTTCGATAATAGTAATATTTTAATATTCTTTAAAAATATTAAATTATAGAGTAAGTTATTATTTAAATATCTAACTTAATAATAATATTAGAGTCTAAAGAAATATTTATATTAGCGAGTCGAATAAAAGAATTAAATATATTTATCTTATTAAAGTCGAGCTTATTTATATTAATTACTTTATTATAGAGATTTATTTAAAAACGTCTTTATATTAAATTATATAGCTAATAG
This sequence comes from Letharia columbiana, assembly GCF_014066305.1. Lineage (NCBI taxonomy): Eukaryota > Fungi > Ascomycota > Lecanoromycetes > Lecanorales > Parmeliaceae > Letharia > Letharia columbiana. The sequence goes on along the minus strand of NW_023501049.1, from coordinate 385,622 downwards.
ATTTTTAAAATAATAAATATTAAGATTTCTTATAAATTTAAGATATACTTTAAATCTTTAAAAATATAAGTATTTTCGATACTTCTATTACTATAATTAAGTTATAAAATTTACTTTATAATTTTCTAAATTTAATCTAATTATTATAACCTCTCTTTTTTATCGAGCTTAATCTTTTTATTAGATTAATTAATATAAAAAGTAGATAATTAATAATACTCGAATATATACTCTAATACTAGATCTTCATCGCCGATCTTTATATTATTCTATATCTTTCTTTAATTTATAATCTTATTAATTTTAATATTATAAGAGTTAATTAATTAAAAGATATAATCTTATTTAATTAAGAGCTTTATTAATATAATATCTTTTATTATTAAATATCTCTTCTTTTATAATAAAAGCGCGTTATTATTCTTATAAATTTTAAATATAATAACGTTATCTATTAAATTATTAACGAACTTCTTTTATAAAAAATAGTAATAAATTTATAATTAAGAGTTATTCTTATTCGAGCTAATATTAATAAATTAAAAATCTATTTTATTTTCTTTATAAATATTAAGTAAATTAGATAATAAAATTGAAGGTAAAGTAATAATAGAATAGAGAGAAAGTAAAGTTTTAGTAGATTTAAATTAAGATAAGATATTAGTAAGTCTAAAAGAGATTAAAAACTTCGAGATTTTCTAAAAATTATCTTATATAAAGTATAGTAAAAAAAAGATATAAAAAAGAAGAATATTAAGAGTTAAGATTAGAGTTAGAGTACTTTAATAAATAGCTTAATCTTCTTTATAGATAAAGATTTATTTAATAATTTACTTTAATAATAAATAGAGTTTAAAAGAAGAATATAATATATTATTAATAATTTATTTAGATTAAAAGCTAGTCTTAGAAATTGAGATAAAAGATTTATATTAGATAGAACTCGATATTAAAATTAAAAGTAGCTTCGATAAAGATTTTATTAAATATTATCTATAATATAGAATTTACGAAATAAATATTTAATAATAAATTATAAAGAGAAAATAGTAGAATACGATATTATAAACGCTAATAACTAGCGCGATAATTAACTATTCGACTTCGATTTAATAATTTATTAACTATTTAAATCGCCTATTTAACTTAAATATTTAATTATAATTTATATTATTTAGAAGCTAGATTAGAGATTATATTAATAATTAGAGATTATAATTAAAAGAATTATAGATATTTAGTAGAAATTAAATATTAAGTCTATTATTACTATTAATTAACTCGAATATATTGTTTATTTAATTCGAATACTAGATATAATAGTAATATCGAAATTAGATAAGCGATATCTAAGCTATCTATATATTCACGTCATCTATATTCCTAGTATTATTATTCTTATTTCTAATATTATTATATATTTAAAATTAAATTATCTCTCTTCGTATATTTCGATTTAATATTTTATTATCGAGGCTTTTTAGATTATTTAATATTAAGTAATAATTATAAATCTTTTTATTTTTCTATAATAATTATACTACTCTATTATCTATTTAAATATTCTATTATTTCTCTTAATCGATATCTAGATTCATAAAGCGAAAGAATCTTATTAAGATTATATTTATATTTATAAAATATTTAATAAAGATTAAAAAATAAGATTCGTTATTATTCTCGAAAGGTTATATTATTATATTATTACGATTTTTAAGAAGAATCGCTAAGAAGTATTAGAGAGTTTTATAATTCGAATACTCTTATTTAAGCTACTACGAGTCTATTAATATTACCCGAGATTAATTAAATAAAAAGAAAAATATATTAGATTAATAATAAGATTAATAATAGAGGAATTTATAAAAATAATCAATTTTTTAATATATTTATATATATCCTCTTTAAGAGTATTAATTAACTATTTTAAAGTAATAAATTTAGAAATATCTTATATTAGCTTATTTAGATAGTAATTATAAATATTATATTCTAAATATTAAAGTTAATTATCTTTCTTATTATCTAGCTTCGTAAAGTTTAATCGCTATTATCTTATCTCGTAATAATCTTTATTATTTTAATATTTAAAATTAATTAGCTTTAGTCGATATTATTTAAAAAAATTAAGAATATTCGAAATTACTATTACTATTCGAAGCTTATAAACTCTATTAAAGTATAAATTATAGATAGAGTTAAGAATATTATAGTCTTAAACTATAATCTTCTTATATTATATAAAATATTTCGCTTTAATCTAATTCTAAATAGTTTAATTAATATTCTATAATATCTTTCTCTAATTCTTACTTAATATATAAATAATCTTTCTTATTTTATATAATAAAAATTTAATAAGTAAAGTATCGCTATTAATAATTCTTATCTTCGCTATTTATTTAATTATTAGCTTATCTAAAACTATTTATATTTCATTAATATTTCTCTTTAACTCCTTATTCGATAGGCTATATAAGCGAGCTTTTATATTCTCTATTCGCTTCTTAATCTTACGATATACTTTTTCTATTATTATCGATATAACGAGATTTATCTTTTATTACGACTACTTTATCGAGAAAATTATTATTACTATATCTATAAAGAATTTAATTTATAATATAGCTAAGTATTCACATATAAATAATAGATAGTACTTATACTCCTTCGCTAATCTATTATAATATACTTACCTCTTCTTATATAGTTTTCGCATATTTACGAGATTATTAGTTATAATTCTAAACTACTTTATCTTATAGACGTTAATTAATATAGAAATCGAAGTAGTATTTAACTTTATATTATAAAACTCGTTAATATAAATCTAGTCGATAACGAAGTTATATTCGAATTTCCCTTTATCTTTAATTATAACTTTTATATAATTCTTATATAACTCGAGAATTATTAGAATTAAGAATCTCTCTTATCTAGATTAAACTTAATCGTCGACTATATATTTAAATAATTTAATATTTATAAAAGTTAAGAGCTTAGCGCTAATTTTACTATATCGAGTTAATTTATATATATAAAATACGCGAAATTATATAACGTCGTAATTATTAAGATTTATAAACTTAATAATTTCCGTAAATTAATTCGCGAAAGTCTTTACTAGAATAATAATAAGAAAGAATTTTATTTTAAATATTATTTAGACTACGTAGTTCGCTTCGTCTTTATATAAATAAGTAATATTAAATATCTCGATTAAAGAATATTAAGACTATTAATCCTTTCAAATAAATCTCGATATAAGATATTTATCTACGAAGGAAGACTTCTTAAAGACTTCGATAATAATAATATCTTAGTATTCTTTAAAGATATTAAATCGTAGAGTAAGTTATTACTTAAATATTTAACTTATTAATAATATTAGAGTCTAAAAAAATATTTATATTAGCGAGTTAAATAAAAGAATTAGATATATTTATCTTATTAAAGTTAAGCTTATTTATATTAATAGTATAAGGGCGTAGTCTATTAACGGTTAGCTAGCGAACATAGACTATAAAAGATATAGTATCGTTATGAAATTTAATAGTATATTTGATAGTAGAACTAATCTCTAAGAAATATTAAAACTTCGAGATATATAAAGTAAATTTATATCCGCTAAGTCTCTAGATATATAAAATATATTATTAAAATTAAACTCTAAAAGAAACTCTAATATAATATATATAATATTAGCGCCTTAATATAAGTAGCGTTAAGATCTATAACGTATTAGATCTAATAATTATTTCTTCTTCTAGACTCTAATCTTTAAACGCTTAAATAAAGATAGAATACTTATTAAAAATTTTTTAAACTTTAATAGAGAAATAAGAGAAAAGAGTCGATTTATTAAGATTACGATATCGTTTTAATAACGTAATAGAATTAATTCTTACGCGTCGTAGACGCGTTACTAATATATTATATAATAATATTAATACTACCTTCGAGAATAATATCGCTTTTATAATATTAATTAATAATAATCTATAATAAATTAACGCGCTTAATATTAGCGTTTTTATAGCGCTAGTTAATAGCCCCTATAGCGAATAATATTAGATTTAAGAATTTATAATAAAATCTTAAAAATTTAATAAGTAAAAGGAGAAAGAAGAGTTTTTCTATAAATAACGTTATTTTTATAGCGTATTACGTCTATAGCGAAGTAACGTAGTAATAATCTTTATTATAGAGATTCGAAGAGAGTAATTAATAGAGCGACGCGTCTGCGATAATATTCTTAATTATTAATTAATAATAATAGAAATAATAATAATAGTTAAGCGACGCGGTTTTATAAATAATAATAAAATATTATTATATCGCTACTATTTACGTTATTAGATATTATTTATTAATATTAGCGCTACGATAAAGAATATAAAAATTTCTTTTAAATTATTTATTTTTATTCTTTATAACTTTTAACGCTTTTCTTATAAGTGCTTACTTTAACGCTATAATATTAATATTAATACTAATATAAGTATAGTATATCTTATTATATTAGTAGTCTACTTCTCTTTATCGTAAGTATCTTATTATTATTAATCGCGTTAATATATAGATTAATAATTTTATAATATTCTTTTTTAATAATAATAATAACTTTAATAGTAAGTATATAGTCGTCTTATAGGCGCGATTACTAACCCTTAACTATTTTTACTATTATCGCTCTATATATATAATTACTAATAAGTTTTAATATCTAATTTATTATATAGAACTTACTTTTATTAAGGCGATGATTTATATATTCGAGGTAAGTCTCTTCTTTATAATAATTATAAGGTCAAAAGGCGCGATATTAATCGCTATATTAAAATCCTCTTATATCTTTAGATATAAATAAGGAAATTAATACGACGCTATTATCGCGTTAAATGATTTTAAAAGCTATCTTATCGACGAGCTAAGTTTAATAAGAAGATTATCTAATAGTATAAATTATAGAAATATATAATAGCGACGACTTTAATTATATTTATTATAATTATAAATCTCTAAAACTAACTTATAGCGATATATAAGCGTATAGAGAAATTAAAGAAAATAAATAAGTTACTAAAGAAGGAGCTCGAGAGCCTTTATCGATATATAGCGAACGTCGATAGATATTAATACGAAGATTATACTTTAATTATCTTCTTATTAAAGAACTAAGTTAATAAACTTAACTTAATCTTTAACGCTAAGATAGCGAAGAATATTTAAATAATAATCTTTTTTTAGTAATAGCGCTAGCGTAAGATCTTTAGATAGTTTTTTAATAGCTATCTTAAATAAAAATATATTTATATTAATAATATATACTCTAATATAATAAATCTTCTTTATAGTAGAGTTTAATAGATAGCTAAATAATATAATTATTTTATTAATCTATATCTTAATAATAATAAATATAGAGGAATATACGCGTAATATAAGTATTATCTAAAAATATATTTAATCTAATCGATAATTATATCTTATTTTATTACCTCCGCTTACTTATTATTAATTTATATAATTAATTAAGCTCTTTAGTAATAAGAGACTTATTATTTATTATTTAATACTTTTATTTATTACTCGTCTACTTATAGATTTAAATTAGCTCGCTAGTATTAATTAGTTTATTATTTAATAGTTATTAATTATACTTTTCGTCTTAATTAGTTTATTTAATCTTATACTAAATATCTTTCTTATACTTAATTCTATTAATAATTTCTTTAATCTTCTAAAGCTTATTATTATTAATAAGATCGAGAGTTTATATAAAGACTTTCGCTACGTTATTATAATCGCGAAGATAATAAAGCTTAAATAACGATATATAAAAGATATTATAAATTCTATATATCGAGAATAGAAGTAGATAATACGTCTACGCCTCTATCTTATTTATAATTTAAAATAATCTTATAAATTTATAAGATAACTTCTTATTTAAACGTTTTTACTTTAGATTCTTAATCGCTAATATTATTAAATTATCTATCTTATAGCTTTAAAACTAGTATATTTTATTATAATATTTAAATTAAATCGTAATAGCGCTGCGAAAGCGCTTTACTATCTTATTCCTTAATACTTATAACTTCTTTACTCTATTATTTATAGCGAGTATTTTCCCCTCGATAAAGTTATTCTTAATCTTCTAATAGATTTTAGAATAATATTTATATATTAGAAAGAATAATATTATTTCGATAAAGGAATATCAACTATTTATATAAGCGAACTCTACTATTAATAGTTATTTTATCTAAATATTTTACTTATCGTTAGTAAATATATATAAGAAGTATTCTAATATCTAATTTTATTACTTAATTTACTTATCGATTTATAAGTAAAAGGCGATATTTAGATATCGCTTAATTTTAAAATAAAAGTAAATAGCGAACTAGAAGCTATTAATAAATATAGAGTCTCTATTATTAATAATATCATTTAGTATACTATAGTAATATACTATTTCGAAATAAAATACTTTCGCTAGCTAAGCGATATCGATTATAATAAATATAGAAATATATCTTATTATTTTTATAAATTAATTTACTATAACTAGAATAGTATCGTAAATAATACTTTTATATTTACTCGCTAATAAGTCGATAATAAAGTTTATAGAAATTTTCTTTTATAGTTTAATAGCGATAAAAAGCGAGCTTAATTCGCTATATAAGCGATATCGCGGAGTTTTAATTTATTAATAAATATTATATATCTTAATATAGTTAATAACTTACTTTAGACTTTTATTTTAATAATATTTATAAATAAATAGCTTATACGTCTTTATAGCGTTAAAGTATTTTAATAATAAATTATTATAATATTTACTAATAAGCTCTTCTCTTAAGACCTTATCTCTAGAGATATAAAGGCGATTATTATATCTTAATAGTTTCTTAAAGTCTAAGATCTATACTTAACTACGTACGCGACGCTTAATTATCGACTTATTAATATTAATTCGAAAAGAGTTTATTTAATTATTATAAACTTATAGATCTTAAATTAATATTTTTATTAATCTTTAAAATACGTTATAAATAGTCTCTTATATAGTCTTAGACTCTCTTCTAGAAATAATTATCTAAATATTAATAATATAAAATATAGACGCTATAGCCGCTATAATCTTCTTATCTCTTTATAACTACTTACTACTAGTTTAAAGTATAAGCTTATTCTATAATATTAATAAAAGTTTAATATTTAATAGCGAAATCTTTTTATAATTAAGACGTCGCGATAGCGGGTTAATAGAATTTAATTTATTTATTTAATAAAAAATCTTAAAGTTATAAGTAGCTAACTTTAGCGTCTAACGAGTTTATCTAAAATTTAATTTCTTCTACTTTATAAAGCTCTTAAGATTATTATAATTCGTTAAAATCTTAATATAAAACGTATTACCTTTTAGATAGTAACGCTATTACTTTATAAACGCTATAATAGCGAATAGCTCTTAATTATAAATCTTATAATTTTACTTTATAAAAATTATTTTCCTAGATTAAAATATTATTAATCGCTAATAGCTATTTTTATCCGATTATAAAAGTATAGCTCTTATATCGAAGTTAAAAGCGTCGATCTTAAGATGTAACTTTAAATTTAAATCGTAATAGCGTAGAAATAGTGTAGTTATAAAAGTGCTTCGAAGTTACTAGAACGCTAGCTTCGCGTTATCTATTCACTCTAACGATCTAGGTTTCTTATTATTTTTACTTTCTTTAAGCAAGTTAATAAGTAACGCTATTATACTAAAATAGTTATAAATAAATTATTAATAGAAATTAATAAAGTCTAAAAAGACTTATATATCTCGATAACTTTTTAATTTTAACTATTTTTTAATAATAGCGATATATTTCTAATTTATCGCGATATCTTCGATAGATATAATAAACTCTAGAAACTTAACTCGCTCGATATAGAATTAATACTTCTTTAGACTAGTGTATAGTTAAAACTAATATAAACGCTTAAGTACTTACTTAATATATCGTTAATACTCCGCTAGATTAATACTATAAATTAGAATATTATCTAAATATATTATATATATTATATTTATTAAACTCGTAAAGACTTTATTAATATATACTTAAAAAATTATTAATATATTAGCGAGCTTAAAAGATATAACTAAATATTTAAAGTAGTCGTAGTAATTATAAAACGCTATTTTCTACTTATCGCTTTCTTTAATTTAAATTTAATAATAAATATTCTTAAGATTTAACTTTATAAAGACTTTAACGTTATATAAGCGATTTAGAGTCTTAATAATTAAAAATAGTAAATATCGATTTTTAATAGTTATCGCGTTTAGGCCTCGATAATTAATATAAAGATAAAGCCCTTTATTCTTTTTAGAAATAAAAAGAATTAATACTTCGACTAAGAAAGTTAAATAATAGATTTAATTTTTCTAAAGAAAATTCTTTAAATAGCGCTATAGCTTCGTTAACTTCGTTTAAGATAAATTATATAAGAGATTATATAGCGGCTTCTTATCGCTCTCGATTTTAATAATATAGTTTCTCTACTTAAGCGTAGATAAGACTTCCGCCTTTTTATTAAAAAAAACGTTATTAAACTCTAATAACTTCTAAAAAAGCTTTAAACTATACCCGTTTTTTGATTCGCTATACGCTATCGCGATATATATAATTATAAATATATTTAGCTTCTATTCGATAGTTCGAGTAAACTTAGCTAATTCTTTAATCTATAATTTATTAGCGTTAACTTTAAATTATTATTACTTCGTCGCTAAATCTAATAATACTTATAATTAACTTAGTCTAGATATATTTAATACGATATTAAAGCCTTTTTAATTAATAATATAGAAGAGTATATTATACTTTCTACTTTAATTTTAACTATTTACTAATTAATAGTTTAGCTAATACGCGTTATAATAATATATACTTTAATTACTTAGCGCTTTCGATTATAATAAAATAACGTTATAAGATTTTAAATTCTATTAAATTACGAACTTTTATAAAATTAAATTAATATATACTTTAATATTAAGTAGAGTAATAAGTTACCTCTATTTATTCTAAAGTTTTATTTATCTCTTTATAAGAATAAAAGAAATTATCTCTATTAATTATTATTCTTATCTCGCTTCTAAGATAGTTATAAGGCCGAATCTTTTTTTATTAATACTACGTCGATATAAGCTATAGATAATTTATCGAGATTTAAATACTTAGATATTTAATAATCCTATTTTCTATAATAAAAATAACTATTCTTCTTATAATTAGAATTAAAAGATTCGACTTTACACTTTATATTATCGTCTTAAATACGCGCTATATAAGCGCCGTCGTTTAAAATTAATTTAGACTTCGAAATTTAATTCTTTAAAGGCTTATTCTTAGCGAACTCTCTCGAAGACTTTAAATAGAAATCGTCGTCGAAGTATATGTGTTTTAAAATCTTTTTCTATATAATAATCTAGATAACAATTTCTTTTTATTATTTTAATATACTACTAGTACTTAAAATCTTATTCTTAAACTCTAATCTAAGCTTAGCTAAGAAGAAATTAACTTAATACTTCTTAGAAAATAGAATTATATAGATCTCTAGCTTCTTTAAATAAATCTTAAAAATAGATATCTTCTAATTAAAGCGTTATTTAATCTTCTCTTACTTTTCATAAACGAGGAGATAGCGATTTATTAAATTCGCTATTAAATTAAGTAGAAACTACTTAAAGAATTCGAAAGTTATACTCTTTAGATTATAAATTTAATAGTATTCATATTATTAAATATTAAAGTTATCTTCTAAGAATTATATATAATAAATAATCTTTAATTAATTAATAATGAAATACTTAGAATTTATAAGAAATTTAATTTTAATTTCGCGGAATTAGCGTAGATACTCTTTCTTATTAATACTCTTATAAGAATATATTCTTTTAGAGCGAAGTATTTTCGTCTTAATTAGTATATTCGCTAGAAGCGCGATAATAATCGATATAAGTAGGTTTTCGCTGACTATAAACGATAAGCTAGCGTTATAAAGCTCGCGATTATAGGCCTCTAATATAGCTAATTCTTATTTTTATTTTAGATAATAATTTTCGACTTTAATAATTATAAGACGTTATTCTATAATAAGATCTTTTACTAATAAGAAATTCTTAAACTTATTATTAGCGCTATAGCGACTCTCGATATTATCTTTATTTTCTACTATATAATCTAGAGATAAATTTAATATCGTAACGATAATAGGTCTTTTTCTTTAAAAGATAAAGAGATTAAAATTATAAAGGCGTAGTCTACTAGCGGTTAGCTAGCGGGTATAGACTATAAAAGATATAGTATCGTTATGAGATTTAATAGTATATTTAATAGTAGAACTAATTTCTAAGAAATATTAAAATTTCGAGATATACAAAATAGATCTATATTCGTTAAGTCTCTAGATATATAGAATATATTATTAAAACTAAATCTTAAAAAGGAACTCTAACGTAGCATATACGATATCGGCGTCTTAACGTAAGTAGCGTCAAGGCCCATAACGCATTAGGTTTGATAAATAGCTTCTTCGTAAATATTTACTTAAAGGTATCGCTATATTAAATCGTAGAGTTAATAGATCTTTAAAATAATAGAAATCGATATCTCTCGCGAATCTAAGACGTGGCCTAAGCCTCTAAATATTCGAGTATTATTAATACTTATATTATTACGATTAAGCTATAAAACTTACTTTATAATTTATTAAATTATATTAAATTACTAAAACCTCTCTTTCTTATTAAACTTTATCTTTCTATTATATTAATTAGTATAAAAAATAGATAATTAATAATACTCGAATATATATTCTAATATTAGATCTCTATCGCCGGCCTTTATATTATTCTATATCTTTCTTTAATTTATAATTTTATTAATTTTAATATTATAAGAGTTAGCTAATCGAAGAGCGTAATTTTATTTAATTAAGAGCTTTACTAATATAGTATCTTCTATTATTAAACGTTTTTCCTCTTATAGCGAGAGCGTATTATTATTTTTATAAGTTTTAAGTATAGCGACGTTACTTATTAGATTATTAATAAACTTCTTTTATAGAGTATAATAATAGACTTATAGTTAAGGATTATTCTTATTTAAACTAATATTAATAAGTTAGAAATTTATTTTATTTTCTTTATAGATATTAAGTAAGTTAGATAATAAGATTAAAGATTAAGCGATAGTAGAATAGAGAGAAAATAAAATTTCGATTAAATTAAGTTAAGATAGAGTATTATAAAGATTAAGAGAGATTAAAAACTTCGAGATTTATTTTACTTAATAGAAGAAAAGATTAAACGCTTAAATATCTTAAAGAGTTATTAAGATTAGAAATATAAGTATATTAATAAATCTCGCGAAGTTTTAAAGATACTAACTTCGATATCTAACGTCTTAATCGAAGCTAAAATTAATATTAATATTTATTATTAATATAAGAAAATAAAATTAATAAACCTTTAATTATACGCTATAAGAATATCCGCTATTCAAATATATATACTCGCTTTTAATACTTATATATCTCTTATAAATTATTATTATTATTTATAATTAAGCTTATATTATTTACTTTATAAATTAGATAAAATAATATTATAGAATTTTTATCGATATTATTTTAGAATTATTTCGATTAAAGATAGATAATAAGAGCTTTAAGACTAAGTTACTTTTAGAATTAAGAGATTATTATTAAATTATTTATTAACTTCTAAATAAAGACGAGCTTATACTTATTTAAATTATTAATAATAATAAATTAAAGAAAGTTAATATTAAAGGGGTTTTCGATCGATAATCTACTAGATTAATAGAGATTTATTAATCTCTTAATCGTTAAGAGCTTCTAAGTCTTCATATATTCGTCTTTCTATATTTTCATTAATTCCCTCTTAAATAATTACTTCTCTTACTTTATAAGCGCCTCATTAATTAATAAAATTAATTTATATAAAAATTTAAAAAGAAAGCTAAGGTCTTACGCGGTTATATAATTAAGAATAAATAGTAATTAAATAATCTCGCTTACGATAATATTAATCTTTCTCTTATATAATTTTATAAACTTTTTCTAAAGATCTTTATATCTTAATTAATATAAGAATTTCTCTTTTACCGCTTTAAATATAAGCTCTAAAAATCGAAGTTCTTTATAAATATTATCTCGGTTCGCGAGAATATCTAACTTAGCGATATCGATTTTAAAATAAAAATCGATTTCGATAAATATTATTATTATAAGTATATCGTTTAAAGAAAGTATAGATATTAATATAATAATATATATAATATAATAATAAGAAAACGCGTATTAGATTAAGTAAGATATAAGATAAAAGAAATTTAAATAAGACTATAGAGTTTAAATCGAATATTCGATGTTATTTCTCGAAATATATATTATATCTTTAATTAATTTTAATTAATTATAAGTAGACTTTAATTAACGCTAATTTTATTAATAGCTATCTCGATAACCTTAATTAAATATTAATATATCGTATTTTTAACTAACTTTAATTAATTACTAATAAAAACTTTAGTAGAAGCTTTAATTAGCGTTAAAATTAATAATATATATATCGATAATAAAAATACGAATTTCGCTATTATATCTATTAGGAATATAAATTTATTTAATAATAATATAGATTTTCTAAGATCTATTCTCTATTAATAATTTCGAGACTAATAATCTTTAATAGAGTTTAAGCGATAATAATTACTTCGATAATTAATATTTCGAAAATTAATACTTATTTTAACTCTTCGATATAAGAGATAATAGTAAGATATAGCGATTAATAAATACTATATTTATATAATTTTTATTTACTCTTTAATCGATTAGTAGATAATCGAGTTCCTTTTTTAATAGATATATTAATCTTCTTTCTTCTTTATATCTATAAAAATCGATTAATTAGATTATCTTCTCTTCGAATATATATAACTCTTAATAGTTTATTTAACTTCGATTATTTATATCTAAAAGACTTTTATTTTAATATAAAGATATATTAGCTAGCTAAATATAATAAAATAGTTATATATTATAAATAACGATAAATAGATCTAATATATTTCTTTTATAATACTTATTTTTAGAGGTACTACTATCTAAATTAAACGATTTAAATTAAAGTAAAATTAATTTCTTTTATATAAAATATATATCTCTAAATTATATACTCTATAGACGGCTTTACTATTTTAAAGTAAATATATAAACGTAGTTTTATATATATAAAAGCGTTTTAATTATATACGTATTAAATATAAAGAAACGTTTAAAAGTAATAAAAGTATTTCTCCTCTAAATAACTCGTTATAGACTCTTTCTTTTTATAAATATCTATTAATATAAGATATTTTTTATATATAGATTTATAGATATCTTTAATATAATTATAAAGAATATAAAATTAAAATTAGACTTCGCGATAAGTAAGGCTAAAGTAGTAATATATATTCGCTAAGACGTTAATATATTATTAATTACTAAAGAACGCGTATCTTATAATTAATTAATAATAGATAAGAGAATATATATCGAGTATATCGCTTCTATAAAAAATAATATAAAAATAGTAATAAACTTATTAGATATCTATAAGATTATAGAAAGCGAAAACTAATTCTTTTATATACATCTTTTAATATTATAGATCGCGATATAGTTAGTAGTATTAATAATCTAATAACTTTAATTATTATAAAAGAAGAAGATATATATTTACTCGAAGATAATATAACTATAAATTCGATATTATAATAATAATTAAACGAGTAGAAGATAGAGAAAGAGAAAATAAACGCGATATAAATAATAAATCTAAATAATAAGATAATAGTATTCTCTATCTCTATAATAGATTTAAGTTATAATATTATAATTTCGTCTTTAATAATTAACTCTATAGAATTATATTCGAAAGAGCGAGACGCTAAGAGGCCGATAGAACTATAATTTAAATCGAAGTCTCTTATTTAAATAAAATCGATATTCAATTATCGAACTAGATCGAACGTCGAGTCGATATTCGATATAAATAATTTTTAAAATTTATTTAAATTTCGAAAAGATTATGCGCTGACGCTATAATTTCTTAAATTGAGACTCTCTAACGATAATATTAATAAATTCTTTTATAACGTTTATTTATAGCGATTTCAAGATAACTATAGTTTTAATAGCGTAAAATTATTAAGATATAAGATATAGAATATATATAGCGGTAATATCGACGGCGGCTAGACTAGTTAGTCTTTTAAAATTTATAACTTCGAACTTAAATTAAAGTCGAAGATATATTACGTTATTTACTTCGATATTATAAGTATTATTAAAGCGTTTTTAATATATAAACCTTTTAGTATAAGTTTATATTATCGATTTATACGCTAAAGAAATACTAATAAAGCGAGAGTCTATAGCGAGATATATATTACGAATTAATAATAAAAAATATAAGATAAGCTATCTAATAACTCTATCGTTATTTTTATTATTTTAATATTAAATAAAACTTATCTCTTTCGAATATATAGAAATTAATATACTTAATCGATTTATATTATAATTAGAAATCTTTAATAAGACGTATAACGCGTATATAGTAAATTAAATATAGCGATTTTAAGAATAATATCGATTATTACAAAAAAGAAGTTAAGATCTAGATCTATTACTATATCTTAGATTTAATAACCAAAAATAACTTCTTATACTCTTACAATATACTATCTACTAACGAAGTATATTTAATAATTAAAGAATACTTTAAATATAATATTAATATATAATACGTAAACGGCTTAACTCGAAGATATTATTTAATACTAGCTACTATAATATTAAATTATAAAAAATAAACGATAATTACTTTAATCTTAAGCGATAGATATTATTTTATATATATAATCTTATCTATAAAGAGAAATTATTATATTCTTTAACTTTATATTCTAAATAAATACTTAAGAGTATAATCGAGTAACTAAGACTATAAAAGAGATATATTAAAAAGATATTAAAATATTTATAAAATATAGTACTCTATAACCGTCGTCCTTTTATCGATAATTATTTCGCTATTAATATATATCGACTATAATATTTTAATATCTTATACTTTTTAATAATTAAGAAATTTATAAATTATTTATTTAAATAATAAATTAAATATATTAAAGCTATAAAGATAGAGAATAAAATAAATAAGTTTCTTAATATTCGCTTTTAAGTAATTTCTAGTTATATTAATTTAAGATATATCGAGTTTTTAAGTAAGAAGATATAGTAAATAGAAGAGAATAGTCGGACCCTATAGAGGACGATAATAGCTACCTTTATATCGATCTTAATTAAATTAAATTCGAATACGTTATATATAGATCGCGCTATTCTTAATCTTATTATACTAGTAAGATATTATTCTTATAATAATAATATTATTTAATATCTACTCGCGGTCTTAGCCCGAATTAATCTATTAAAAGAGATTTTTCGAGTATATAAACCTTTAGATAAAACGACGAATAAAGGTTACTTTAACTTCTTAAAGTTTTATAATATTAGTTACTTACTCGAAATAATATAATTATTTAACTTACTTAATAAATTAATCACTTAAATAAAGAAAAAGGCGTATATTAAATTTTTTAAAAAGTATTATAAATTAATAAATAAGTATAATAACTATATTAAATAGATTATACGTTATAATATCGTATATTAGAAGATAATTATAATATATAATTTTATTAAGTATTAAGATATAGAAGTATTATTATCTACAATTAAGAGATTATAGAAAAAAAAAAGAAGACCGAGATAAAAACTTCTTTAAATCTTTATATCTAGAATTAATAGATAAATAACGAGGAGCGTGATATTATAAAATAGATAAATTATTATAATAGTCATTATTAGCGATTAGTAGAGGCCGTTACTAAATAGTTAAAGTTAAATACTTTTCTCGAAGCTCTAGCCGCCTTTATTCGAATAGATTAAATAAAATTAAGAGAATATTATTTATTTAAGAGAGATAATAATATTAATATATATAAGGCGAACTATAAATAAGTATATCGATATTTAATCCGTATTTATTTTAATATTCGATATTAAAAGACTCTTAGAGAGGATTTTTTAAATATAGCTCGCTTATTTAAAGACGTTATCGTCTATAAATCTATTAATTAACCCTTTCAAAAAAGATAATATAAAGATTACGCTTAAATCTACGAATATAATTAGTAGACCTTCGATATTAATAAAGTTCTTTTAAGAAAATTAGTAGGGAAAGTACTAGTCGTAATAAAAGTGATAGACCTAGCCCGCAGAGATTTCAGATAAAAACCGATTTATCTATAGAGTGTTTTTATAAAGATATTTAAGTATTAATATAATAAATAAGTTTAGAAATATTATAGTATAGTGAAAGTAGAAAGAGCGCAGCTATCAACAGCGCGGAATTTAAAAATCCTCGAAAAATAACGATTCTATAGCCTCGTAAGTATTAAGAGAAATATATATATTATACTCGCGTTAGTAAAAGATAAGGAATTTTATTATATTAATAGCTTTATCGACTTTAATTAATATAATAATATCTATAATTTAAACTTTTTAAATAAGAGCTATAGAGTAGTAAAGAAGATTAATATATATTATATTATAAGATAATAGAGATATCGAGAATTTAGATTTTAGAATATTAGAAATAAGACTAAATATGTAATAGACAAAATCGATTCTAATTACTCTTCTCGACTCGAATATCTTTTTTAACTCGAATACTCTTCTTAATCTAGATACCCTTCTTAATTTAAATAACTTTCAAATTATCTTTAGAGTTTATTAAGCGAAGAGAAATTTTATAATTATAGAATATGTGCGTAGATATTATAATTAGAAAGAGAAGAGAGAGCGAGCTCTTCTCTAATTAGAAAGATATTAATACGCTTTAGAAAGTATTTAGCTAAGTATTTTAGCGCCGAAAACTACTATTAAATTAATTCGCGATTTCTTATAATTTAAAAAACGTTATCGCTTATAACGAGGGTTATTATTTAAAATTCTCTTAAGTCGTTAATAGTTTATATAATAATATTAGAATCGAGGCACGTTATTTTAAAAATATAATAAACTAGAAGAAAGTCTTAATGTAAGCTGTTATAGAGAATATAAGACGACGAGAGTTATTAATAATCTATACGATAATACTAGAATCGAGATATATTATTCTAAAAATATAATAAATTAGAAGAAAGTCTTAACGTAAGATATTATAAGGGGAGATTTATATATATTATTACTCGCTATACTCTTATATATATAATTATCTAAGAATTAAAACTTCTAATTTAAGAAAGCCGGTTTCGATTTTATAAGAAAGATATCTAATATTTTAACGAGCACTAATATATATAAATTCTAAAGGAATTTAAATATTAAGAGAAGAGATTAGTAGAGCTAAAATTAAGTAATAAGAATATAAATATATATTATTAGTCTTTATATATATTATATTAACTTTAACGCGATTATAGCGATAGAGAAATATATTAATAACGATTTTTCTTCTTAGATAATTAGCGCTTATAAGATATATTATAAACGATAATACTCTTATCTTTAATAGAGAAGATAGATTACTCGATATAATAATATAAATTTATATATATAAATCTAATATCTAGCGATAGTATTATTAAGTCGAGTTAAATCGAGCTTATAATATAACTAAGTCGAGTTAGACTTAGCTTATAGAGTTAAGTTAATATCGCGAATTATAGAAATAATAAAATATTAGTATAAGACGATTACTATTTCTAGAAAAATTATTTAAATAATATATAATAATTATTAAACTAGCGGATATTATTCGAATAGTATATAGTAATTACTAAATTAATAAATATTATTTAAATAGTATATAGTAATTACTAAATCGATAAATAGTATTTTAATAATAAATAGTAATTGCTAAATCGACGAACAGCGTGTGAAAAGTAGACTATAGTTACTGATTGGGCGGAATTTAGACGAATTTTAATTAGATTTACTAATCCGGCGAATTTTATAATTTCCGCGATCAACGCGCGATCAGCAATTTCAAATTTTATAGAAACTTTTCAGATTTGCAGATGTATATTCTCGCGACTCTAAAAAGAATTAATTCGAGGGCTTTATCTTAATTAGCGGTTTTTATAGAGTTAACTTAAAGCGTAATACGCTATTTCTTAATTATTTAAAACTTCTTATTTTAAAGATCTTTATAAAATATAAGATATATTATAAAAATTCTTTCGAGGTATATACCTCGATACTTATATATCGAGACTACTTATCTTAGAGATTTCTATAGAATATAAGATATATTATAAAGATTCTTTCGAAATATATATCTTAATACTTATATATCGAGGTTTAATTATCGAAAGCCTTAGAATACGAAACTATATTACTTCTAAGAGCCGATATCTAATAAATCTAAAACTTTTACTCTCTAAAAAATATTTTTCGATTTATATATAACGAAGTCGAATTCTCGAAATCGAGAAATTAGCGAATATATCTCGTAGTAACTAGCCTTCTCGAGGTTAGCCAAGCCTCGAAATTTTAGCGCGATATAGTTATAAGAATAATTCGACTATTATTAAACTATAGACTAAAAGAATCGAGAGTATCGCGCTTTATAATTGATACGCTCTATTTAGCTCTATAAGAGTCTATTATACTATAAGAGCGTAATCGCTTTAATAGTTTATAGCGAGAATATAATAGACTCTTATAGAGTTAAATAGAGCGTATCGATTATAAAGCGCGATATTCTTAATTTTTTTAATCTATAGTCTAGTAATAGTTAAATTATTCTTATAATTATATCGCGTTAAAATTTCGAGACTTAGCTAATCTCGAGAAGACTAGTTACTATAAGATATATTCGCTAATTTTAAGAATTTAAATTCGTTATATATAAATCGAAAAATATTTTTTAGAGAGTAAAAGTTTTAGATTTATCGGGTATCGGCTTTTAGAAGCGATATAGTTCTATACTCTAAGGCTTTCGATAATCGAATCTCGATATATATATATCGAGATATATATTTCGAAAGAATTTTTATAATATATCTTATATTTTATAAAGATCTCTAAAATAAGAAGTCTCGATATATAAGTATCGAGGAATATACTTCGAAAGAATTTCTATAATATATCTTATATTCTATAAAGATCTCTAAAATAAGTAGTCTCGATATATAAGTATCGAGGGATATATTCCGAAAGAGTCTCTATAACGTATTTTATATTTTATAGAGATCTCTAAGATAAGAAATCTCGAATAATCGAGTAAGGGTTATTAGAATTAGTATAGGTGCGATATTAGTATAAGTGAGATAGAACTAGAATAATAAGGCTACCGAACTATGTATGTAGGAAGAAGGCATAATATAGTAGGGAATGCCTCCGCCAAGGCCCGCTAGCCATAGGGCTGAGGGCTGAGTGGTGTGTCAAGGGTACGCTCGTAACACTACCCCCCCCTCTCAATAGCTATGGCCCCTATGGCTGGTAGACCGAAGATGTACGCCCATTGCTTGCCCTGTGTCTTCAAACATCCATAGCCCGTGTAGGCCTCGACCGGAGACGATTTGCCGAGGTGTAGCGATAGCAGTCGAACATCGGGTGGTTTGTCCGAGGTTTTACCGGATCGCATATTGGTCTTAACTGTGCCATGCCTACCATAGTTACTCTACAGAGATTCCGGAGATATAATCCACATCTTACCTGCGTGCCAGCAAGATTCTCCGAGTTCTTCTCCTTATTCAATCTTCTTACCATAGTCCTTCGATAGAATTAAAGAAAATCCAACGTATGCATATTATTCTTCAACACCTGTTGGCAGCCTGGCCTAAGAGCTTCACTATAGATTTGCCCTATGTCTCCCATACTCTTGTTATCAAAAATCTATTCTCCGTTTTATCCTTTATCTTAACTTAGCCGTACTTGTCGATTCGTAGATTTAATAGAGAGGTAGGAAAAGAATTAAATATATTAAATGTCATTTAATAGTAGGCTTACTATATATATTATCGATATACTTAGTAAAGAGATTAAATCGTAGTCGTTTTAAGGCTATTTCCGTCGTTATTATAGTAGGCTTATTATATATATTATCGATATACTTAATAAAGAGATTATACGTTTACTACTCTTATAGTAGACTTATTATATATATTATCGATATACTTAGTAAAGAGATCGAATAAAGTTATTTTCGAGACTATTCTTATCGTTATTATAGTAGACTTACTATATATAGAGTTTATAACGATTTCTTTCTATTATTAATTCGCTAGTTATATGAATAGTTTCTATATCTTATTTATTCCTCGCCTACTATTCTAGCGAGACTATTTCGCTATTCTATTAGACTCTTTAGAATCGAGTTACTCGTTTAATAAGCTTATCTAGAAATATAATAGCTTAACTTAATTTCTTACTAAAGCCTCTATTAGCGCGTTTCTTTATTAATTATTTATTCGCTAATTCGAATAGACGTAAGTGTGCGTTGATTAGCTTATATATATTTCTCTTTATCGAGTATACGAAGAAGTCTTATTATAATATTAGAATTAGTATAGATATAATACTAGTATAGATGAGATAGAACTAGAATAATAAGGCTATCGAACTATATATATAGAAAGAAGATATAATATAATAGAAAATGTCTTCGTTAAGGCTCGCTAGTTATAGAGCTAAGGACTAAGTAATATATTAAGAGTATACTTATAATAAGAGTAATATATTACGTTCTAAGTCGACTCTATAAAGACCGCTAATTTTTTTTTTTTTTCTACCTAAATTATTCTCTAATATAATTTTTTTTTTTTTTTTTTTTTTTTATTTTTTTAAAAAAAAAAATTTTTATTATTATTTTTTTTTTTTTTTTTTTTTTTTGGGGGGTTTTTTTTTTTTTTTTTATTTTTTAAATAGGTTTTTTATATTAAAAGGTTTTTTTTTTTTTTTTTTTTTTTTTTTTTCTTTTTTTTTTTTTTTTTTCTCATATATCTCGCTATAGACTATTAGAGCGATTACGCTCTAATACTTTATTTCTATTACGCTAATAGCTTTTAAAACAATCTAGTATCGAATTAGTAGAACTCTATTTATATAATAATCTTATAATTATTCGATAACTTATCGTAAAGTTAGAGATCGATCTAATATCTTTATTTTATTAGTTATTATATAAGCGTAGAACTAATTATAAGAAGAAAATCTAATAGTAATTAAATTATTTATTATAAAGAAAAATTAAATATAGAGGGCGATAAGCTCGCTATATTAATTAACGATTTATTAAATACTAATAACTATTATAATCTATCTCTATTAAGACTCTCTAATAAAGTTAATTATAACTTAAATAAATATCGATATAACTATATAGATTAGTACTTCGCTAATACTTAATAAATTAATTAATTCTTATTTAAGAAGAATATAGATAACGTCTACTTAAAATTTAATTATAGCGATAAATAAATTATAAAATAAATAAAGAGTTATAGAGCTACGATCTCGAGCTTAGAATTTAAAATTATTTAAAAAAATATATAAATATAAAAAGAGAATTTAAATATTATATAAAAGCTACTATAGTAGTATAAAAAGAAATCTATTAAATTTTAATATAAATATAATCGATAAGTAGTTAAAGGCTATAAGAGTATAGAGACTTTAAAATAATAGAGATTTAAGCGTAGATAATTTTTTTAAATATAATTAGATATCTATAATTCTATAGTTTTTAAATATATTAATCTATTAAATTTATATTAAGCTTATTATATAGTATATAATCGAAATCTAATATCTTCTATTTTATTAATCTTTTTTAAATTAAGTCTATTAATTTAAACTTTTAACGTCTTATAATAATTATAAAAAAGAAATTATCGCATCTTCTTTCTAGAATCTATTATTATTATTATAATATAAAATTTAAGTAAAGAATAAGCTAAGTTTATAAATATCTATAGATTTATTATCTATAATATTATTATATATATTATTCTTAATTATTAAATTATTAGAATTCGATTTAAGCTTATTCTTAAGATCTTTAAATAAGAAATTATATTATTAGTTAATAAGAGAATATATAGTACTTAACTTCGAATATTATTTCTATTTATATTAAGTCTTAACTACTTATTTCTTATTAATTTTCTTATTAATCTTCTCTTAATATATTATTTAAGCGTATAAAAAGCTATTATTTAAGTTAGAGAAAGAATAATATAAATAAGATATTAACTTATATAGAAATAAGTATATATAGATTATATACTTTAATAATTTATATAGTTATATATAACTCTATTCTACTATAATCGTTAAATAATCGAGTTATAAACTCCTATAGCATTTAAAATATATAACTAAAACGCGATATATCTATCTTAATTATCTATTATACTTATAAGACTATAAAATATAAAATTCGCCTCTATACTCTTAATAGTATATTCGATAAAAATAAGAAATAAATATATAATATTATAATAAAATTTAATATATCTAGAAATAGATATCGTAGATAATATAAGAGTATAGTTAAGATAACGATAGTCGCGATCTTAAGAAGCTCTCTATAATCTATATTATAAGAAGTAAATTTAAAAGCGAGTTATTAATATTATATCTATATTCTAATTTCGAAATAATCTTAATATAAGTAGAATTCTATTAAAAGATAAAAGTTAGATTTCTTATTAAAAAAAGATTTAGAGAGTTATAAATCTTTTATATCTTAATAAATATTAGTTAGACTTAACTACTAAATAAAATAATTCGTATATAAAAAAACTCGCTAATATTAAGTTATTTTATTATAATATAAGAAGATAATTTTCGAAGCTTAATCTATAAAATAACTAGTAGCTAATACTATTATTAAAAAAATTATTAACTCTTATTATAATCTTTTTATTAACTATTAAAAATATAATTAAATAAATCGTAGTATTTTTAAAATTAATATAAATATTCTTCTATTAAATATCTAATATTAAGATTAAAGACTATAATCTAAAGTAAGATAAAAAGACTTAAATAATAAATAATAGATTTTAGAAATATAAATAAAGATATATAAAAGTATAGTTATTAGACTTAAGCGTGATAAATAATAATAAATAATTAAATTCTTTCTAAAGAGATCTAGTTATATATTTATTAATTAGTCTTATTATAGAGAACTTTATCGCTTATATATATCTAGATAGTCTATAAGTAAGAAGTATTATTATTAAAGAAAATAAAAGCTTTATAAAACTTATATAAGAATTAAGACGCTTTTAAAATTATATTAATAATAATATTAATAGTAATACTAATAAGGCGTATAAAGATATATAAAAGATCTTAAAAAAACTTATTATCGAATATATACGATATTAGTAACTATTTCGAGTATTAATTCTATTAAGAGAGCTTTCTAAGTGCGTCTAATTAGTAATATATTTAATTCTTAAATAAGAGTCTTTATATCGATATTTATAACTTATTATAAGAGTTAATAAAATTAAAGATTATAATAAAAATTAAAAGCTTAATTAAATTAATTATTAAATTTAATTTCTAATATTAATTAATAACTATTTATTTTAATTTCTTAGCGACTTTTTAAATCTTTAGAAAAGATACGTTAGCGTACGTTTAAATATTAATACTTTTATTTTACTAATCTCCTTTAATACTCTTTTAACTCTAATATATTAATAAAATAATAATAAAAATTTAAATAATTTAATAGAAGTAGATAATAATTTTTATATAGATTAATAAATTATATAGCTAATATCTATAATCTTTTAATTAAAATTAAATTAATCTATAAAAGACTATATATAATATTATTTTATATTAAATACTTTAATTAAAAATCTTTAAAATAATAGATTAAGAGTTTTATAGACTTAATTACTATCGAGTTATAATCGCGAACTTTTAATATATTAAAAGTAATATTATATTTAATTTTAATTTTATAGATAGATAAATTAAAGAAATATAATATTAAGTATTTAAGAAATAATTTAAAATTCTCTAAATCGACTTTAAATATATTAGTTATTCGAGTATATACTTAAATATAAAAAGCTATATATATTATACTTAAAGTTTATTAATAATTATAATAAACTTTTAAATTCGAATTAATTAATATTAATATTAATTCCCTCTCTCTAACTTTTATTATTTAAATTAAATCTTAAAAAATAGCGCTTTAAACTTAAATATACTTAATTTATAATTTATTATTAAACTTAAACTTAAATATTTAAATAGCGCTCTTTATAGAAAATAAAGATAAATTATATATAATTTAATCTTAGATTTCTTAAATAAGATAAATTATTTTAATTAAGATATAAACGATATTATTAATACGAGAATAAATAAAAAATACTATTTTTAAAAGATTCTCTAATAAATTAAAACGAATTTAATTCTAGAAAGTTTTTTAATTTTAAATCTTTAATTATTTATATTTATAAAGTTATTAATAAATAAAGACGAATTAATTTAAAATATATATACGCGCTAGCTATTTTCTTTTTATAATTATTAAGATATTCTTAATAAAATCTATAACTACTTCTATTAAATCTTTTATTTTCTTATAAAATATTATATTATCTCTAGATTTAAATAATATTATTTTAAATAATCTTTATATAGACTTAAGATTATTATATTTTATTAGAACTTATAAGTATTTATAATATATTCTAGCGTCTTATAAGATAAAGAAGTTTTATAAAAAATTTAATCTAGAATCTATTATATAATTCTTCTTTATATTATCGAAATATTAGAATCTTATATACCCTCTTAATAGCCTCCTATATTTCTTTCTTATTACTCTTATATATAAAATTCGTTTTTAAATCTATTATTACTTTCTTTTTTAATATAATCTTATTTATATTATATAATTCTTTATATATAAAAACCTTTTATTACGTCGTTACGCTCTAAAAATACTCGATATTAACTCTTATTCTAGCTATTTCTTCTTATCTATCTCGAATTTAAACGATTTAAACGAGTTATCTATTATCTATAAAGAAAATAAATAAATAATTTAAGATCGATATTAATATTCTTTTAAACGCGTTTATGAGTTATCTAATTATAATATAAGAGCTATTCTATTAATATATAGAATTATATATAAAGAAATAGCGTTAATCTTTTATCGCGACGTAATATAATTAATATATAATTCACTTATCTTATTTCATTTAAAGTCTATTATCTATCTCTTATACTATTTAATTAATTTAATATATTTAATTCTTATATATCTATTACGCGCTAGACTAGAATAGCTTAATCTTTAAATTTAATAATTCTTAATTTAAAAGAGAATAGATATTAGAAAATATTAAGCGCGAGCGATAAAGGAATTTCTAATATATTCTAATTAAATTATATACGCTAAAAAAATTTAAAGATTTAGATTATATTTTATTTTAATTTTAGCGATAGAAAATTATCGTTAGAAGATAAATAGATTAACGATTTAATAGCGTATAGACTAAAGAGAATAAAGAGAGTTAAGATATAGATTAAATAAAAGTAATATATATTAGAGCTAACGAATAGATAGTTAATAAGATAATTAAGTACTATAGAGAAGAAGATAAAATAGATATAAATATTATAATCGAAGCTTTTATATATTCTAAGCTATTAAATAAGAGATTAATAGCTTTTTTATAATACGAGTAATAAATACTTTACTTCTCTTTTTTTTAGCTTTTCTTTAATATCTATATCGACTTAATATATTTCGAAAAACTCTATATATCTTGATATAATATACTAGTTAAATCATTTATCTCGCTCTTAATAATCGCGCTCCTCTTATCCCTATAAGTCTATATATAGATTTATATATTTTTATTATTAAAATACTTTACGCTTTAGATTTAATTCTACTATTACGTAAATAATAAATCTTCTTTAATATTATTATATTATATATTATCTTTAAAAGATATAGTAAAGTAAAGATAATAAATAAAATCGAACTTAATCGAGAAGCTTAAAATAGTAAATTTAGTTTACTCGTCGCGATTTTAATTAATAACTTATATATTAATTATAAAACTATAAAAGATATTGAATTTAGAAGAGAGAAATTAATTAATAATATATTTATCGATTATATAATCTTATAGATAAGAGTTATAAGCGATAAATATATCTTCTTAATAGATTTAAAGTTTATAACTATTAATAAAAAGAGTTAAAATATTTATATTTTTAATTTTAAAGTCTAATTTACTTTATTTTTAATATATTTCTAGTAATAGATAGAGAAATATATCGCTATAGAAGAGATAGATATAGTTATAATTAGAGAGAGCGATAAATAAGCTAGCGAAGAGAATAGATATATAGATATCGTCTTAATTTTTAATAGATATAGTATTAATAATATTATTAAATATATCGATATTAATAAGAAGAAAAACTTCGCTATATCGAAGAAGGAAAAATTAGACTATAGCGAATAGAGATATAATTAATTATATATTTATAATATATACGCTATATTAAAGAAAGTGAAAAATTTATAGACTAATAGCGAATAAGAGATTAATAATTAAGAAATTATATATTTTATAATATTAAGTATCGAAATAGACGATAAGCTTATAGTTTTTATTTAAATTAAGAATAATTTTATTATAAATATTAAATATTCTAATATTAAGATTTAGTAGAGTAATTAAGTCTCTAATAAAAGAGAAAAGAAATTAGTATTAATATTTAGAATCTAGAAGTAGAAGATAATAACTAAAGAGCGCGATAGTAGCGAGTTAACGCTTTATTTAGATAATATAATTCTTAAATATAATAAGCGTATCTATTAATTATAAATATAAGATAATTATATAATAATTATAAATTATTATTTATAAATTTAACTTTATTAGTCTTAATATATTTCTTATTATTATAATTAATTATCGCGATCTTATTACTTTCGCTATTTTCGATAATCGAGTTTATAATAAATTATATAACTACGATATTCTACTTTATATAATTTTTATAAAGTTATTAATTTAGCTTTTAAAAAAAATTTAATATAGAGTTTCTATAAGTAGAATAATATACTAGAATACTTATTAAATATTTCTAATTATATTAAATTAGAAAAGTGATAGAATTAAAACTATTTAGATCTAGAATTAAGAATAGCGTATCTAAATTATATATTATTATATAATTAAGATTACTTAAAATATTAGCTATTTTCTTTTAATATTACTCTATTATTAATATCGACTATATAAATTTCGAGAAAGTAAAAAAATACGCGTTTTAAGATTGTAGATAATAGATAAAAATAATATATATTATTATCGATATAAGAGATATCGCTAAATATCTTTTATTAAATAATCTCTTAAATATTCGTTATAGCGACTAGTTGATTTACGTTTAAGAATAAATTAGAAAAAACTAGATTATAGAAATTAATCGAGATTCTAAAGCGTTATTAATAATAATCTACTTTTAAAAAGAGTAATAATTACTTCTTTAATAATTTAATTTAATAAATTAGTAATTAGAATATTTATAATAATATTAATAATAAGACTTATAGCGTTAATTACTTCTTTAATTTTATTATAATTTATAAAATTTAAAATAATAAAAGAAGCTCTAATAATAGTATTAATAATATTAAAAGTATTTAAAGCCTCTTTATTAATAGTTATAACAGTCTTTAAATTACTTTCTACTCTCGCTATCGTAGATTTTATTTTAATATCTATTAATATATTCTTCGCTAAATTTTTTATTAAGATATTATTATCGCTAAGATTAATTATATTAAATAATATATTTTTATATTTATTATAGAGAATAAGCTCATCGTAAAAGATACTAGAACTCTTTTTATCTTTATTATTTAAAATAAGCGAATATATCTTTCTTTTTATCTTACTTTTATCTTTATAATTCTTCTTTAATTAAAAAGTAATAACTTATAATTTTAAATTATTATCTAATAAATACTTAGTATATTTAATATTTATATTAAGATTTCGCTATATATCTTACTATTTATTTAAGTTAACTAAAATATTACTTAGACGCTTAAAAGGTTTTCTATTTATTATCGCGAGTAGTCTTTATATATAAATATTATAGTTATTAATATTCGATATAGAACTCTTATTAACCTAATAATTAGTGTTATTAAAAAACTTAATTATTAAAAAGTTTTTTATTTTCGAGAAATTAAATAAATCGTTATTAATTATAGTAATTATTTTAATTTTAAAGATTTCTTAATTCTTCTAAATCGAATAGCTTCTTACTACTTTCGAAGATTAATAAATTAAGAATTTAAAGATATAGACTTATATCTAATAGTATAAACGCTATATCGATATTAATAGCAATTTTAATCTTAATAAGTTTATTTATATTAATCTTACTATATTATATTAAAGAGTATATAAAGAAATTAATTATTTTATCTAAGAAAGTTATAAGTATTTAGAGATCTTATATTATTTAAAATCTAGATATTACGCTTATTAGTATAACGCGAGAGCTAGTTACTTTCTTAAAAAATAAGAAATAATAATAATAGATAAAAAGTTAAGTTTAGTAAAAGAGCGTATAGTAAAAGTAATAGAGAAGGGAATATAATCGCTATAGATTATAAACTATAAAAGAAATAAATGCATTTAACGCGTTTAAAATTATTTTAAGATAAAGAGATAAACGAATTAATATAGAATAGTACTATATTTATCTTTACGATAATAGAATATTATTAATTAATATTATTAATACGAGAATAATAAGAAATATTATCTATAAAAGGTTCTCTAATAAATTAGAATAAATCTAATTCTAGAATTTTTAAGTAAGATTTTTAATTTTAAATCTTTAATTATTTATTATTCTTTACTCTTATTAATCTTAAGCTTTTATTTTAATATTTATATCGTAATTTATAACTTTTTTTAAAGTTCTTTAATTTTAATAATTCTTAATAATTCTTATATAGTGCTTATATCTTATAAGAAAACTTATTATAATTAATATAAAACTACTATATCGATAAAAAGTAATAAGAAGAAAAGATCGCTATATAGAGAAAGTATATATAATAAGATTTAAGCTATATAAATTTACTATTTCTAAAATTTACTAAAAGATAATTAACCTTAATATAAAAATTATAATTTATTTATAGTCTCTCTTTTCTAGCTCTAATAAATCTATCTTTAATACTTTCTTATAATTACTATCATCCAAACTAAACAAAAATTGAAATTACAAGCGTGACGGAAATATAAAATTCGTAGATAGTAAATCAATAAATTAAAATTCCGCGATTTAGTAAACTAACTTTATTAATTCACTAATTAATAGTAATATATATAAAAAAAGTTTAATAATGACGTTATAAGAAAGGTTCATAACGAAAGATAACGTAACAAATACTACGAAATAAATAATAAAAAATAGTGCGAGATAATCTTTAATAACGTAAATAAAGAATTAATAATAAATATATTAATATCATATATATAAGAATAGTACTAGAGTATATAGAGCATACGTAAAATTTTAAAATTACAAAATTTTTAAAGTTACAAACAATAGAACTAAAAAAGAGTAGATAAGAAAAGTCACTAATAGACAAATCGACAAACGCTAGGCGAACCCCGGAAATCGTACGGAAATTCACTTAATTTATAGATAACTATACTCTAATTTATAATATCTTAATAAAATAATAATAGTCTAAATTTAAAGATTAACGCTTTTATTATTATTTAGTATATTTTATTTAAATTTATTTTATTCTCTAGATCCGCTATTATATTTATTAATTAACTTTCTTTTTTTCTAAAGTATTAAATAAGATAACTTATAAGGCGAGTTTTTAATCTTTTTAATTTCTTAAAATATTTAATTACTCGATTTAGAAAAGATACTATCTTATTCTAGCGAATTAAAAGATTTCTTATTAAGCTTTTCGACTTAGACTTAGAACCTTTATTAAAATCGATAAAATTAAGAATTAGATCCCATTAATAATACGTCTTAAAGTTCGCTATTTATCTTTTTTCTCTTTTAAATCTAATAACTTAATACGCTTTATACTATTATCTAGATAGCGTAGCTTTATTCTATATATTTCTTATATATTAGAGAGTTTCATAGCTAAATACCCGCTTTTATTTATAATATCGTTATGATCGAAGTGTAAATCGATCTATCGAAGATCGTTTATATTATTCTCTTATAATAAATAGTCGAATTAAAAGCCGTAAGAAGTAATATAATAAGAGTCTTATAGATGCGACGATAAGTCGACTATTACTATTATGAATATTCGAGATATTAAAAGTAATATTATAATCGAAATTAATCTTTTATATAGATTAATCGAAATAATACGACTTTAAGCACTTAAGAAATAATTCGAAGTTCTTTAAGAAGTATAAAAACGCTCGATATATCTAATACGAATTCGGGCTAGATTAGAGATATAAATATAAGATATTTAATACTTATTAATACTTATAATAGATTATTAAATTTAAGCTAATTAACGTTAAATTAAGTTTAGCCTCTCTAGCTTTAAGCGTCTAGATTTAATCTTAAAATATAATATCTTAAACTCTACTATAATTATCTAGTATTCGATTTTTAAATTTAAATCTAAAGATCTAGGCGGTAACTCTTGCTGAGAACGAAGGTAGATCTTATATAACTTTATCTTAGATTTCTTAGACGAGATAAATCATTACTTAATAAGATATAATAGATATCTTTCGATTTATTATAGCGATAAGGATAGAGAGCGATAGAGTATATTAAATATAATTAACGAATAATACTAACTCCATTTTTTATAATTTATTAAGACTTCCATTTTTAGATCTTTAATTTTAAGTTTTATTCGAGAGCTAGACTAGACTAGAGTTTACTTAATATCTAATATAGCGATTAATTATTTATCGCTATCTTAATCTTATAAATAATTATATAAAATATAAAGAACTTTAAGAGATATACTTTAAGTAAATAACTTTAGATACAACCTAGCCCTATATAATTCGAATCCTCTATTCTCTTAATTACTTATATAATTTATAGATTATTATTCTTATATAAAAAAGTAAAATTAAGCTCTATCTCTATATAAATCGCTTTAATTATTAATCTCGTAATCGGCGTATACTCTAAATTCACAATTTTACGCTCGATATTTTTATTTAAGCCTTTATATAAAAGAAGTTATTATCGATTATTATTACTATCGCTATAATCTTTCTCTATATTAATAAAATAATATCGTAGCTAAGAGTATATCCCGCGAGAATAATACTTAGTAGATCTTTAAATTCGAACGCGAATAAAAATTATAATATATATATTAGTAATATTAGTCGGGCGTCTAGATAGAAGAGAAAAGTTATATCTTAATTTTTCTTTTAGAAAGCTAGCGATTTCTTCTTCGTTAATCTTAAGCTATAAGAAATAGATTTATAAACTTAAAAATAAAACGAGTTTATTTTTAAACTTCGAAGAAATCTTCTTACTATATTATTAATAAATGTTTATAAATTAGCACTTTTTAAATATACGTAGAGAGATTTTTTCGTATATCTCTATTTTTATATTAATAATTATAGATAAATTTAATAACGAGCTCGCACTCGCTTAGCTTTTTTTTTTATATATCGCTTAACTGCGTAGATATTATATTTTAACTAATAACTCTTTAATCGTAGTCTTTTAATATACGCGTTAACGACTTCATTTTATTTCGAAACTTCTACTCTAAAATTACCCCGCGCTCTATATATCGCTATTTTATCTATTCTCGATATCGAGTACTTTATCTTCGCGCCGGAGTTAGTTTCTATAATAATCTTAATTTTAAATAATAATATCGTCTAGATAGGCTCTAAATGGTTTAAGATCTTTATATTAAAGTTAATAATTTATATATCCTTTAATATCTTTAAAAACTTCTCTTAGATTATTAAGATCGATTAATAATTTTCGAAGTAATCTTAGCGTATTATTAATCTATCTTTTATTAGAAAATATAGTAAATATAATATTATTAAGCTTAGATGTTTCTAATCTAAAATTAACGACTCGTATTATAGAAAAGACTTTAAATATAATATTAAGTAATTATAAGGCTTCTAGAATAATATTATTCTCGAAGTAAATTCTATAAAGTATCTATTCTATTTAGATCGCTTAAATAAAAGATAATATATTAATAATCGAAGGCGTTAATATTATTAAGACTTTTATTAATAGCGAGATCTTAATAAGTATTACTACGTTTATAGTATTTAAGATTATAATTATAATTATAATTTTAATAAATATAATCTATATTTATAATAATACTCTATCTCTCTATAAGTTAACGTTTTATATTTAATTTCAAATTAACTAATTATCGATAGTATCTTTTATTATTTTAAAGTTAATAAGCTTAATAAACTTCTCTTAATCGACTTCGTTAGTCTTTAGCGAATTCTCACCTTTAACTATATAACGATTTATTTCTTCGAATAGTACTGCGATAATATTAAGTATATAGTTATTCGCTTTTTTATCTTTTTTATCTATTAATATTACTATAATACTAACTTTCTTAACTCTTTTTTCTATTAATACTTCGCCTATATTAATAATATAGTTATCGAATATTTTCTTAAATAGTAGTCTATTAGAATATATCGAAAGTAATAAAAATAGATATAAGAATTAGCGATACGATTATAGAGTAGATAATTTTTATCTCATTTATTAGTCGAGCTTAAAAAGTATATCTTTTAAATTATATATTAATGTAAATTAGATTAATATAGACTAAATATATCGTAGTCTAAGCGATCTTAAAGATATCTATTCGCTATTATAACTACTCTCTAGAGATATAGTCTATTAATAGCGAGATAACGAAATATTATAAGAGTCTTAATATTTAAACTAACTCGTTTATGCTAATAGAAAATATATATAATATTAGATAAGATAAAAAGTAGTTACTAGTTTTAGAGAGATTAATCGTTAAAAATATAAATAAAAAATTAAAGCTATAAGAAATTTAATTAAGAATCGTAATAGCGCTAAAAGATAGAGCTATCGTTAGAAAAATCTAGATAAAAAGAAAATAAAAGTAGTACCTCTAGATCGTAAGCTCGACTTCGATTTATAAGATAAATCTCTACTATTAAACTAGTAGTTAAATAATAATAGATAATAGTATAATAAAAATAATAAAAATAAATTAAGATAAGATATCTTAAAGAAAATCTAAGAGCTAAGGTGTATAGTATATTAATAAGAGAAACGAAGTTATAAAGGTATTTAGCTAAGATAAGAATTTAATAAATATAATAGAAATCGCCTATTCTATAATAATAACTATTATTAACTTTATTACGAGGATACTATAAATATAGTATTCTTATTATTTTAAATTAACGTTATTTTAGATTATAGCACTAATAGATTTATTAATATAACGAGAAGAAAGGCGAAAAGAGTAAAAAGTGTATAACGGATTAATATACGATATATATATCGATTAAGCATTTAAATTATATAAAGGCTATATAAAGATACTTATTTTAATTTATAGATTATTAGTTTTCTATAATCTCGACGTTTAGTTTAGAAATCTCTCGTTAATAATAGAATATTAAATCGACTTTCTTCTCGAGTAAAATAATCGATAATATTTATATAAACTATGAGTAAGAAAGGCGTATTAACTCGCGTTTATTATACGTATTATCTAAGTTATTACTCTAGAAGTAAACTTTAATAACTCTAAATATAAGATATATCTCCGCGACTTCTAATCGAGTTATAAGCTTATTATACTACTTAATTTTTTTATCTAATATCTTATAATCTCGATTAATCTAGATATAATATATATTTTTAACTATTTTCTTATATATAATAGAAAGATTATCTATAAAGTAAAGATAATATAAAATATTTAAGATAAAGATAGTACTTAAGCTTAAGTATAAGAAAAGATATTCTTAACGAATTTTAATATAGAATTAATACTTCTTATAGATTATATAGTATACTTATATTATTATAATTAAAGTAAAAATAAGATATATCTAGTAGTAATTATTATAGTTAAATTCGATATTATCTTAGATAAGCTAATTTAGTCTCTATACGCTAGTATTCGATATTTTTCTATAAACGACGCTAAGAGATAGAAGGATTAGAAGTATAACGATAGTTATAGAAATAAAGATTTTAATAATTAGTATATATAAAAGAATAAGATAGGGCTGATTTAAAAAACCTTGAATTTGTATGTGCAGCCAATCATAAATTTAGGGTCACTACGCTCTTTAGTTAGACCGGCTGAGTCAGCCCGCTAGCCCTCCCGAGCTCCCTCATCAAAAATTTGTGTGTAGAAGTTTTACACTTTGAAGTACTCAGCTTGCGATACTTATAGTTACTTCATAATTCCTTAAATTGTAGAGCTCGCTTTGCGCTTTCTAACGCTGTAAAAATAATGAAGTTTGGCCTACTATTGGTGAATTAAACTGATATTCAAATATTGTAGTCACACCAAACGCGTCCGGGATCGGATAATAATCCTTCCACCTGTCCTGTTTACCATATTTCTTCTACAATTCCACCAATCCATCAATTATAAATACATTCGCCCTCGATACCCCTCACCCAAATGTTGCTAAGTATCTAAGGCACGTATCCCTTCCGCCCGTCTTTTGAACCCCTTACTGACGCCTCTACTGCTAGCAATCAAGGCCGCAAGCGAGCCCAACAGCTACCTACTACTACTCATAAACGCGTTGAAAGACCCTCAAAAAGAGCCCGAACGGATTCACAGCCATCGTCCTCCCCTATACACTACTACGACCAGCCGCTCAGTCAACACTACCTACCCTATTAGCTCAGTAATCCACTTAGTTAGATCGTCAGTCAGTCACTCAGTCATCCACTCAGTCAGCCACTCAGCTAACCACTCAGTCTGATACTCTACAAGAGGAAGAGCAAGAGGAGGAACTACAACAGGCAAATACGGAGAACACTGCGGAGAAACCAAGCGGCAACAAGGCCACCATCGTCAAGAACACGGCTCAGCTCTCCAAGATCCCACGTTATATGCTCTCCACGGTTCCACATCAAATCATCACTTAGCAAGCGGAGAACACCACTACAACTTAGCCTGTCATCCCCACTGCATTAAGGAGTAAGAGGAGGAACTACAACAGGCAAATGCGGAGAACACTGCGGAGAACATTGCGGAGACAGTCATCAGCAGCAGTGACACAACAGGCCTACTCTCCACGGTCTCACATCAATCCACTCAGCCAGTGCAAGAGAAGTCAATACAGCAGGCGAATGCGGAGAACACTGCGGAGAAACCAAGCGGCAATAAGCCTATTATCGTTAAGAATACGGCTCAGCTCTCCAAGATCCCACGTTATATGCTCTCCACGATTTTATATCAAATCATCACTTAGCAAGCAAGCGGAGAACACCACTACAACTTAGCCTGTCATCCCCACTGCATTAAGAAGTAAGAGGAGGAACTACAACAGGCAAATGCGGAGAACACTGCGGAGAACATTGCGGAGACAGTCATCAGCAGCAGTGACACAACAGGCCTACTCTCCACGGTCTCACACCAATCCACTCAGCCAGTGCAAGAGAAGTCAATACAGCAGGCGAATGCGGAGAACACTGCGGAGAAACCAAGCGGCAATAAGGCCCCCAGCACCAAGAACACGGCTCAGCTCTCCAAGATCCCACGTCATATGCTCTCCACGGTTCCACATCAAATCATCACTCAGCAAGCGGAGAACACCACTACAACTTGGCCTGTCATCCCCACTACATTAAGGAGTAAGAGGAGGAACTACAACAGGCAAATGCGGAGAACACTGCGGAGAACACTGCGGAGAACACTGCGGAGAACACTATGGAGAATACTGCGGAGAAACCAAGCGACAATAAGGCCACCATCGTCAAGAACACGGCTCAGCTCTCCAAGATCCCACGTCATATTAGTTATCCACTCAGTCAGCCACTCAGCTAGCCACTCAGTCTGATACTCTACAAGAGGAGGAGCAAGAGGAGGAACTACAACAGGCAAATGCGGAGAACACTGCGGAGAAACCAAGCGGCAACAAGGCCACCATCGTCAAGAACACGGCTCAGCTCTCCAAGATCCCACGTCATATGCTCTCCACGGTTCCACATCAAATCATCACTCAGCAAGCGGAGAACACCACTGCAACTTGGCCTATCATCCCCACTGCATTGATATAGTACATCACTGCGGCCTCTGCAGGAGGAATATCGGACGATGCATATTTGGACGAATTGAAACCGTCCGATGTCTACAGCTATTTCATTATTCGAAAGATTTCACTGCGGCAGGAGATATTGTGGGATTCACACCACTAACTGGCACGTTGTCTCCATTTCTTTCCGGTATTTCGATACTTCTTGCCATAAGGACATGGCCTTTCTCTATTCAATCCTCCACACTCGATATACCTTCCTAATTAGGCCTTAGCGCGCCTCTCTCCGTATATATATACCTATACTACGGAGTACATAGATTAAATCAATTTTGTAGTGGTGGAAGTAGGTCAAAAACGCACAGCAAGCGATCAGTGTCCGATTTGACTTAGGGCTAGGGCTAAAATTCGATTTGACTTAGAAAAATCCAACTCCATTTGACTTAGAAAAATGAAAAATCCAACTCCATGAATTTAATTCATGGGCCTTTACTTGTAGTATATAAATAGCGTAGAAAGAAGAAAGCGTCTAGGCCCGAATATTCTAAAATATACGAGTTCTTCATTTAAAATATAAGTTTAATTTAAGAGAATAATTTTAAACGATTATTTTAAGACGAAGGTATATATAAATAACTATATGAATTTCTTTAGTAAAGATTTAAATTCGATAATAAAGTATCTACTATAAAGCGACGAATCTATATTAAAGTAGTAGAAAAATTATAATTTTAATAACGAATATTATTATAAATATAATTATAAAGAAAGCTAGTAACTATAATATTATACTATAGAAAGTTTAAGCTACTCTTAACGGCGTATTAATAATAAAAAGAGATAATAAAGTTATTATAGATATAACTTAAGACTTAAAAGCTATAGTACTATTAAAATATTATAATAACTTTAAATAAATATACTATATCTTTAATATTAGATAGCTAAATTTATAAATAATATATCGTTTTATAAACGACGTCTCGCTTATCTTAATCGCTTTCGCTTTCTTTAAGTTATTAATTTAGCATTTAATATCTCTTACGCTATATTTATAGCCGTAGATAAGATATTATAAAAACTCTAAAATATAATTATTAATTATTTATTATTATTATTAGTAAGATATATTATTATAGTTTTTAAATTTCGTTTAAAGTCTTAGTAAAAAAGATACGCGAGAATATAAAATACTATTTTTTAAGATTTAATCTAGATATCTATAGTAAGTAATATTAACTATAAGCTTATTTTAATAGATAAGAATCTAGATCTCTATAGAAATAATAATGTCTATCTATTAGAAAATCCCTATCTTATCTTAATAACTAAATTATTTAAATCGCGTTTAGAGAGAGAGCTCTTTCTATATTCTTTAAGAGATTATTAGACTTAGAATAATAATCGAGAACTCGAGCTCGCTTTAAGAGTAATTCTAAATATAATATATCTTTATAACCTCTATAATAGACTCTCTATAAGAATTATAAAGCTTCTCGACTAATATAAGAGAGTTTAAATAATAGTTCTATTCTAGTAAGATAGCTTTATCGACTTTATTAATCTCGAGATAATCGTTAACGCTAAAGAAATAGATTCTATACTTAAGTCTTTTTTAAGTTATCGCCTTATTTTAAAATATTTTAATAATACTTAAGTATAATATCGCTTCGAGTTATACTTATTAAATATTATAAATATAGAAATATAACTAGTATAGATTTCTTAGTTTTATAAGAGAAATTAATATAAGAGAAGCT
The DNA here is from genome assembly GCF_014066305.1 of Letharia columbiana. Classification (NCBI taxonomy): domain Eukaryota; kingdom Fungi; phylum Ascomycota; class Lecanoromycetes; order Lecanorales; family Parmeliaceae; genus Letharia; species Letharia columbiana. The sequence goes on along the minus strand of NW_023501049.1, from coordinate 347,347 downwards.
AATTTTAATAGACTTTTCTAGAAGTCTATATATAGTTTAGATCTATATTAGCGTAAATAACGTAATTAAAGTATTAATACTATACTATCTCCTCTATTTTTATTTACTTCTTAACGATATAATAGATAATATAATAATATTCTAGCTGATTTTCGCTATAATAAGCATTACGAAAATATATAACTTTAAGTAATTTCGAAGAGATTCTTACGATAGAAATAGATATTATTAAGTATTAATCTAGAAAAAAATATTTTATTTAAAGATCTCTTATTTTATATAACTACTCTCTTAATATTATATAAATTACTATAAGAAATTTCTTAATCTTTATATTATTCTTTTAATCCTTCGAACGTTAAAGTTAAATCGATTTTAATCTTATTAGATTTATATTAACTTTTATAAGCTTAAATATTATATATTTTATATTTCGAATATCTTCTTTTTTTATCGATTTCGTTAATCGCTATTTCTTTAGAATATAGTTTTCTATATTAGCTATAGGCTATTAGTAATATTATTTTAAAACTAAAACTAGAAAATTAATCTAACTTAATATAGTTATTTTAATTTAAAAGTACTATATTATAGCCGAGCTTTTCGTAATAATATAAGAGTTTCTAGTATATAAAAGTTAAGCTATATAAAATCTAAATAATTTCGTTAAATTTAATATATAGCTTATTTCTAGTATAACTTATCTCTCTATAAACTATTATAATTTTATACTTATTCTATTATAGCTTAGAAATACTATTAATTAATCTTAGAGAGATGTCTATTTACTTATAGATTATAAAAGTTTTACTATTTTTATCGAAGATCTCTTTTAATTTAACTATATTACTATATAATTTCGAAAGCTTAAAAGTATTATTCTAAGCTTTAACTTTTATACGCTTAATTATTATAATCGAGTACTCTTATATATTATTATTATAAATAATAGTAGATTTAACTTAATTTAGCTTTAGAAACTTATAATAAGTAATACGTCGTTTTTTGTTTTACGAAAGTTTTATACTCTTAACTAGTCTTATAGTCTAATCTCTTCCTACGAAAGATAAATTATTAAGTTTTATTAGAATTAAACGCTTTAACGGGAATCTAGAGAGCTTAATAAATAATATATTCTTTATATTCTCTTTTCGAATAGAGCTTATCGAAAATTTATTAATTAAATTATCTCTAAGCTAGATAATACGTCTCTCTATAATTAAATTAGTTAAAGATTTTAATAATAAAGAGTCTTTATAAGTAGATAGAGTCGCTATATATAAAACTATCGAATAGCTAAGCTTAGATTCTAATAATAAATCATCGAACTTATTATAAGGTGAAATCTTAAAATAAATCTATATTCGATCGCGAACTACGTTGAATTTAAGTCGAAATATTAAGATAATATAAATATAAAATATAATAGAGATCTACTATCTATTACGAAAGATCTTTATTAATTATATTAATAGTCGCATTTATTAAGATATAGATAAATCTTCGTTATTTTTTTTAACTTTATATAGCGAATTACTAGGTGTAAAGTAATTATAAATTAACTAAAAGATAAGCTTTATACGACTTTTAGAGAAAGTAGCTCAAGATTAAAAAGTTCTATTTAGCGATATATTATCTTTTAAATACCTCCCCCTAAATAAGATCTTTTCGAGACTTATTATACTCTTCGTTAACGCGAGCGTTTATATTTAAATCGAATAGAAGACGTAACGATATTAGACTATTAGATTATAGTTTATAGCGATATAATATTTACTATTAAATATCTTCCTTATCGCCTATATATATTAAAGACTTAATAGATCTCGAGTTCTTAGTAATATATCGAAGAACTTATTAGAGATATTAGAAATTTAAATTAAGAATTATTCTATTATAAAGATACTAGAAAGATTTTTATAAAGTTATTTAACTCGATTAAGATATTTTAGAAGATATTATAAACGATAGTAATAGAAGTAGATTAAGAGTTAGCTATCTCGAAATAGCGATATATTAAATACTAGATTTCGCATTATAATAATTATACTATTAAGAAAAATATCTTCTAACTTTAAATATAACGAGATATCTAAATTATTAAGATTAATAATTTAGAATAAATTCTTATAAACATTTCGTCTTATAAGATCTTTTCTCTAATACTATATTAAGTTAATATAATATTAATATCGAATATAAATATATCTAATAGTAAGAAATCTATAAAGTCTACTTTATAGCGTATAGAGATAAGTATATTTTTATAATAAGTTATTTTCATAATATAGAGAGTAGTAACTCTTATTACTAAGGGGCTAAATATAATCGTTATATATAATAAATTTTAAGAACTAAGCTAGAGCTTAGATCTATAATACGTAGTAAGAAATTAAAGTAGAAACGATATTAGATATAACTAAGAGTAGAAAATAAAGAATACTAGATATAACGATAGAGAATATAAGAATAAAGAGCGCTAGATATAACGATAAGAGATTAAAGTATAAAAGATATTAGATATAATTATACGACGGTAGAGGATTAAAGTATAAAAGACGCTAGATATAACGATAGGGGATTAAAGCGTAAAAGACGCTAGATGCGACGATAGGGGTTAAAGTATAAAGATATCTTAGAGAATATTAAATACGGGTCTACGGCTAGCGATGCACCGCTAAGACTTTTATCTGCTATAGATATATCTATGAACGATTATTACGATTACGAATAGAAGACTTAATAGCTAACTCGATTAGATAGTAGCTTATACTAGTATACTATCTTTCGTCTAATATATTAAAACTACTTTTTAGAGTTTTTCGAAGATTTTAGAGATTTTGAAATAAAAATTTCGGCTATTAAATAACGGTATTTATGAAAGATAGTCGTATTCGAGAGTAAGAATATATATGAGAATATTAATATTTAACTTATTTCTCTATAGAATCTCTGCTCGTAAATCGTTAAGATTTTATTTTAAAGTATTTTCAATTAATTAGATAGCTTAGTTACGCTCGAAGAAACTTCTATTCGAAGATTATAGAGATTATAGTATTAACGATTAAAATGTAATAATTACTATTATTACTATCACGAATATATTCTAATAATTATTACGTATCGCTATCTACGATAGCGAAATAAGAACGTTAGATATAACGATAGTAGAATAAAATAGATAAGTACTAGCTATAGAATATATTAGATAACTTAAAAAATAATAGAAGACTACGCTTTATATTACATTTTGATATTATATTATATATCTTCTATATCTAGAATAATCTTCGTATTTAATCTATATCTAAGCTAGATAAATATTTATATTAATAATTCTCTAAATAGAACTATAATTCGTTAACTAAGTATATCTTTAGAATTTTATATTTTTATTACGCTTTATAGCGTAAACTTCTAATAAATTACTAAGTTCGATACGATTCTCGATGAAACTAGATCGTCGATATTCTTTTATATACTTTATTAATCTAATATCGAATAATAATAGCTAAAGAATAAGTATATAGATAGCGACGATAATAACGATAATCTTATTTCTATTCGTTTTTCGTTAGATAATATTATATAATTTAAATATATTAACTCACACATTTTATATTAATAAATTAACTATTATTTCTTTTTAATATTAGCATCTTAACGTTAATATTAATCTTATATATTTATAAATAAAATTACTACGAAAGCTTTCTCTAATAAGCTTTATTATTTTAATAATAGTATAAATAGCGACACTGCGACTTATAACTTAAAAATATTTCTTTAAATAGATTTATGAATAAACGTATAATATCTCTAAGCTTAGCACGATACTTAAAATTATCTTTCTTTTTCTTTTTATTTAAAGGTTCTTAATAATAAGAAGAGATAAAAGCGCTAGAAGTAGATCGATTATAGTAAAATAACCTATAATTATTAATAGTATTTATTTTAGATATCTAGATAAACTTACTAGAAACGATTAATGCGAAGATTATTAAAATAATAGAAAAAAAATATTTCGCGTACGAAGCTACTAAGAATATTTATAAAAAATTTATAGATATATATTAAGTAAATATAATAATGATATCGATTATAGTATATAGAAAGACGCTATAGATAATAAAATAAAGAAATTATTATTTTTAAATATTAACGACTTTAAGTATCTATAAGATAAAAAAGATTATAAATATCTTATCGATAATAATCGCTATAATATAGAATAGTTATAAGATTTAGTTAATCTTAGTAAATAGAGCTTAATAAGCTATAGATAGATAGTATATATATTAATAACCTCTCTCGCTCGCGTAGAATATCTAGATATCGAAGAATATAAGAAGAAAAATCTCGTTCTATTAGCTATTATCTAAATATTAAAATTAAAATACTACTTATTAGAGTAATTATAATAAATATATTATTTAACTCTATATAGCGAACGATTACTACTTACGTAAATATACGAAAAGTAATAATAATAAGAGAAATAGAGTATTTAATTTAGGTGAGTATAAGAATATCTAGCGCTCTATTTTAATTACCATCTACGAAAGCTTTAAAAATAACTATTTTTAAGATACTTAAAATAAGATTAATATTTTTATAAATAGATATATATTTAAATATACGCTACCTTTATATTAAACTTAGATTAAAAGACTATTTCTATCTTTTAACTCTTCTCGAAATAGTATAAATATAATATTCGATTAATTATTATAATGATATTTTTTTATTAATAGAGATTAGATTAAGAAGATTTAATTAAAAGCTCGATATAGATTATCTAGAATAATATTACTACTCTAATCAAGTAAGTAACTTTATAAATATATCTTAAATACTCTTAACTTTTCTAAAATTTAAAATAATTCTTATTTTTATAATAGTACTTCTTCTTAATAACGTATATTATTAAGTTCGCGCGATCGCGTAATAGCTAAATCTTATCTTTAAGACTTCTAGAGAAACGTAAATAAGAATTTTATATTAGATTTTTATATCTTCGCTTTCTCTCGATCTCTAATAGAGAAAAGCTAAAGTCTTTATAGCCTTTAAAGATAATATTAATTCGAATAATCGTTAATCTAAGAATTTTTAACGCTCTTAGCGAAGGTTTAAAGAGATTAAAAAGTCTAAATAAATTAATATTTATAATGAAGGTAGATTCTATATTACTAGATACGCTAATATATATTTCTATTTTTACTCTAATAATTAGAAGCTAATAACTTAATTTTAATATAAATTCTTTACTCTCTCGCTACTTTTAAAGTAATTAGATAAATATATATTAACGAATTTAAAGCGATATAAATCTTCGAGATATTTATATAATCGTCTCTAAGAGATAACTTAAAGTTCTAGTATATTCTTATTAAAGCTTAATTACGTTCGAGCTAATTTAATAACTTTAACGTTATAGAAATAATATAATAATATCTTTTAAAGTTTTTAAGAAAGACGGACTATAAAGAGCCTTTCGATGATTAAAATTACGTATTTAATATAGCCTTTTATATTAATAAGCTATTTTTCGACTTCTTAATTAAGAACTCTAAGTTTTTAAAGATTTTTAATAGTTATATAATAAGTTAACGCCAAGATTAATAGAGCTAATTAAAGTTCTTTCTCTTAAAATAAAAATTAGTAATAGAGTTCTTCGGCGAAGATAACGCGGTTATATTTATAAACATTAATAACGATTACGACTATAAGATTTAAGAGATTAAAAAAAATATTCTAATCTTCTTAAATAAATAATTCTTTAGAATCTTTTAAATATAATTAATTAGATTACTACGATTTTAAATATAGAGGCTATAGTATATAACTTCTTTATCTTATAGCTAATTTAAGATAAGAAGCTTAATCTATTTTTAACTATATACTAATTAATTCTTTTAGATACTTAGATCTATTATCTTCGTAATATTTTTTACGATTAACCGAATATATAATATCGAGAGATATTTTAACGTACTACCTCGGCGATAAAGAGAAATTATTTAAAGCTTCTTATTAACGAGTAATATCTTTAAGATTATAAATCTAGTATCTACGCTATTCTTCTAAATATTAATATAATAATAGTATATATAAATATAGAGCGAATCGAGATATAGTAAAAGAAGTTATTAAAGTCTAGCGAACTTAAGATCTCTAAGATCTAGTTAATATTATAAGATACTAAAAGTCTAATTAAAGCGATACTAGAATAATTTTAGAGATTACTTATATTACTAGTAATCTTCTCTATATAACTTATAGAAGTTCTTTTATAAAGAAACTAAATTAAGAGCTTTCTCTATTTAACGTTTATAAGATATATATCGATTAGCGTTTTATATTATAAGAAAAACCCCTCTTCGCTATAATATAACTTTACTTTTTTTATCTATTTTAAAGTTAGCTAGTTATTATAATATCTAAAATAGATTTAAATAGCTCCCTTATTAGATAAATATTTCGCACTCTCTTCTTATACTCGATCTCGAGTAAAATTATAATAATTACTAGAAGCTTCTACGAAATCGATCTTATTATTACTTATATTTATATATACGCGAAGCTATCTTATATTATTCTTATTAATTCTTAAAAATATATCTTATTAATAGCTAAGAGATATTTAAAAGTATCTATCGAAGAGTATAGTATATTAATACATATTTATACGCATATAGCGAACATTATAAATATCGATTAAATTACTTTTATTTTCTTCGATATATAATAAAGAATTAATATTTCTAATCTATTAATTCTCTATACGTCTAGTAGATATTCGAGTAAACTTATATATAAGTATATAATTAAAGATGTTACTTAATATTTAGATCTTAATAATAAAAGTAAAAAAGACTTTATACGTAATTTCTTAACGCCCGACACTCGTAAGAGAAAGACTTTTATTAATCTCTTTATTATCGCTAATAAATATCTATTTAATTTAATCTCTAAGTAGAAAATTAAAGTCTATAAACATTTTTTAATTTATATATAAAATAAAGATAGAGATTAATTTCTTATCTTTTATAATATTCTTTATAATTTTATTATAATAAAGAGACTTAAAGAGAAGCTTAATAGGCGAAGCTAGGCTTAGATTATTATTAATAATAAATTAAATATTTATTAATTATAGAGTAAAGATTAATAAGATTAAATAGTAAACTTTATCTATTAGCTTACGCTATAGTATTTATCTAAAAAGATTACTTTAATATTTAATAATATAATATTTAAAAGTAAATTAGTATTAAAGTAAGCTAAGATTATCTAATTACTTAAGTAATAAATATAAATAATAAATATTCTATTAGAAGAAGAGAAATAATAAGATTTATAGAAGGGTATTTAGTAGAAATAATAATATTAAAAAAAGTTAATAAGATAACGTATAATATATATATTTACGATTATATACTTTAATTAGTATATATAAAAGAATAAGATAGAGCTAAGCTTGAAAATCTTAAATTTATATATATAGTTAATTATTAATTCGAGTTCGCTACGCTCTTTAATTAGACCGGCTAAGTTAGCCCGATAGCCCTCTCGCGCCTTCCTTATCAAAAATTTATATATAGAAGTTTTACACTTTAAAGTACTTAGCCTATAATATATATAGTTACTTCATAATTTCTCAAATTATAAAGCTTACTTTACGCTTTCTAACGCTATAAAAATTTTAAAGTTTAGTCTACTATTAGTAAATTAAATAAATATTTAAATATAATAATTATAGTAATTATACCAGACGCGTCCAGAATCGAAATCCTTTCATCTATTTATTATTCTTTTATTATTCTATTAATTCTACTAATTCTATTAATTCTATTAATTTCATTAATATAAATATAATCGTCTTCGATATTCCTCGCCTAATTAAAGCCTCTTATTAATATCTCTAAATTATCTCTCGATAAATCTATTACTACTAGTAATCGAGGCCGTAAGCGAGCCTAATAGCTATCTATTATTACTTATAAACGCGTTAAAAGATTCTTAAAAAGAGTTCGATTTAGATATATATACTTCTTTTACTTATCTCTTAGAGCCTCTATTAATATCTCTAAGTTACCTCTTAATAAATTTATTATTACTAATAATCGAGGCTATAAGCGAGCTTAATAGCTATCTATTACTACTTATAAACGCGTTAAAAGATCCTTAAAAAGAGCCTAAACGGATATATCCTCCTCTATATACTTCTTCTAAATTAACGATAAATAAGTTAAACTAATATTTAAATATTATAGTTATATTAAATGCGTTCGAAATCGAATAATAATCCTTTCATCTATTTATATAATTATTCTTCTTTTATTATTCTATTAATTCTATTAATTCTATTAATTTCACTAATATAAATATATTTATTCTTAATACCCTCGCACTTAGTTAAATAAGAGGAGAATCTATAATAGGCGAATATAAAGAATATTATAAAGAATATTATAAAGATAGTTATTAGCAGTAGTAATATAATAGACTTACTCTTTACGATCTTATATTAATTTACTTAGCTAGTATAAGAGAAGTTATTATAATAAACGAATATAAAGAATATTATAGAGAAATTAAGCGATAATAAAGCTCTTAGTATTAAGAATAAGCTTAACTCTTTAAGATCCTACGTTATATACTCTCTATAATTTTATATTAAATCATTATTTAATAAGCGAAAAATACTATTATAATTTAGTCTATTATCTTTACTATATTAAAAAATAAGAGAAGAAACTATAATAGATAAATGCGAAGAATACTACGGAGAAATTAAGTAGTAATAAAATCCTTAATATCAAGAATACGGCTTAGCTCTTCAAGATCCCACGTTATATACTCTTTATAATTTTATATTAAATTATTATTTAATAAGCGAAGAATACTATTATAACTTAGTTTATTATCTCTATTATATTAAGAAGTAAGAGAAGAAACTATAATAGATAAATATGAAGAATATTACGAAGAAATTAAGTGATAATAAAATTATTATCGTTAAGAATATAACTTAGCTCTTTAAGATTTTATATTATATTAATTATTTACTTAATTAGTTACTTAGCTAGTTATTTAATCTAATACTCTATAAGAGAAGAAATAAAAGAAGAAACTATAATAGATAAATATAAAGAATATTACGAAGAAATTAAGCGATAATAAGACTATTATCGTTAAAAATACGACTTAGCTCTTTAAGATTCTATATTAATTTACTTAGTTAGAGTAAGAGAAGTTATAATAGTAGACGAATACGGAGAATACTATAAAGAATACTATGAAGATAGTTATTAGTAGCAATAATATAATAGATTTACTCTCTACGATCTCACACTAATCTACTTAGCTAGAATAAGAGAAGTTATAATAGTAGATAAATATAGAGAATATTATAAAGAAACTAAATAATAATAAAGCTCTTAGCATTAAGAACACAGCTTAGCTCTCTAAGATCCTATATTATATACTCTCTATAATTCTATATTATATTATTACTTAAAAAGTAGAGAATATTATTATAACTTAATCTATTATCTCTACTATAACTTAATCTATTATCTCTACTATATTTATATAATATATTAATAATATTATAAGAGAAGAATCTACTACGACGATTATAGCTAATTAAGTCTCTATAGAAGAAATATTAAACGATATATATTTAAACGAATTAAAACCATTCGATATCTATAGCTATTTTATTATTTAAAAGATTTTACTACGATAGAAGATATTATAAGATTTACACCACTAATTAGTACGTTATCTTCATTTCTTTTCAATATTTTAATACTTCTTATTATAAGAATATAACCTTTCTCTATTTTTTATAGATAATTATTACGAATTAATTCTTTATACTTAATATACCTTTCTAATTAAGCCTTAGCGCGCCTCTCTTCGTATATATATATCTATATATTATATAGATTAAATTAATTTTATAATAATAGAAGTAGGTTAAAAACGCACAGCAAGCGATTAGAGTTCGATTTAACTTAGGGCTAGAGCTAAAATTCGATTTAACTTAGAAAAATCTAACTCCATTTAACTTAGAAAAATAAAAAATTCAACTTCATAAATTTAATTCATAGGTCTTTACTTATATAATAATATAAAAATAAAAAAAGATAAGTCTTAAATAGCGTATAGAATATAGAATTTTCGACTTTAAATATTAAAACGTTACTATAAAATCCCTACTTAAGATATTAAAAAGGGCTTTAGTCTACTAAAGTTTAAATATTTAACGCTAGCCTATTTAAGTATTAATCGCCACTTTTACTTTAATCTTTATTTAAGCGTTTACTATTTTTTCTCTATTATTATCGTCTATATCTCTTATTAAATTAATATTAAATAGCTTATAATAATTTATTAATTATTTTTTCTTATCTAATAGCGACGTATAAATAGTTTATATATTATTTATAGCGCTAATCTCAGCTTCTACTAAACTTAGAGAAGTTATTAATATCGAATTAGTCTTTACTAACTAAGCACTCTTCTCTTTACTCTTTAATACGTTTATTAATATCAAAGTTTTAGAGAATAATCTCTCTTCGACCTTCGAGGCCTCTTTAATTTTTATATAAGAAGTTGATAATATAGTCTTATCTCTTCCCTTCGAGTCGCTTAAAAACTATATATTATATTCTTACTCGCACTTACTTATTTATATAAAGATTATTTTATTTATAATCCCTTTCTTTCTTATTAAATAAATACGTTATATTATTTCTTATATCTTTTAAAATTATAGATTTAAATTATCGTCTTTTATATTATATTATTATAATAAAATCTTAATCTTAGTATATCTCTAGTTTTTAGTATAATATATCGAATTAATTATTTATAATAAATCTTCTTTATCTTTAACTCTAATAGCGATTATAATAATATTAATAATATTCTAATAATTATAGATCTAGTCTATATTATTCTTAACTTTTAATTCATTAATTCTATATTTTAACGCGTTAATATTAAAAAGACTTTTATTAAAGAACTTAGAGATAATTTTAATTCTATACTTAAAGTAGTTAATTAGCCTATATCTATTAATAATCTCTTTCTCTTAAACTCGAGTAGCGAATTTTTATACTATTACTTTATAAGCTATAGTTAAACTTTCTATTAGCTTTTTATAATCTATAATAATTATTATAGATATTTTATTATCTTCTTTATTACTTATATTACTATTATTTATTTTATACTTATTATTACTTTTATTATATATATTATTATTATTACTATTACTATTATTATTATTATTATTATTATTTTTATTATTATTATTATTATTATTATTATTATCGCTATCTCTCTAACTAAGATTATTATAATTAAAATCTTCTTTTATCTAATTAATTAATACTAGAACTTAAGCGATAGAAGAGATATTTTCTCTTTTCAACTAAGACTATAATAAGTTATCCTCTATCTCTATTAATATTATTTTATTAAGCCTCTTCTCTTCCGCCTCTATAACTTACATCTGCAAATCTGAAAAGTTTCTATAAAATTTGAAATTGCTAATCGCGCGTTTATCGCGGAAATTATAAAATTCATCGAATTAGCAAATCTAATTAGAATCTATCTAAATTCTATCGATTTAGTAAATCTAATTAGAATTTATCTAAATTCCGCCGGTTTAATAATTATCTTAATCTTTTTTATTAATTCTATTAGTTTAGTAGTAATACGTATAAAAAAAGAAAAGTTCTAATAATCGATGTTACGACGATAAGATTCTACGATAACGAGTATTAACGTTAACTTAAATTTAACTACGAAATTAAATAATTTAATAAAATTAATCGCGTAAGTAATACTCTAATATAGCGTATAATAATACGTATATTAATAATAATATATATTAATATTATATATATATAAAATAGTACTTAGAGTATATTAAAGTATATTACGTAAAAATTTTAAAGTTATTAAAAATTTTTAAAGTTATTAAACTAATAGAACTGGCGGAAAGAGTTAAAATAGTTATTAAATTAATAAAAAGAATTAAATATAAATAAAGTCTACTTAATAGACTAAATCGTACTAAATCGTGCTAATTATACGAACCCGACGGAAATCGTATAAAAATTAATTTTTCAGATTTGCAGATATATTCTTCTTTATTAATATTAATAATTTTATTATTTATAATCTCGACTTTATTCTATTTCTTAGAGTTATACTATACTTCTATTTAAAGCGTCTTAAATATTTACTTTTTAGCGATCTTATTCTTTATTAACTCGGTTTTTTTATATCGTATATCTATCTTCTATTACTCGAGTATACGCTTAGATATTTTCTCTATAAAAGATATTAGAATAGAGGCTATAATATTTTTACGATTATTAAAGAATATAGATAATAGAGTTAATTTTTTAGCGTCGATATTAAATTGAAAATATATTAAAGCTATCTTATAATATAAGATTAATATATAATTATATTAACTTAATATAGTTTAGATATAAATCTTTATCGTATTTCTATTTATATATTATTTTCGACTTTATCTAATAATTCTTTCTTTCTTTTAAGAGGCTATTTTTAAATTTAATAGATATAATATTAAAGAATCGTATTAATATCGAAGCTTCGACGCATCTTCTTAGTCTTAAAGCTTCTTTATACTTATATCGCTATTTTTAGCTAGTATTAATAATAGTTAAATCTATATCTTATCGTATTAAACTATTTAGAAGAAATCTTATTACTATATCTTCTCTATAACTATAATATATAACTCGTAGAGATTAGATTAATCGCATTAACTTTATAACTCTATATTACGCGTTATATATACGTATATATATATATATATATATTACATTATAAATATACTTAAGTTTACGCGCTATCTCTAGAAGTAAATTATATACTAGAAGTCGTATTTACTTAAACGACTATATCTATTCTTTTTATTAAAGCGAATATAAATATTTAATATTAAGATATAATAAGCGTAGTATATTAGAGTATAGAGATCTTACTCGAAAAGTAATATTCTACGAGTCTTTAATTAATAAAAATCGATTTTTACTATTATATTTAAGCTATATCTAGTTAAGAGTAAATAAAAAGAAATAGAGTTAATTTCACTTAGCGATTTGATAATTATTCTTTAACTATTTATTAATATATATTCTATATTAGCGCTACTTCGCTTATCTATAGCTTTTTAAAGCTATTAATTACTATAGTCGAAATAAACGAAATATCGAGAGATTAAAGTTTTTTAAGCTTAGAGTTATACGAAAAATAACGCGCTTCTCGCTTTATTATACTTATAATTATTCTAATTATAATAAGAGTAACGCTATTTATTTAATCTTAATAATAATAAAATTAAAATTAAGAAGTAGTATTATAGAGCGATAGCTAATATATTTAGATAGACTTTATAATATAGTGCTAGCGTATTTAAATAGTCTTTATAATATAATATAGATAGAATTAGAATTTAATTTTCTATAGCGAGATAAACTAGTTTAAATAGATATATAAAAATCGAAATAACACTTCCATTAATAAGTTCTACCCCTCTTTATTTATATCGATTTAAAGTCCTATAAAATATATCTCTCTTATTTCTTTTTTAAAGCGATCTTTAATTTATCTTACTCGATATGAAGTAAATCTCTCTCGATCTTAATATCTATATAATTTAGCTTCTTCTACTATCGCTTCTAATTTTTAGAGAGATTAAACTTATTAATAATTAAGAAGTATAGTAATTAATTAAGTATTCTCGTTATAAAGAGAATATAATCTAATTAAGCGTCGATCTATTAAATAAATACTCTTTATAACTTAAGACGAGTTTATATATTTTAATAGTCTTAAATAACTCTATTAAGATTAGCTTATACTTACTTAAAAGCTCTCTTTAGCTCTTAATAAGCGATATTATCTTTATAACGATATTTAATTATAATATTATACTTCTAGTTAAAATCGATATTCTATTAACTTAATTTCTTATAGTTCTAACTTAATTAATATAGAATATATTAGTCTATATTATATTAAATAGCGATATCTCGAAGCTACTATATAATATTCTCGATTTTAATATAATAGAATATATCTAGAAGATAAGAGTTTATAATTTTATAATTAAAGATAAAATATAAATATAGATATTATCGAATCTATCAGCTACGAGATTTTTTAAAGCGAATTCATAGATTTATCTTTAATACGCGTTAAGGTTTATTAGTTATATCTTTCTTCTTTTAATTTTAATAGAAAGACTAACCCTTAATACTCTATATATCGAGATCTTTATAATTTTTAAAAAGTTTATCTAAGATATATAAAGATTTAAGATTAAATAGCGAATTAACTTTAATAGCTAGATACGACGATCTATTAATATTAGCGTGAAATAATTATTTTTAATAAATTTAAATAGAAGAGAGTAATAGAATTTAATATAATTACTAAATATTAAGTTAGTTACGATAAGAAGTCTTTTTAATAATATCGTCTTTAAGTAAAAAATAGTTCGATATCTAATTTATAAAATTAATATAATTTTAATACTTATAATATAGCTATATTTTAAGATTAAAAGAGAATCTTTATTATTTATATATATCGTTCTAGAAGCTTATTAAAGTCTAAAATCTTAGAAATAATAAACTTCGACCGCTCTAATATCGAAGCCGACGATATATTAAAGTAATTCTTTTCTTATTTATTATACGTATAGTCTTATAAATTAGAAAACTTTTTTAAAGCTATAATAATAGAGTCGAAATTATACTATTCGAAAGATTAAAAATTACTTTTAATATTAACGAACTAGCCTAAGCGCTCGAGCTTCTTTACTTCTTTAATTCTCTTCTTAAGATACTTCTTTTCTTCTATAGCGTTAAGATCTATATTATTACTCTTTATAATATAAAAAAGTAAAGTTATTTCGAGATCTAGATTAAAATACTTATCTATTAATAAACTAAAAGGTAAAGAGATATAAGCTTTTTCGACGACTTTAGAGATCGACTTTTAATATACGAAACTACTTTCTTACTCTAAGACTTCATAATAGAATTTCTAAAACTCTAATTGTTATTATATATTGCGTCTCGATAAACGAGCGATATAAAAGCTTAACGAATCTTAGCGTTCTATAAGCGAATAGTTTATTTTCTAAAAACCGATATTTAGCGTTTAAATACGTTCTTTATAATAAAGATTAAATTACGTTATTCTCGTTAAACGACTATTCTTATTAATCTATAGAGTTATAGATAAAGTATCGCTCTCCTCTATATATAACGATATATAGCTTTATACTTATCTTTATCGATAGCTCGTTAGCTTTCTTAAATAAACTACGACGTTATTTATTAAATATAATATTTTCTCTTTAATCTAGCTATAATATCATTTTCGCGTACTTAAAAGCTACTATAGTTTTTCGAGATCTATATTTACTTATTTTTTATAACTCTAAACTATTTTATAATAAGTTTAGATATATAAAACGCTAATAAGACGTTATAGAATTTTAATATATTAATTCTAATAATACTCTCGCTAAATATTATTCTCTATAAATAAAATTCTATTTTCTCTTCTTCTATTTTTATTTACTAGTATTTGAAATCTATCGTAATTATAAATATAATTAAAGTTTATATAGTTATTATCGAGAGTTTTTTTACTATCTTAATTATAGTTAACTTCTATATTTATCTATAAATATAATTTTAGATATACGCTATTTAGATTTTATAATATCTTATATATTCTTTCTTTCTATAACGCTATCGTCTACTTAAGCTATAATCTTATAGAGATTTTATTCTCTATAATATTTATATTCTTATTAATATCTTTTATAATATTTATCGAATATAGTCGATAACGAAGATAGATAATCGTATCGATATTCTTTTATTAATTAATTTAATATCTTTATTCTTCGAGCCGCACTTTAACTTTTTAATTAAATTTATAAGAGTCTCTTTATATAATCTATAAATTATTTATAAATCTATTACTTTTATATTAGTTTCGCTAAGTATTACTTATATAATATTTAGCGTACTCGAAAATTAATAAAATATACTTATATAATCTTCTTATTTATATATACTTATTATAAATTTAATTTACTTATTTATTATTAAGCGATATTAAGAATAATAAGAGTATCTTATCTTTAGATTTATTATTCTTCTTCTTTATCTAATATATTCGTCGATTATTCTATAAGCTATTTCTACGAGTTTATTAAGCTTACGCGACGCTCTATACTTATATAATATAGCGATATATTATTAATAAGTTAATGTTTTCTAGCTTATATATATATATCTTATCTAAGATCTTTATTATAACGACTCTTTTTAAACTTCTATAAATTATTTATTAAAACTTTATATTTTATCGAGACTTCTCTTAAACTAATATTACTATTATTTATAACGCTATTAGAATTAAGATATAAATTTAAAGATTATAGAATATTTAAGCTAAGTAATATATTAACGTTTAGCTTCTAGAAGTTAATTATCATATATTTCTAGAGAGTTATTTATTTATAATAATATCTTAAATGATAAATAAGTTATAGAAGCCTAAGTTAATAATAGTTTAATTGCTTATTAAGTCTCGAGATGAATTTATATATAGATTACTTCGTTACGCTAGTAGATCTTTAGATAAAAAAAAGTATTATATATTTTATAGCGAATTATATAAAGTATCTACTTCGATAAAAGAGTATAAAATTATACTTTTAATAGCGATTGGATTTAAAATTGCCGTAATACTCTCTTATCTAAAAGAGCTTATTAATAAATATAAGAGATACGAAGTTATAATATATAGAATTTATTTAATATAGTAGCTTAAGAAATAAGATCTATAAAATTATTTATAGAAAGAGAAATACTAATAATTTTAGATAATAAATTTATTATAAAAGATTTAATTAATAAAGCGTTTATTATCGATATACTAAGCTAAGTAAATCTTTATTAAAAAATAATTAATATTATATTTATATTTTATTAATTATTATAAATCTTTATCTTTTACTTCGTTAAGCGAAATATATAGAAGATTAAATTCGAAGGGGAGTATAAATATCTTTCTTATTATAGTAACTTATCTAATTCGCGTAAGATTCTTATACGTGAAATTTATAATAACTATAAGCGATATATCGATAATAAGATAATCTTATAAATTAAAAAGAATATTAATGCGATACTTATAGTAGATATAAGTTTAATATCTATTTAAAAGTAATATCGCTAATTATAATAGTATTTACTTAGATTAATCTTTAAGATAATTTTCGAACGCTAATATAGATTAATATAAATTATAATATTCGCTTTTTGAAATTAAAGTACTAGCCTTTATAAGCTACTATTTATACGATTTAATCTTTATAGAGTAGAATAATAATAAAATCTAATTCGAAATATTAAGAATTAAAAGATAAGATACTTATATCTCGAGTATATATTAAATATTTTACTTTAAAATATTTACTCGACTCTACGCTTTTCTAAATAGAAAAGATTATAATAATTATATTAGATTACTTATAATTATATATAATTTATTACTTAAGAAATTAGATAATACTAAAGATATATCTTTCTATATTATATATCTTTCTTATTATTATTATAAAAGAGTTTATAAATCTTAAAAGATTCGATAGTATAAGACTATAGAGAGCTAAAAATAGATCGTATAATATTTTAAATATTAAAATCTAACTCTACGATCTCTTTATATATAAATAAAATACTAGTTTAACTTTATAAGATTAAATATAAATATTAAGATTAATTATAATAGTCTATATATTTATAATATTACTTATATAATATAATATACTTACTAGTCGAAAAGATATGATATGATATGGGATATTAACCTGCCATACCATACTCTAATATAATATAGGTTATTGAGATTTATAGAATCCTATATCTAATATAGTATGAAATCTTGGCGATATATACTACGGTATGATATATCTGTGGGATTATATTATAATATAATATATGTATAAAATATTCTAATTGGAATTTCTATATTTAGAAGTAGCTATTCTAATTATTATTTTAATTAACGACTACGCTAAATTAATAAGATATAGAATTAAATGCGATTATATTTTATTACTCTATATATATAAAAGAAAGCGAGCTATATCTGCTGATAATAAGAAAAGCTTATCTTCCCTTAGTATTAGCTATATGAAATCCGTCGACACTTTATAATTAAAGTTATCGACAATAATTTTATACGCCTATTACGTATTTTCGATATCGCTATTTAATATAAAATTATGCGTATTATAGTTATAGTCTTTTTATTAAATTATCGATTTAGAAAAGTTAATATATTTCTTAATATTCTTTTAAAAGTATTATAGCTTAATGTAATAAGCTATATTTCTTTAAACTGTCTTCTCGCGATATATAAAAAAAAGGTTAGATGTAGAAAGTATATAAAAGTATATTTAATAATTCTAGAACGAATTAATAATGTCTATAATAATAATTAGAATTAAGAATTAGATATATTTAAATAAGAGGTAATTTTATATTACTCGTATAATAGCGATAATAGTAACTAAGGTTAAAATATTGATTTAGATAGCGTAGCTTTCGTAGTAAGCTTTTTATTATTATACGTTAGATTAATTATATATAAGTAAAGATTTATAATTTTATCTTTTAAACGTAATTGTATTTAATATTTTAAGATTTCTATAATAACTCGATACTTATTAATTAGTATATTAATATTATTATATCTAAACTACGATAACGCTTATCGTTAAATTCTATATTATACTCTTAAATAGCTTAAAAGATAGAATCTATTTAATTATCAGCGCGTATAATAAGATTATTCTTAATATTTATATCTTATTTAACTTCGATATTATCTATTTTCTTTTAATTCGAGCTTTCATCTTTATCTATATATATAATAATTTACGCGATAAATAAAACTTTAGACTTCTTTATAATTACGCTTATATACTTTTTTTATATAATACTATTAAAATATAAATCTATTAGAATAATAATTAGAACTAAAAATTACTTATTACTTATCTATTATATCTTATCTAATCTATTTAAAAGCTTACTTTTATTATAATAATAATATATCGATATATTTAACTTTATACTTTTTAATAATTATAATATAATTAATAGTTAAAATATCGGCTTTTTTTACTTTTTTAATTAGCTTCTTCTTAGATATAAACGTATCTATTCGCTATTGCGATCTTTTAATATTTTTATTTTAACTAAATTTATTCTCCGCTTTTCGTTTTAATTAAGAGTTTAATCGTCGCTTAATTAATCTATATCGAGACTCTTTAATATTATTATTATTATTAATATTTAATACTTATTATAATAAATTATTAGACTTAGTCTCTTCTACTTTAATTATTATAAAAAGATAAATTAGTAGATATATATAAAAGAATTAAAGGGTTTATACGAATATCTACGAATATTAAGCTATTCTTAATTTTAATTAAAGCTCGTTTTATTAAAAAGTGCGTTAATTCTAGTAAATACCGATATTAGAAATAAAAAAAATATATATTACGCGCTATTTTAAGTATATTATTATAGAGTTTAATTTAAAGAATAATTATTTCTATAAAAGTAGTAAAATTTAAAAATAAGAAAGTAAGAATAAAATATGCGAAAATTTTAATAAGTTATAATAGTTTAACGCTAGTTAAATTAAATAAAAATAATTACTTATTAGCTCGCTCTTTTAGATCTTTTATCTTTTAATCTATATAGATTATAATAATAATTATAATTATTATAGAAGTAGCTAAGATTATATTAGATAATAGCGCTTAATAAGCGTAATTTATTTAAATTTAAATCTTTAAAATTAAAGAGAAAGCGTTTTATTAATATCTAATTTAAGTTAAATAATTTAAAGTAATTTAAAAATTTAATACGCGCGATAGATATCTAAGCTTTTCTTCCCTTCTTCTTTTTTTCTAAGACTTTCTTTTTTATATTAATTCTTCTTATTATTAAACTATCTTCTTTATATATTAGACTTTTATTTAAATAATCTAATATTATTATAATTATACTAAAAGTATAACGTAGTCGTTAAATTATATATTTATTCTTTATCTTTTAATAACTTTAAGTTAATATATAAATAGACCGCGCGAAGAGCTTAACTTATATACGCTTAATCTATTATTAATAGCTCTTCGAAAAAATTAATATTATTCTAGAGTGCTAGGCGTAGCGTTAAAGTAAAGTTTTTATTAGATATTATTATCGCTTTAATTACTATTATCGCCACTTTAATAGATATTACCTCTACTTTAATAAATATTATTTCTATTTTAATAATATTAAGACGTTAATAGAAATTAGATAATATATTCTTCTAGTTATTATTATACTTATTATATATAACTAACGCGAGCTATAGCTCCAGCTTTATACGAGATCTATCGCTATTAAAAGTTAATTAATTTTATAATCTCGAAGCTCCTCTTTTAGCGCCTAGTTCGTTAGATTATATTTAATTAAAATCTATTAAAGCGCTATTATATTTAAAGATTTATTTTTAAAGTATTATATAAGGTAATAGAAGTCTTTCTAGTTCGTTAGTTTAAGAGTAAACCTTTTATTACTACGCTTTATAATTAGCTCTAATAATCTCTATTTAAATAAATATCTACCTTTATACGATATATGAAAAGCGAGTTACGTTATAGAAAAAGAATTTAAATCTCGCGATTATCTTAATTAAGTCGTTTAGATTAAAGATAAGAGTATATTTATCTTTATATAATTTAGTTAATTTATTAATCGATTATTATATATATAACTATAAGATATAGTTATATATTATTAATTACTCGAGTAATTATAAGAAGTATAAGAGAAATAAAATTATGTAATTAAGTATTTATAAACTTTTCTCTTCTAAGTATTTATTTTAATTTAGAGTTTAATCGCTATCTAATTAAAAAAAAGATAAAATATAGAAAGTATATAAAAGTAAATTTAATAATTCTAGAACGGATTAACGATATTTATAATAATAATTAAAATTAAGAATTAGATATACTTAAATAAGAGATAGCTTTATATTACTTATATAATAGTAAGAGTAATAACTAAGATTAAAGTTTAATTTAGATAGCGTAGCTTTTATAGTAAACTTTTTATTACTATATATTAGATTAATTATATATTAATAAAGATTTATAATTTTATCTTTTAGATGTAATCGCGTTTAATATTTTAAGATTTCTATAATAGCTTAATACTTATTAGTTAACGCGTTAATACTTTTATATTTA
Source organism: Letharia columbiana (assembly GCF_014066305.1). NCBI lineage: Eukaryota > Fungi > Ascomycota > Lecanoromycetes > Lecanorales > Parmeliaceae > Letharia > Letharia columbiana. Next base: position 325,935 of record NW_023501049.1, on the reverse strand, counting down.
AACTATAATAGAGCTTATTATTAAATTCTATATCGCGTTTTCGAGTAGTTTAAAAGATAAAGTCTACTTAATTATTAGCGCGTATAATAAAATTATTTTTAATACTTATATTTTATTTAGCTTCGATATTATTTATTTCCTTCTAATTCGAGCTTTTATCTTTATTTATATATACGATAATTCGCGCGATAAGTAAAACTCTAGACTTTCTTTAAATTACGCTCGCGTATTTTTTTTATATAATACTATTAAAATATAAGTTTACTAGAATAATAACTAGAATTAGAAATTATTTATCGCTTATCTATTATATTTTATCTAATTTTCTTAAGAGCTTACTTTTATTTTAATTACGATATATTAATATATCTAGCTTTACGCTTATTATAAGCTATAGCGTAGTTAATAGCTAAAATATCGACTTTCTTTACTTTTTTAATTAGTTTCTTCTTAAATATAAATATATTTATTCGCTATCGCGATCTCTTAATATTTTTATTTTTATTAAGCTTATTCTTCGTTTTTTATTTTAGTTAAAAGTCTAATCGCCGCTTAATTAATCTATATTAAGACTCTTTAATATCGTTATTATTATTAATATTTAATATTTATTATAATAAATTATTAGACTTAGTATCTTCTACTTTAATCGCTATAAAAAGATAAATTAATAGATATATATAAAGGAATTAAAGGATTTATATAAATATCTATAAATATTAAGCTATACTTAATTTTAATTAATACTCGTTTTATTAAAAAGTATATTAATTCTAGTAAGTATCGAAGTTAGAAATAAAGAGTATATATCGCGTACTATTTTAATTATAGAGTTTAAGTTAAAAGAATAATTATTTATATAAAGAAAAGAAAATAAAAATGAAATACGCGAAAATTTTAATAAGTTATAATAGTTTTATTTTAATTAAGTTAGATAAGAATAATTATTTATTAACTCGCTCTCTTAGATATCTTATCTTTTAATCTATACGGGCTATAATAATAATTATAAATATTATAAAAGTAGATAAGATTATATTAGATAATAGCGCTTAATAAGTATAATTTACTTAAGCTTAAATCTTTAAAATTGAAGAGAAAGCGCGTTATCTATTAATATTTAAATTAAGCTAGATAATATAAAGTAATCTAAATATTTAGTATACGCGATAGATATATAAGCTTTCTCTCTTCTCTAAGACTTTCTTTTTTATATTAACTCTTCTTCTTATAAGACTATCTTCTTTATATCTTAGACTTCTATTTAAGTAATTTAATATTATTATAATAATATCTAAAGTATAACGTAGACGTTAAATTATATATTTATTTTTTATCTTTTAATAACTTTAAGTTAATATATAGATAGGCCGCGTAAAGAGCTTAATTTATATATATTTAATTTATTATTAATAGCTTCTCGAAAAAGCTAATATTATTTTAGATTACGCGAGGTAATAATCTATTTAAAAGCGTTATAGTAAAGCGTTTACTAGATATCGCCGCTACTTTAATAGATATCGTTGTTACTTTAATAGATATCGCCATCGCTTTAATAGATATCGTCTCTACTTTAGTAATATTAAAGTATTAATAAAAACTAGATAATATATTTTTCTAGCTATTATTATTTTTATTATATATAACTAACGCGAGCTATAGCTTAAGCTTTACGCGAGATTTATCGCTATTAAATTTTAATTAATTTTATAATTTCGAAACTTTTCTTTTAGCGCGTAATTCGTAAGATTTTATATTATATATATATTATATTATTCGACTATCGTCTTTAAAGTTTCGCTTTTAAAAGATAATTCTATATTCTTATAATAAATAAGATATTAAATAAAATAATTAATAGAATTTAATTTTTTATTTACTAGCTAGTAATAAGTCTTATAACTTATATATCTAATTATATTTAAGATTATAATTATAATTATCTTTATAATTAAAATTAATATAAGTTAAGACTTTCTATTAATATATAGTTTTTTTTAAAAGATTTATATAAGCGTAATTAAAGGTTAATATTCTTCTTTTAAGCGTTAAACGCTTAGCGAGAAGTGCTAGAAGATTTATATCTAGATATTTATTAACTATATATTAGAATTTGCTTATTTTAAATTCTAGATATAAATATCTTTACTTCTAGATAAGATAAAGAAGCTATAGATTTAAAATCGAATATTACTAAGAGTCACCTACTATTTTCTATTATATTTTAGCTATTTACGATTATTAATATACTCGTTAATAAGAAAGACGTATTATTACTATACGAATTTGATCGACGATACTAATAGTAATTATAGAAACTAAAGCTATCGAATATAGAAATACCCGCTAATAAGAAAGGCGTACTATTACTATACGAATTTAGTCGCGATATTAATAGTAATTATAGAAACTAAAGCTATTAAATATAGAGATACCCGCTAATAAGAAAGGTATACTATTATTATACGAATTTAATCGCGATACTAATAGTAATTATAGAAATTAAAGCTATCGAATATAGGGATATAATCTTCAATTTAATATAGATTTTAGAATAAGAAGCCTCTTTTATTAGAGTAGTAGTATTTTTATAAGCGTATATCTATATTTAAATCGATTTAAGAAGTTTTATTCTATAAATATAAAATATATAAAGTTATTAGATTAAGTATAATAGCTAAATATTATTAATTAAGCGTAATAAGTAGAAAGATAATTAGAATATCTTATTCTTAACTTAGAATAGTTTTTCTTTTATTTATTATATATTTTCTTTTTATAAAAACTATATCTAGACTTTAATAATACTATATTATTATTTATAAACTTATATCTTATTATAATTATCTAAGAAGCTATATATCTTTTAATTATAAAGTAATTCTTTTTATATAAAATATATATAATTAAGCCGCTAGATATTAGTTAGTAATTTTCTTTATTTATAATTATTAAAGAGTAAGTTATATTATTAAAATCGCTCGCTAATTTTATTTTTATAGCTTCTTAAAGTGCGCCTAGTATAGAGAATTAAATTCGAAGCGAATTAATTAAATTTGAAGCTATATAAGTTAAGATCTCCTTTATTACTCGAGCGAATACGATTTAAAAAATAATTAAGTTCGTTAATTTTTATAATTCGCGAATTTTCTTTAATATATAAACTTTAAAGTCTAATTAGTAATAATATAATTAGCGTATATAATTAATTTACTATCTAATTTAGATATATATAATTAATATAATTACGTATTTTTCTTATTTATAGCTATACTTTTTAAACTTCGCGTATAATCTTCTAATTTTTATCTTCGCGAAGTCTTATCTTTACTTTACTTCGATAATTTAAATAAGTCTAAATTAGTAGTTAATAAATTATTAAGAATTTTTTAAGCTTTCGCGATTATCGAGTTAATAGCTTTAATAGATAATAATACTATATATTAACGAATTATATTTAATATTATAATTAATTATCGTATTAAGAGATATAGCGCTATTAGACGTATATTTACTTTATAAAAATAATATTATTAATTTAATTTAACTATAGAATATAAGGAAAATAATTTTATTTTCTTTAGATATAGATAATATCGTAATAAACGAGCGTATTATAATATAATTACTATAATAATAAAAAGAATTTTTAAGAAAGAAGAGGATAAATTAGAAAAGAATAATATTAAGTATTTATTATCGAGCTAACTAATATTATATAACTAAAATCTTATTAAAATAAAATACTATTTAAAGATAGATTAAGTCTAAACGTTAATTAGAAAGCTAACTAAAAAAAGAGGTTAATTTCTTTTTTACTAATACGTATCGTAGAGCTATATATAAGCGCTTCTTTCTATATTTTAAATATACTTTAGATATTTATAGCTGTATATATACGCCCCTCTCTCATATTTCATACGTATTTCGATATATTCCAATATTCTTTATATACGCGATATATCTATTAAAGATAATCTTATTAATCTAATTAATTTCTATTTAATCTTATATTTATTAGTTATAAGAAAAACTCTTTATTTTAATATTATAACTTTATTAATTCGCTATTCTTAGATATCGAGCCGCGTATAGCTTATAATTAATTTACTTACTTTCTTCTCTTCTTCTACTCTAAAGATAAAAAAAGATACTATTTCTTTTTCGCCTTCGCCTATAACGAACTAGTTATTATTTTTATAAAACTAAAGATATTAACTTAAAGACGAGATCGTTTAATTAAAAGCGAAGAATATAATACTTTAATATTTTAACGCTTAAATAAAAGATATTATAATATTACTTAAATAAAAGAGAGTCGTATTAATAAGAAAGATTTTAAGACTTAAGAATAATTTTAGCGTAGCGAAAGATTTAATTCTTATATATAGAAGATTTAGATAATAACTAGTTTAGCTAATTAAATTATTAAAGCGTCTAAATTAGATTTTAATTCTATATTAACGCCTAATAAAATTTATTTAATAGTTCTAAGATATTAATATACGCTCTTATTAATATAGCTAATAATTAGAATATTAATTAAAAAGATATAATCTTTAATTCTAATATTTAAAATAATATAGCGGTAAATAAGTAGTATTAAAGCGAATTAAGTATATATTATATTAAGTAGAGAAGCGTTAATAGCTAGACTAATTAGAGTTTTAAATTAATTAAGTTAAATATTAATTCTATATTAGCGTTATTATATACTCTTAAATATATAGCTATTAATTATAACGCTAATTAGAAAGAATTAATCTCTAATTTAAAATATTAGAAATAATATAGTAATATATTATTAAAGCGATATAAGTTATTAAAGCGATATAAGTTTCTATTATAGTAAGAAGATAGAATTTATATATTAAATATTAATCTCATTTTATTTCTAATATTTTATTCGTTTACGTATCTCTTTTAATTTCTCTTTAAATATCTTAATCTTATAATATTAACTAGACCTTTATCTAGCGTAAACTCAATTTTTTTAATTAACGATACTTAGTATAAGATATTAATAAGTATATTTCGATATAAAGATAGTAATAAATCTTACTTTCTTTTTAATATTAATAATAAAAAATAATAAATATAGTAATAAATAAAGATAGTATAGGTTATATAGAATTAGTTTAAATCTAATAGCGATTGTTAGCTTATTTATTAAGGCTTAGAAATTAGAAAATTCTAGAAGTAAATATAATTTAACGAATATATACTTATCGATTTCGAGGAGCTATATATTATTTATTATTACTACGATAAGATTCTAATTTATTTATTTATAGATTACGAAATAAGCGATATAATAGTATATATTAAGTCTAAGAAATATATTAAGAAATCTAATTTAAGTAGTTTATAATAAACGAATCTAATTGATAATTATAAAAATTAGATATATTTCTAAACTAGACGATATAAATTATTAATAAATAAAACGATAAATAGAATATCTAGCTTACTATTTACTCTAGAAAAGATAATATTAAAATTCTCTTATAATACTAGAAAGTCGAAAGCTTATACGCGAAGATTTTCTAAAATAATTTTATCGCTAGATCGTAAATATCGATATTTTATTTATAATTGCTAATAATTCTAAGATATTATAACTCTTACGCTATCTTAACTTTAATATATAATTAAAGTTAATATTTACTATAAAGAATCGGCTAATAAGAAAAGCTATAGAGCTAGAGATAAGATTATTAAAGAATTTATTAGTCGATAATATTAAAGTCTCTCTAGCTCTAGATTATTAATTATTTTATAATCGCTAATTATTTATAATAATTCTAATCTTTTTTATTAATATTAATTAATAATAATATAAGATTCTTATAGACTTTAAGTATATCGAAGATAAATATACTAGCTAGAAATTTATAAGTATTATTAATTTAATTCTTATAGAATATAAGATTTAAATTTATATATTTAAACTTATAACTAATAACGCTAGTAATAATAATATACTCTTCGAAGATTTAATTATTTATCTTTCTATTTTCGTAGTAAAAAACCCGCTTAATATTAAAGAATTTAAGTTCTTAAATTATTTATAATATATTCTCTATATAGCGTATATTATTTAATTAGTCTTAAAAGAACTTCTAGATAATATTAGAATTACTTTAATAAATAAGAAATTTTAGAGAAGCTAAGATAATAAAGAAGATAAGAATTAAGTTTAAATAAGTATAATTAATCTATCGATAACTCTAATAAAAATATAATATTTCTTATTATTATTCTAATTATTATATTATTAATTATATTAAGATTTAAAAAATCGCTATATATATTAATACTAGCGGCTAGCGTAAAGAGATCTTTTTTATATTATAAGCTAAACGACTTTAAGATAAAAACGTTTTAATATTAGATAAATATTAATCTTTTAAAAAGAAGTAATATTATTAGAGACGCTCTCTTAAGCTCTTTTAGAATATTAAGACTCGCTAAAATTTAACTTATTAGATATTAATCCGCGCTCTACTTCTTTATATTAATATTATATACTTCTTAAAAAATAGATTAACTATCTACTTAAGATTAAGTAATAAAAAATAATTATAAATAAAAACTATAGTCTAGACGTCTAAATAATTTTCGATTAATTTCTAATAGATTTAATATTTAATTTAGCTTATTAGATCTTTTTATAAATTTATAAAATTAATAAGTAGAGAAAAGAAGACTATAATTTACTACGTCTTTAATATTTATAATTATCTATTTAATTATATAGATAAAAAGCTTAGAAAATTAAGAAGAAAGAGAGTTTCTTAAAAAAAAGAACTTCTTAAAGCTTTTAAGGCGGTTTATAAGAAATTAACTATCTATTATAATCGAACTTAATTAGATTTAAACTATCTATATAAATAAGCTACGCTTTTATATTTAAATTATAATAATATAAAATTAAAGAAATTAAATTAAAAGATTAATATTAAAAAGAAGCTATAGACGAAGATCTACTAAAAAGCGCTTAAAAGAATATTTTAAAATTATTAAAATATTAATATAAGTAGTTAATTATAAAGAGCTAAGCGAATAAGTTAATTAAATAAAAATACGCTTAATTAAGCGATAAAATTCGAGGTTAAGAATTTAGATAATAAGAATAGATATAATTAGCTTTAGTAATATAGATAAAATAATAAGTCTTCTAATTATTATTCTAGTTATAATCTTATCTCTAATCTTTATAAAGCTTCTTTTAATAATCTAGCGAATCTTTTAATTCTAAAGTAATAAAAGAAATTAAAGTTTAAATACGCTATAGTTACTTAAATAGCTTATAATATTCTTTATTCTCTCGCGGAGGCTATTATATATAAGCGATATTTCTTAATAACTAAAAGATATTATAATACTTAGAAGTATTATTTACTAGCGATATTTTATACTCTAATAATAATTCTTTATATAAAGTATTGAGAAAATAAGCTTAAATAGACTAGACTTAATCTTAAAGAAGATCTTAGTATATCGAATTAGATTAAAAGAGCTAATAGTACTTTATATAAAAATTTAATTAATAATTATAATAATTATATTAGCGAAGATAATAAGCTTATAAAAAGTACTTCGATAAGTTTAATATTTATAAGTTTATTAAGATATATTACTAATACTCTATAATATATAGAGAGATAATCGATAGACTTATAATTAGAGAAAATTAGTAATAATAGATTTAATCTTAATAAAGAGATTTAAAATAACTTAAAAAGCGAATTTATTTATAAATAGTTAATAAGTTTAATTAGATAAAGATAAATTTAGAATATTTAAAAGAATCGCGATAGAGTAGAATAGAAGAGTAATAGAGGGTTCGAGAGAAGAATAAATATAAAGTTTATTAAGCTTATTTAACGCGTTAAGGCGAATATATAAATAGAGATAATTATAGAATTTTATTCTTATAATATTTAAAGATTTAAAATTTAGAATATTCTTTTATATTATAATTTTAAGAAGAAGAATAGAGACGCTTATAGTTCTAATTATTATTCTAATTATTACTATTAATAAGAAGATAAATAGCTATATTAGATTACTCTTTATATTCCCTCTCTCTTAATAAAGAAGAATAAATATATTCTATATATCTTAATCGAATTATTCTATAAATATAGAAATCTCAATCGAGATATTTTATATATATATTATTTCATAGTATAATATTATAGATATATCATATCGTGAAATATCCCGCCAAGATCCCGAACCCATATTAGAAAAATGGAATGATATTCGACCCTACTCATATCATATACCCGGGTACGATATGATATCACTTGATATGAAATATTCTATAGAATATATTATACCTTTTCGGCTAGTAATAATATTAAAATATATAAAAGACTCTATATAATTCTATGCTATATTTATTATATTATAAGTTTCGATCTAAATTCATATATATTAATATTAAAATATCTATCTCTATATCGTAAATTATCTATATTATACGATTAATCTAGATCTTATATTTAATTAAATTATTATTTTAGTTCTATTTAAACTTGCTATAAATTTATATACTAAGTATATAGCGTCTCTATCTATTAAGAATCTTCTAAGCAATATTATATATAATTAAGAAAAGACTTAGAACTAAAATTCGACTATTATTACAATTCTTTTAGCCCCGTTTTTATCTTTATCTATAGTATGATATTTTAAAATTAATACTTAGAGTATATCATAGTAATTAAGTAGTTCTATAATTAGACTAAATTTAAGATATCGATTATTATTAATATTCTTTTAAGAATAATAAAAATATCGTAAAGATAAAGGCTATAAGAGTTTATAAACTTATTTCATAAGCGCTAATCTTTTTAAATTACTAGAGAATTATCTTTAAAGTAATATAAGATATAACTTAAAACTTAATTAAACGCGTTATATATAATCTCTAGTTTCTTAATTAGTAATAAAGCTTACTATACGATAACTTCTTAAATTTATTAGTATATATAAAGGAATAAGATAGAAGCTAAGCTTAAAAATCTTAAATTTATATATATAGTTAATTATAAATTCGAGTTTAATATACTCTTTTAATTATGACTAAAAATAAATTAGCTTAATAACTCTCCTAAAACTCTCTTATTAAAAATTTATATATAGAAGTTTTATACTTTAAAGTACTTAGCTTTCTGATAATATATAGTTACTTTATAATTTCTTAAATTATAAAACTTCGCTTTACGCTTTCTAACGCTATAAAAAAAATTAAAGTTTAACCTACTATTAGTAAATTAAATAAATATTTAAATATAATAATTATAATAATCACACCAGACGCGTTCGAGATCGAATAATAATTCTTTCATCTATTTATATAATTTATTATTCTTTTACTTATTCTATTAATTCTATTAATTCTATTAATTCATTAATAAAATAAATTTCATTAATATAAATATAACTTATCTTTAATATCCTATTATAAATATTTAACTCTATTAACGCCCTAATAACGCCTCTAGATTACTTCTTTAAATAAATTTACTACTACTAATAATTAAGGCCGTAAGCGAGCTTAATAGCTATCTACTACTTACTTATAAACGCATTAAAAAAAAAAACATCTTAAATAGTAAGTTCGATTTAGATATATATATCCTCTTTTTTATTCGCCTCTTAAAGGTCCTATATAATACTCTCTAAATTACTTTTTAACGAATTTATTATTACTAGTAATCGAGTGACGTAAGCGAGCTTAATAACCTATTTATTACTACTTATAAACGCGTTAAAAGACCTTTAAAAAGAGCTTAAACAAATACGTTCTCCTCTCTATATACTTCTCTTAAGCTAGCGATAGATAGATTAAATTAATATTTAAATATTATAATTATATTAAACGCGTTCGAGATTAAATAATAATTCTTTTATCTATTTATATAATTATTCTTCTTCTATTATTCTATTAATTCTATTAATTCTATTAATTCTAAACTAATATAAATATATTTATCCTCGATATCTCTCGTATTTAATTAAATAAGAGAAAGATCTATAATAAGCGAAATATAGAGAATACTACGAAGAATATTATAGAGATAGTTATTAGTAGTAATAATATAATAAATCTACTCTCTACGATCTTATATTAATTTACTTAGCTAGTATAAGAGAAATTATTATAATAAACGAATACGAAGAATATTACGAAGAAATTAAGCGATAATAAAACTCTTAGTATTAAGAATACGGCTTAGCTCTCTAAAATCTTACATTATATACTCTCTATAATTTCATATTAAATTATTATTTAATAAGTGGAGAATATTACTATAACTTAGTTTATTATCTTTACTATATTAAAAAGTAAGAGAAGAAACTATAATAAATAAATGCGAAGAAATACTACGAAGAAACTAAGCGATAATAAAGTTATTATTATTAAGAATACGACTTAGCTCTCTAAGATCTTACGTTATATACTCTCTATAATTCTATATTAAATTATTACTTAGTAAGCGAAGAATACTACTATAACTTAGTCTATTATCTCTACTATATTAAGAAATAAGAGAAGAAATTATAATAGATAAATGCGAAGAATACTATAAAGAAACTAAGCGGTAATAAAGCTATTATTATTAAGAATACGGCTTAGCTCTCTAAGATCTTATATTATATTAGTTATTTATTTAATTAGTTATTTAATTAATTATTTAATCTAATACTCTATAAAAGAAGAAATAAGAGAAGGAACTATAATAGATAAATGCGGAGAATATTACGAAGAAACTAAGCGGTAATAAAATTATTATCATCAAAAACACGACTTAGCTCTTTAAGATCTTATATTAATTTACTTAGCTAGAATAAGAAAAGTTACGATAATAGACGAATATAAAGAATATTATAAAGAATATTATAAAGATAATTATTAGTAGGAATAATATAATAGATTTACTCTTTATAATCTTATATTAATTTATTTAGCTAGAAAGAGAGAAATTACGATAGTAGACGAATACGAAGAATACTATAAAGAAATTAAGCGGTAATAAGACTTTTAGCACTAAGAATACGACTTAGCTCTTTAAGATTCCACGTTATATACTTTTTATAATTCTATATTAAATTATTACTTAGTAAGTAAAGAATACTATTATAACTTAGTCTATTATCTCTACTATAACTTAGTCTATTATTTCTACTATATTTATATAATACTATTAATAATATTATAAGAGAAGAATCTACTACGATAATTACAGTTAATTAAACCTCTATAAAAGAAATATTAAACGATATATATTTAAATAAATTAAAATTATTCGATATCTATAGCTATTTCATTATTTGAAAGATTTTATTACGATAGAAGATATTATAGAATTCATATCACTAATTAATATATTATCTTCATTTCTTTTTAATATTTCGATACTTCTTATTATAAGAACATAGTCTTTCTCTATTTTTTATAGATAATTATTACGAATTAATTCTTTATACTTAATATACCTTTCTAATTAAGCCTTAGCGCGTCTCTCTCCATCATATATATATCTATATATCATATAGATTAAATTAATTTTATAGTAATAGAAGTAGATTAAAAATGTATAGTAAGCGATTAGAGTCTAATTTATACTTAGGGCTAGGGCTAAAATTCGATTTAACTTAGAAAAATCCAACTCCATTTAACTTAGAAAAATGAAAAATCCAATTTATTTTATTTTTTTTTTTTTTTTTTTTTTTTTTTAAATATTTTTTTTTTTTTTTTATATTTTTTTTTTTATATTTTTTTTTTTTTTTTTTTTTTTTTTTAAAAAATTTTTTTTTTTTTTTTTTTTTTTTTTTTTTTTTAAAAATTTAAAATTTTTTTTTTAAAAAAATTTTTGCGTATTATTTTTTTTATAACTTTGATATTATAATATAGCTTTTAGTTATTTTTAATAGCTTTATATAACTTCTCTTCGTAATCTAAATTACTTTTATTCTTCTATTAAAGTTATATCGATTAAGATAATATAAAGAGAATCTTCGAGAAAATAATAGAATCTATAATTTAGACTCGCTCGATATTCTAATAAAGTAAGTACTATAGTATATTCGAGGTATATTTAATAAATGTAATATCTTAGATATCTTTTAAAGATTATATAGATATTCTTTATAGCTAACTAATAGATAATAAAGTCTTTATATTAATAGTTTAATAATATATAATTAATTTTATATAATCGAGTAATAAGACGACGTAGCGAGCTTAAATAAAGTTTACTTCACTAAAGATTTATAAAGAAGCTCTTTCTATTATTTCGCTTTAATAAGAAGTTATAGACGAGATAGGCGAAAAGAATATACGAGATATTATTAATATTGTAATGGCGAGTTATAAATATCGATATAAGAAGTTTATTAAGATTATCTTCGTTATTAATCTTATTTAAAAACAATATATAATATTAATTAGACGTATTTAAAAAATCTTAGCGATATTAATAATATTTAAGATAATCTATAAATAATAGCGAGTATTTATTATTTTTAATAAAGGTCTTAAAGATATCTAAGTCTCTTACGCCTTCGGCGTTTAATAATAAGTTTTTTTAAGATCGCTTAAATACGAATTAATATACTTAAGGTACTTTACTTGTTTTATATAAGTCTATATACTCTAATTATTAATTCTTCGATAAATTCTTATAAATAGAAGTTTATAATAAATATATATATCGTCGTAAGAGCTAGTAAATTAAAAGATCGAGTTATATCTTATATCTTTATTATTACTATTAAGAGAGTTTCAAAAATAACTATAAATAATATTTTAAAGATTATATCGAAAGAAGAATTAGCTATAATCGCCTTTTATAAGCTAACTATAAAAAAGTATAATAGTTATTTAGACAAGTATTATATATAATTTATTATTATTATCGAAAAGAAGCTCTTCTTCGTTATTAAGAAATTCGATTTTAAGCTTAATAAAGATATAATAATAAATACTATAAGTAATAAGAAAGTATCTATCTACTATAATTATTTTTGTCTAAATTTTAATTATATATTACTAAGTAAAGGAGATTAAGTAAGTTCTTGAAAAGAGAATAAATAATAATATTCGTAGTCGAAATATCGATATTCTACTCGTTATATTAAGTTCTAAATATCAAAAATATCTCGCTAGCGCTTATACTTTCTTAAGAATAAATACTAAATTTGAGGCCTAAATTCTTTATATCGATAAGAGTTATTATATAAAAAAGCTTAAATTAATAATTTAAATTAATAGTAGTCTTAATAACTTTATATAATATCGTTATAAACTTTTAGTTCTTAATAACGAGTTTATAAAGTATAGCTCGATATAGTATTTATATTATTCTTAAATATTTTTTCTTATAAAAGATATACGTTATAATATTTAATTTTATATTACTATGTCGATAAAGAAGTAGCTTTATCTTAAGAGAAGAGAAAGATATAGCTAATAATATATAAGGCGTATATACTTAAAGATATATATATTAGCTATTCTCTTTAACTTCGATATTTATATTCTTTAGATTATATTTAGATAAGAGTATAAAAAGTAATACTTTCGAGATTATATTAAAAGAATTTTACTTATAAATTAAAGACTCTTAAAGTAATTAAGAAGCTAGTTATTAGATTATATATTAAAATATAAATATAAAAGAGACGAAATTAGTAAAGCACTTAATTAATTTTTAGATATTATATATTTTTATAATTAATATAACTCGTAAATCGAAAGTACTCTAATGAGACTTCTATTTGTTAAAAATATATTTATTTTTAAAAAGAGAAGTCTCTTTTAAGAAGCACCTATAGTATAAGAAACTAGAGACAAATTAGACTTTACGTATATTACTATTTAAATAACTTCTAGAAGATCTTATCGCTATTTATAGTCGTAATTAAATATATTATAATATTATCTCTAATAAATATCTTATATTTTTTATATAAATCGAGATACGCTAATATATACAATTTTAAAAAATTATATTAAGTAATAATTAATACTATTAAGAAGATAGTAGCGTAAAAATAACTCTCTTCTAAAATTTAAAAAGATAAATATTAGAAGTATAATTAAAAAATCGATATATAATTACTTATATATATGTTTTTATAGTTTTAATTTCTAGCTAATTAAATTATTAAAAGAAGTCTTCATTTAGAGAGAAATTATTAAATTATTTTTTATTTTCTAATATAGTATAAGACAAGTATATTCTCTATATTAAAGACTATACTTTTATAAAATTTCTATATTTAATCTATCGCGACTAAAGCTCTAATAAATCTAGTTTGTGTAGATTATTCTTCTTTAAACGATAGTTTATTAGGTTCTTATACATCTTAATAAATAAATTCTCTATTTAGATTATTTAAATATATTTAATAAATAAGATATTATCTAAATAGTCTCTTTGACGTTTTACTTCTAATATTAGAGGATAAAAATAAGAATTATAGAATTAATATCCGTATTATATAATCTCGTAATATATCGCCTCTCGATATATTAGATATTTAGATATCTAGCGTTATTAAAGAAGTCTTATCGTCGTTTTAATAATAGTAAGCTCGCTATCTAATCGACGCCTTAACGTCTTAACTTACTCTTTTTCCTATATTAAAAGATTAAACGACTCTTTCTATTAAAGTTAATCTTATTTTTCGATCTTATAGAATTTATATAGATATCGATACTCTTATATTTCTTCTTACTCTTATATATTAAGAAGATTTTTATTCTATCTAATAAGCTTATTTTTCTATTAAAGAAGATCTTTATTCTTATTCTACTTAATCTAGAGTATACGCTATAATTTATTAATATTATATTATAAATTATTAACTCTATTTAATAAATCTAGATTTAATAGATTAAAAAGATTTAAAGCTCTCTTACTATTATTAATTATAATAGAATTTACTAATAATAAATTAGAGTAATCTTATATATAGAGAATATTTTTTAATTATCTATACTACTCGTTAAGTTAATTATATTAAATTTAAAGCGAATTTTAGAGCTTAAATAATAATTCGCTAAGATTAAATAAAAGTCGCTATTAGATAAAATAATAGTAACGAGTTAAATTAAAAAGCTATTAGAAATATATATTAGATTAAGTACTTATTACGCTATAAGATTAAATTATAATAAATAAGAGAAAATAATAGATTTTAAGAATAAAAAGATAGAGTTAGTTAAGGGGTTTATATATTTATTATTATCGACTAATTATATATTCTATAGCTCTTATATTATTATATTTCATATCTATATATTAACGTTATACTCTCTTTATATTTAATATTTAAATAAAGTAAGTTTTATTAGTTAGATTTATAAGAGTAGATTAATATTTATTATATATTAAATAACGCTAAATTTTAACTTATTTCTTTTAGCTTTATCTATCTCTTATCGCTAAAAGTTAAAGATGTAATAACTATATAATATTAATTAGTTAAAAACTTAAGAATAGAAGAAAGATAGTTTTTATACTTATTATATAGCGCTAATATTCTAAATAGAATTTCTTAATATATATATTTCTGTGAGAATGATTCGGCTACTACTAGGCCATAGGCTAAAAGGATCGGAGGTATCGCGCTTCATGGCCGATACGCCCTATTTGACCCTATAAGGGCCTGCTATACCCCCGCTGTAGGCTGTTAGAGCGATCACGCCTTTACAACTATCCCCCCTTAAGGCCGCGTTCTCGCGGCCCTAAAAAGAACTGATTCGAGGGCTTTGCCTTGACCAGCGGCCCTCATAGAGCCGACTTGGAGCGTAGTGCGCCACCCTTGCCCGGTTGTCCGGGACTTCTTATCTTAGAGGTCCCTATGGGATATAAGATACGTTATAGGGACCCTTTCGGGGTATGTGCCTCGGTACTTGTGTACCGAGATTGCTTGCCTTAGAGGTCCCTATGGGACATGAGATACGTTATAGGGACCCTTTCGGGGTATGTGCCTCGGTACACGTGTACCGAAAGCCTTAGGGCACAGAACTGTATCGCTCCTGGGAGCCGGTACCCGATAAATCTGGAACTTTTTGCCCTCTGAAAAAATGTTTTTCGCCCCGTATATGACGGGCTCGAACCCTCAAAATCAGCGGATACACCCCGTAGTGGCTAGCCTTCCCGGGGTTAGCTAAGCCCCGAAATTTCAGCGCGATATAGTTGTAAGAATGATTCGGCTACTACTAGGCCATAGGCCAAAAGGATCGGGGGTATCGCGCTTCATGGCCGATACGCCCTATTTGGCCCTATAAGGGCCTGCTATACCCCCGCTGTAGACTGTTAGAGCGATCACGCCCTTACAATTTCTAATTATAATATCTATTAATCGCTTAAGAATATCTCTATTTACGATATAAGATTTAATTTTTTTATATAAAGATAGCGGAAATATCTTATTATCTTTAATTATTACTCTAATTATAATAATATTAATATTATAATAATATAATATACTTTTAATATCGAAGAAAGTAAAATTATTAAAGCTTATATCTTAGATAAGATAATTTTTAAAGATCGAATTTATAGTAATATAAATGAAAGGCTAAGTGCTATTATACTTATATATATTAATCTAATCTTACTATAATCGATTAATATATAATCTTACTACGAAATCTTATTTTATAAAGAATTAAAGAATACTAAATCTAATAATAGAAGATAAATTCGATATATAGTTAACTATAAGATTACTTTATTAAATTCTAGAATTTTAATTATAATCTATTAAGTAAGATAAGATTAAAGCACTCTTCTAATTAATCTTAAAAGTTTATTTTTTTTTAGTTTAATTAAGACGTAATAAATTATAATAGAAAGTATATAAAGTAACTCCTTTTCTTATTACTTCTCTTTCTCTAAAAATTTCTTTCTCCTTACTTAAATTTCTAGATTAATAAGAATTTTATCTCGCTATCGAGAAGTCTTATAATTATAAATAATTAAATAAGCGCTTTTATCTATAATAACGACTTCTTTAATTTATTAGAGATAAAAGATAATAATATTATTCTTATCGCTATCGACGCGTTATCGCTTTTTAATATTATAAGAATTAATAATAATATATAAATAAGTAATAATATTATTAACTATTACGAAAGTAATATTCTTATAATAATATTTTATAATAAGTTCTCTATTAAGGCTAATATTTAGAGTGCTAACTTATATCGCGAGACTCTCGCGAATATAATTTTATATAAAAAGTCTAATTATAATTACGTCGTATCTATAAATAAAAACTTCTTTAAAATTAAGTCTAAAATTAATAATTAATAAAATTCGACTAAATTGAATATCGTAACCTCGTCGATTAATATAATCGAAATTCTTGATTTTAAAGATTTAGAGCTTGAAATTAGCTAGAATTTCATATATATATTAATACTTAATAAGTATTCTATAAAGATTATATCTATAATTAATTTTCTAATCTATAAAGCTACTTAGAATACTTAAGACGAGATTAAAAGAGCTAAGAAGATTAAGAATAGCTCGATTAAAGTAGCTCGCGAAGATAAAAATCCCGCTTTAGATATTAATTATTCTTCTTTATTTTATTATAATATTTATCGCTTAATATAATCTTCTTATAATATCTATTCTATCGATAACTCTCTATTCTTTATATTTATTAAGCGAAGATATATTTTATTACTTTAATCTTTTTATAACGTTTAGCTAATTATAAACTAGACGCTTACTTTATTAATTATTATTAAAGTTATTAATAATTTTTTAACCACTCTTTCGAGAGTCGTAGAGTTAATTATATTAGACTTTTTGTTAGAGAGTATTTATATATTATATTCTAAATCTTAAAAGCGTATAATAGTAAAGATAATATTAAAAGAAATTAAGAGAGTTAGATAGTTTAATAAAGATATATCTCTAATAATAATTAGATCTAATTATTTACTAATAGAGAAAATAAGCTTTAATATCTTAAAATCTTAAATTTTAATAATCGATAGAACCTTCGATAGAAGATACTTAAATTTTTAAATATAACTACGAATTAGTTTAGTAAAAATATATCGATCTTAAGCGTAATATTAATAATCTAGATATTTAGCTTAGAAGAGAAGCTAAAGCTTTATAACGTAGATTTAAAAAGAAAATCTAAGAGGTTAAAGATTAATTTAAAAAAATACTATCGCGATATAGTTAAGAAATTTTAAATAGAGGTTTATAATCTAGAAGATAAACTTTAGTTAATTACGAAGATTTTATAGTAGTAATTAAATATATTTAAGATTAATCTCAGAGATATAGAACTTATAAATCTCGATATATAGTTTTATTTAAGATAGCTTATACTCTATTCATTTATTAAAAAAAGCGTATCTTAATAAATATATTATACGCTTATATATTAAATTTTATAGAATATAAATTTAAATTAAATTTTAAGAGAATACTATATATTATAATATTATTAATATTAAGTAATAGCGTATTTTATTAATATTTCGAAATAGATATAATAAGAAGTCTCTAAGTATTCTAGACGTTTTATAATTAATAATAGAATACTAACTCTTAATAATTAATCGATATAATATTATATTAAATCGATATATTATAATATTATCTCGATATTATACTAAAAGACTAATTAGTTAAATACTTAAGACTATTTACTAGCGAATTATTATAAAGAGTAAAAGAAAAATCGCTTACTTTAGAATATCGAAAATTATAATATTTTAATATCTCGCTAATACTTATTTTAATTTAGTTTTTAGACTACTATTAGAATAGAGAAATATAAATAAATTATATAAATAACCTTTCTAAAGACTAAATCTTAAAAGACTTTTTATATACTCGAAATATTCGTAGAGTATTCTCACCCCCTAAGCTATTCGTAATATTCTACGCTATCCTTTACTTCTAGAATTAATCTTAGTTATAGAGTATTCTCTTCTCTTAGAATCGATTTTAGTCTTAGTATACTCTTATCCTCTAAGATATCGTAGTATTCTACACTACTTTATTCTCTTAAAATTAATTTTAATCGTAGAATATCCTTATTCTCTAAGATACTTTCCTCCTTTAAAATCGATTTTAATCTTAAAATATTCTCGCCCTCTAAGATATCGTAGTATTCTACGCTATTTTATTCTCTTAGAGTTAATCTTAATTATAGAATACTCTCTCTCCTCTAGAGAATCGATTTTAGCCTTAGAATACTCTTATTTTCTAAAATATTATAACGCTTTAAGATCGATTCTAGTCTTATAATATATTTATATCTTATAATATATATATAATATAAGATATTTCGATACTCTATAATAAATATTAACTTTTTAATAGTACTACGTTCTCTCGAAATATTATCTAAATATTATATATTTAAATTTCGTAAGAGAAATAAATATCGTATATAAATCTCGTATAATCGATATTAAATAAGCGCTATTCTCGATTATCTAATATCGCTCTTAATAATACTTATTTTAAATAATTAACCTTAGCCCTCTATACTTTTATTTACTTTTTATTATTAATTATTTTAAAGTTATAAAAGATAAAATAGTTTCTTTAATAAAAGTATTTTTATATAGAGGCTTTTAGATTCGCTATTAATCTTTATTCTATACGAATAAATTATATTAATTAATTAATTACTATTTTACTACGTAATTATAACTCGCGTAATAGAAATTCGAGAAGTAAATAATAATTAAGCTAAATTAAGAACGTTTATAAATATTAGCTATAGAATAAATATAAAAGATAAAGTTTATATTATAGCTCTATCTAATCGCTAGCTAGCTCTTATTTAAGTAGATTTTAATCTATTACTTATATTTACGAAAGCTTTAATATTCTCTACTATATTATTTTTATTATAAAAAGCCTCTTTAAACGTAAATAATATCGATTTTTAGTTTCTTACTCTCGCTATAACTTTTTTAAATATTATTCTTATTTCTTTTAAAAATAGCTTTATTTCGATGAGATATGTGAAAATATTTTATATATTTTTTAATAATCTATCTACTTATCTAGTTATCGACGTATTAACTAAAATCGTAAATAGCGAAAAACGATTTATCTCGATTATATATTTAGATTATAATTTAGATTAATCGCGGAATATAGATTATAGCGAGTCTCTTATCGCTATTTTACATTTTTAAGATTCTTAGAAAATACTCGAAGATCGACTAATAAGTAATTATCGATATCTTAAATTTTAGAATTTTATAGAGTAATAAAGATATTAAAATTCGCTTCGGCGTAGTTAATGCTATAATCTAAAATGTTATTAACTATATAATTTAGATTCTTAATATTAAAATCTCTATAGTCGAAATTACTTATATATATATATATAATAAATAAATAGAATTATCTATTAGCTATATTATCTAATAGTCTATTCTATTACTTATTACTAAGAGCTAAATTATTATTTATATTAATATACTATTTACTTAAAATAAATTTAATTAGATAAGAGATAATAGTAAGTTAATTATAAGAAGAGAGTTATAAGATATTATAAGAAATTAAAACGAATTTAATATAGATATTTAATATATAAAAATATTTCTAATAGATTTTAAGTTATAGATTTACGCTAGTTATTATAATATATCTAAATTAGAAAGAAATAAATAAGAGAATCGTATATCTATATTTAAATTCTCCTCTTAGATCGAACTATTACGCTCGTATTTATTCTAGATCTTTTTAAAAATATCTATTTATTTATTATACCCTTTATCTTTCGTTAATTTAATTTTTAATATTATATTAGAATTCTCGCTTAAAGATCTTAGATGAATCTATAATTTAATTTCTCTTTTTAAAGAAAAGTTAGAAGTAAGCGTCGATATATATAATAGTATATATTAATTAGTTACTTTATTAAAATCCTATTAAAATATATATTATTATTTATAAGATAAGACTAATATTATATATAATTCACTATTATTAATTTTAAATATATATTATTCTCTATCTCTATTAGCTAAAGCTCGCTAACTTCTAATTAAATCTTATTTAAAGTTTAAAAATAATAAAATAAAAAGAATAATCTTAACGCTTAAGATCTAAAGAGATAAGTCGCTAATAAATACTTAAGCTAGAAGTTAAGAGATTTATAATTAAAGCTTACTTAAGATCTAAAATTAATAGAGATAATATAACGCTTTAATTAGTAAATAGTTAGAGAGATAAATTAATAATTAATAACGAAAGACTTCTTTTACTAATTGCGAGAAAGTTATATTAATTAAAATTAAGTTTAATATAGAATTATAGCCATCGAGTATTTACTAAAATAAGTTATTAATATTAGAAGATATTTTTTTCTAATATCGAGTAGCTACGTTAATTAAGAACTACTTAAAAATTAAAATTAGTAAAATTAATAAAATTAATAGATTACTTTAATAACTTAATCTTCGATAAAGTAAGTAATTAATTTATATTTAATAGATCTTTTACTAATAACGAATAAGTTATATCTATAGTTAATATCTTATATATCTTATTAATTCTAATTCCTCTTTTATTAATATAACGTATAAAGACTTATACTTTTTAAACTTCTTAAATAAATAAATTATAAGTCTTAAAGATAGCGTATTAATCTTAATAGAATAGTAGTTATTAAATATAGTATTTTATTTCTTAATTAACTCGTCTCTTAACACCTTTATAGTCTATAATTCTTACTTTATATTCACTTCTTAAACTACGCGCTTTTAGATTATTAAGTTATACTTTCTCTAGTAATTTTTTAAAAAGAACTTAGCAAACTATAACGTAAATATTAAGAGAAATATTATCGATATAAAAAGTAGCGAAGAAAATAGCAATATTACTTTTAATAAAAAGAGTTAGAATATTATAAGGGCGTAGTTTACTGACGGTTAGCTAGTAGACATAGACTATAAAAGACGTAGTATCGTTATGGAATTTAATAGTATATTTGATAATAGAACTAATCTCTAAGAAATATTAAAACTTCGAGATATACAAAGTAGATCTATATCCGCCAAGCTTCTAAGCATATAAGATACGTTATTAAAATTAAACTCTAAAAGAGATTTTAATATAGAATATACGATATTAACGCTTTAGCGTAAGTAGCGTTAAGGCCTATAACGTATTAGATTTAATAATTATCTTCTCTTCTAGATCTTAATTTCTAGGCGTTTAAATAAAAATAGAACGCTTATTAAAAAACCTTTAAACTCTAATAGGAAAATAAGAGAAAAGAGTTAATCTATTAAGATTATAATATTATTTCAATAACGTAATAGAATTAATTCTTACGCGCCGTAGACGCGTTATTAAT
Organism: Letharia columbiana; assembly: GCF_014066305.1. NCBI lineage: Eukaryota > Fungi > Ascomycota > Lecanoromycetes > Lecanorales > Parmeliaceae > Letharia > Letharia columbiana. Next base: position 303,537 of record NW_023501049.1, on the reverse strand, counting down.
ATATTATATAATAATATTAATATTATCTTCGAGAATAATATCGCTTTTATAATATTAATTAATAATAATCTATAGTAAACCGATACGCTTAGTATCGGCGTTTTTATAGCGCTAGTTAATAGCCCCTATAGCGAATAATATTAGATTTAAGAATTTATAATAAAACCTCGAAAATTTAATAGATAAAAGAAGAGGAAAGAGTTTCTCTATAAATAACGTTATTCTTATAGCGTATTACGTCTATAGCGAAATAACGTAATAATAACCTTTATTATAAGAATTCGAAGGAAGTAATTAATAGAGCGACGTATCCGCGATAACGCTCTTAATTATTAATTAATAATAATAGTAGAAATAATAACGATAGCTAGGCGACGCGGCTCTATAAGTAATAGCGAAATATTATTATATCGCTATTATCTATATTACTAGATATTATTTATTAATAATAGCGCTATAATAAAGAATATAAAAACTTCTTTTAAATTATTTATTTTTATTCTTTATAACTTCTAACGTCTCTCTTATAAGTACTTACTCTAGCGCTATAATATCGATATTAATACTAATATAAGTATAATATATCTTATTATATTAGTAATCTACTTCTCTTTATCGTAAATATCTTATTATTATTAATCGCGTTAATATATAAACTAATAATTTTATAGTATTCTTTTTTAATAATAATAATAATTTTAATAGTAAGTATATAGTCGTCTTATAAGCGCGACTACTAACTCTTAACTATTTTTATTACTATCGCTTTATATATATAATTACTAATAAGTTCTAGTATCTAATTTATTATATAGAACTTACTTTTATTAAGGCGACGATTTATATATTTAAGATAAGTCTTTCTTCTACGATAACTATAAAGCCGAAAAACGCGATATTAATTGCTATATTAAAATCCTTTTATATCTTTAGATATAGATAAGGAAATTAATATAGCGTTATCGCCGCGCTAAATAATCTTAAAAGTTATTTTATCGACGAATTAAGCTTAATAAGGAGATTACTTAGTAATATAAGTTATAGAGATATATAATAGCGACGACTTCGGTCGTCTTTATTATAATTATAGATCTTCTAGGCTAACTTATAACGATATATAAGTATATAGAGAAATTAAAGGAAATAAATAAGTTATTAAAGAAGAAGCTTGAGAGCCTTTATTAATATATAGCGGATATCGACGAATATTAACTCGAAGACTATACTTTAACTACCTCCTCGTTAGAGAATTAGATTAATAAATTTAACTCGATATCTAACGCTAAGATAGCGGAGGATACTTAAATAATAATCTTTTTTTAGTAATAGCGCTGATATAAAATCCTTAGATAGTTCTTTAATAGCTACTTTAGATAAAAATACGTTTATATTAATAGTACGTGCTTTAATATAATAAATTCTCTCTATAGTAGAGTTTAATAGATAGTTAAATAATATAATTATTTTATTAATCTATATCTTAATAATAGTAAGTATAGAGAAGTACGTATATAGTATAAATATTATCTAGAAATATATCTAATCTAATCGATAGTTATATCTTATTTTATCGCCTTCGCTTACTCGCCGTTAATTTATATAATTAATTAAGCTCTTTAATAATAAGAGACTTATTATTTATTACTTAATACTTTTACTTATTACTCGCCTATTTATAGACTTAAATTAGCTCGCTAGTATTAATTAGTTTATTATCTAATAATTATTATTTATACTCTTCGCTCTAATTAGTCTATTTAACTTTATATTAGATATCTTTCTTATATTTAATCTTATTAATAATTTCTTTAATCTTTTAAAGCTTATTATTATTAATAAAATCGAAGGTCTATATAAAGGCTTTTACTATGTTATTATAATCGCGAAGGTAATAAGACTTAAGTAACGATATATAAAAGATATTATAAATTCTATATATCGGAGATAAAAGTAGATAATACGCTTACGCCCCTATCTTATCTATAATTTAAAATAATTTTATAAATTTATAAGATAACTTCTTATTTAGACGTTTCTACTTTAGATTCTTAATTATTAATATTATTAAATTATCTATCTTATAGCTTTAAGATTAATACGTTTTATTATAGTACTTAAACTAAGTCGTAATAGCGTTACGAAGGCGCTTTACTATCTTATTCCTTAATACTTATAACTTCTTTATTCTATTATTTATAGCGAGTATCTTCTTCTTAATAAAGTTATTCTTAATCTTTTAACGAATTTTAGAATAATATCTATATATTAGAAAGAATAATATCGTTTTAATAAAGGAATATCAACTATTTATATAAGCGAACTCTACTATTAATAGTTATTTCGTCTAAATATTTTACTTATTATTAGCGAATACGCGTAAGAAGTATTCTAGTACCTGATTTTATCGCTTAATCTACTCGTCGGTTTATAGATAAAAGGCGGTATTTAGACGTTATTTAATTTTAGAATAAAAGTAAATAGCGAATTAGAAGCTATTAATAAATATAGAGTCTCTATTATTAATAATATCGTTTAGTATACTATAGCGATATACTATTTTAAAATAAAATACTTTCGCTAGCTAAGCGATATCGATCGTTATAGATATAGAAATATATTTTATTATTTTTATAAATCGATTTATTATAACTAGAATAGTATTATAGATAATATTCTTATATTTACTCGCTAATAAGTCGATAATAAAGTTTATAGAAATTTTCTTTTATAGCTTAATAGCGATGAAAAGTAAGCTTAATTCGCTATATAGGCGATATCGCGAAGCTTTAATTTACTAATAAACGTTATATATCTTAATATAATTAATAACTTACTTTAGACTTTTATCTTAATAGTATTTATAAATAAGTAGCTTATACGTCTTCGCAGCGCTAAAATATCTTAATAATAAATTATTATAATATTTGCTAATAAGCTCTTCTCTTAAGATCTTATCTCTAGAAATATAAAGGCGACTATTATATCTTAATAGTTTCTCGAAGTTTAAGATCTATATTTAATTACGTACGCGACGCTTAACCGCTAGCTTATTAATATTAATTCGAAAAGAGCTTATTTAATTATTATAGACTTATAAATCTTAAATTAATATTTTTATTAGCCTTTAGAATACGTTATAAGCAATCTCTTATACGATCTTAGACTTTCTTCTAGAAATAACTATCTAGATATTAATAATATAAAATACAAGCGCTATCGCTACTATAACCTTCTTACTTCTTTATAACTACTTATCGCTAGTTTAAAGTATAAGTTTATTTTATAATATTAATAGCAATTTAATATTTAATAACGAATTTTTTTTATAATTAGAGCGTCGCGATAGCGGGTTAATAGAATTTAATTTATTTATTTAATAAAAAATCTTAAAGTTATAAGTAGCTAACTTTAGCGTTTAACGGGCTTATCTGAAATTTAATTCCTTTTACTTTATAAAGTCTTTAAGGTTATTATAATTTATTAAAATCTTAATATAAAACGTATTATCTTTTAGATAGTAATATTATTATTTTATAGACGCTATAATAGCGAGTAGCTCTTAGTTATAAATCTTATAGTTTTACTTTATAGAAATTATTTTTCTAGATTAGAATACTATTAGTCGCTAGTAATTATTCTTATTTAATTATAAAAATATAATCTCTATATTAAAGTTAAAAGCGTCGGTTTTAAGATATAGCTTTAAATTCAAATCGTAGTAATATAGAAACGGCGCGGTTACGAAAGTGTTTTAAAGTTACTAAAACGCCTACTTAGCGTTATTTATTTACTCTAACGATTTAAATTTCTTATTATTTTTATTTTCTTTAAGTAAGTTAGTAAGTAGCGCTACTATATTAAAATAGCTATAGATAAATTATTAATAGAAATTAATAAAATCTAAAAAGACTTATATATCTTAATAATTTTTTAATTTTAACTACTTCTTAATAATAGCGATATATTTCTAATTTATCGCGATATCTTCGATAAATATAATAAACTCTAGAAACTTAACTCGCTCGATATAGAATTAATACTTCTTTAGATTAATATATAATTGAAACTAATATAAACGCTTAAGTATTTACTTAATATATCGCTAATACTTCGCTAAATTAGTATTATAAATTAGAATATTATCTAAATATATTATATATGTTATATTCACTAGACTCGTAAAGGCTCTATTAATATATATTTAAAAAGTTATCGATATATTAACGAGTTTAAAAGATATAATTAAATATTCGAAGTAGCCGTAGCGACTACGAAACGCTATTTTCCACTCGTTATCTTTTTTAATTCGAATTTAATAATAGATATCCTTAAGGTCTAGCTTTATAAAGACTTTAATCTTATATAAGCGATTTAGAGTCTTAATAATTAGGGGTAGCAAATATCGATTTTTAATAGTTATCGCGTTTAGGCTTCGATAATTAATATAAAAATAAAGTTCTCTATTCTTTTTAAGAATAAAAAGAATTAGTACTTTAACTAAGGAAATTAAATAACGAATTTAGTTTTTCTAAAGGGAATTCTTTAGATAGCGCCGTAGCTTCGCTAATTTCGTTTAAGATAGATTATATAAGAGGCTATATAGCGATTTCTTATCGCTCTCGATCTTAATAGTATAATTTCCCTATTTAAGCGTAAATAAGATTTCTATTTTTTTATTAAAAAAAATATTATTAAACTCTAATAACTTCTAAAAAAGCTTTAAGCTACGCTCATTTTTCGATTTGCTTCGTATTATCGTAGCGTATATAATTATAAATATATTTAACTCCTCTTTAATAGTTCGAGTAAATTTAATTAATTTTTTAATTTATAATTTATTAGCGTTAATCTTAAATCGCTATTACTTCGCCGCTAGATTTAATAATACTTATAATTAACTTAGCTTAAATATATCTAATACGATATTAAAGCTTTTTTAATTAACGATATAGAAGAGTATATTATACTTTTTATTCTAATTTTAACTATTTACTAATTAGTAGTTTAGCTAATATACGCTATAGTAATATATACTTTAATCGCTTAGCGCTTTCGATTGCGATAAGATAATATTATAAGATTTTAAGTCTTATTAAATTATAAACTTTTATAAAATTAAATTAATATGCGCTTTAGTATCGAGTAGAGTAACGAGTTATCTCTATTTACTCTAAAGCTTTATTTATCTCTTTATAAGAATAGAAGAGATTATCTCTATTAATCGTTATTCTTACCTTACTTCTAAGACGATTATAAGACTAAATCTTTTTTTATTAATACTATATCGATATATATTATAGATAATTTATTAAGATCTAAATACTTAGATATCTAATAATCTTATTTTTTATAATAAAAATAACTATTCTTCTTATAGTTAAAGTTAAAGGATTCGACTTTATACTTTATATTATCGTCTTAAATACGCGCTACGTAAGCGCCGCTATTTAAAGTTAATTTAGACTTCAAAATTTAATTCTTTAAAGATTTATCCTTAGCGAACCCCCTCGAAGACTTTAAATAAGAATCGTCGTCGAAGCGTATATATTTTAAAATCTTTTTCTATATAATAGCCTAAATAAGAATTTCTTTCTATTACTTCGATATATTATTAATATTTAAGATCTTATTCTTAAGCTCTAATCTAAGTTTAATTAAGAAGAAATTAACTTAATATTTTTTAGAAAATAAGATTATATAAGCCTCTAACTCCTCTAGATAAGTCTTAAAAATAGATATCTTCTAATTAAAGCGTTATTTAATCTTCTTCTACTTTTCGTATATAAGAAAACGACGATTTATTAAATCCGTCACTAAATTAAGTAAAAACTACTTAAAGAATTTAAAAGTTATACCCCCTCAGACTATGAATTTAATAGTATCTATATTATTAGATATTAAAATTATCTTCTAAGAATTATATATAATAAACAATTTTTAATTAATTGATAGTAAAATACTTAGAACTTATAAAGAACTTAATTTCGACTTCGCGAAATTAGCGTAGATACTCTTTCTCACTAATACTCTTATAAAGATATATTCTTTTAAAGCGAAGTATTTTTATTTTAATTAATATATTCGCTAGAGACGCGATAGTAATCGATATAGATAGACCCTCGCTGGTTATAGACGATAAGCTAGCGTTATAAAGCTCGCGATTGCGAGCCTTTAACGCAGCTAATTCTTATTCTTATTTTAGATAATAATTTTCGACTCTAGCGATTATAAGATATTATTTTATAATAAAATCTTTTATTAATAAGAAATTCTCGAATTTATTATCGGCGCTATAGCGACTCTCGATATTACCTTTATTTTCTATTATACGATCTAGAGATAAATTCGATATTATAATAATAATAGACCTTTTTCTTTAAAAGATAGAGAGATTAGAATTATAAAGGTATAGTTTATTAGCGATTAGCTAGCGGATATAGACTATAAAAGATATAGTATCGTTATAGAGTTTAATAGTATATTTAATAATAGAACTAATCTCTAAGAAATATTAAAACTTCGAGATATATAAAGTAGACCTATATTCGTTAAGCCTCTAAGTATATAGAATACGTTATTGAAATTAGACTCTAAAAGGAACTCTAATATAGAATATGCGATGTCGACGCCTTAACGTAAGTAGCGTTAAGGTCTATGACGTATTAGATCTAATAAATATATTATAACTTCGTTAAAGAATAAAAGCGAGATATATAGATATAGACTAGTAAATATTACGTAGTCTAGAATTAATTATAAACTATTTAAAATTAGACGATCTCTAGTAATATACTAATATAAAATTAATTAAATATAATATTAGCTTTTATAATTTATATCTAATTTATAATCTCTTATTTATTATTAATTACGTAATACTTATTTTATCTATTCTTCTTACTTCTATTATTAATAATATTATTACTCTTCTATCGAGATCTATAGAAGTTATTTAAATTTAACATTTAGAAAGTTATTATAATTTACGCTTAGTCGAGATAACTACTATAATTATTATAGAGAAAATATATATCTTATTAATATTATAGAAATTTCTATACTTTTAAATAATAATTAACGATTTACTATAATTCTAAATCGTTAAATCTTTATTTATTATTAATTAATAAGAGTTCTTAATAGTACTAGTATATAATATTAATAATTTATAGAATTAATATTAATATCTTAATAAGAAGCTATAACGTAGTAACTATACGATATAATAACTAATTATTTAAATTAATTAAATTAAGATAAATCTCGCTTAATTAAATCTTACGCTTTATTAAGCTTAAGAAAATCTATAATAATAGCGATAATACTTATAATATAAATAAAGGGAGTATAAATACGCTAAGAAGTCTCTTATATATAAGTTCTTTATTTATATTTAGATAAAAAAAGAGCTTTATCTTAGAGAGAGAGATAAATTATAAATTAATTAATCTATATAACTAATTTAATTTAATAAATATTAAGATAGACTTCGAAGTCGCCATACTCGAAGATTTAAAGCTCGAGTCTATATTAAAGGAAAATCGCGCGTTAAAAAAAGTTACTAAGAAGTATAAAACTCGAATAAAGAGAAATAAATATACGATAGATAGTAGCGAGATATCTCTTAAGATATTAAAAAGAGAAAAGTAAGATATACTATATACTCTTAATAAGAAAGAGAGCGAGCTTTCAAAGGCGAATAATTAGTTATTTAAATTATTTTAGAAGTATTATAACGATAATAGCGAGAATAAAGAGAATATTTAGATTAAGATCGCGATACTTAGTAAATATAAGCGATTAAGAGAGTAATTTAAGGAGTAATAATTTTAGTAAGCTAATCTTATTTTTAAAGTTTTTATAATTTAGATTATACGTAATAGGCTATTATCGTTTTTAATTTATATAGATCTCTTTTTAAAAGATCTTGAAATACTAGAGCTTTTTAGTCTTTTTATAAGTTATTCTTACTTTATAATTAGCTATTATAACAATATTTTCGCTAAAAATATCTATAAGATTTATTATCTTTATTCTTTTATTGCGATTTTTATTTAATACTTAATACTTATAATCTTTCATATACTATAAATACCGCGAGATTCCTTTATTATCTTAGCGATTAAAGATATAAACTAAGAATATATTAATAGACTCTTTTCTTAAGATTACGAGGCGTTTAGAATTTAATCTTTCTTTATTTAAATTGTCGAATATATATAATATCTCTATTTAAGTAATATTTCGATCTCTAGACGACGCTAAAAAGTCTAGATTAATCTTAATCGACGATAAATTCAATATAAGATAAATCTTCTTCTAGAGAATACTTTTTATCTTTACTTCTATAAATAATATATTAGAAGATTTTATAGAAGTAAAGTTATTAATTTCGTTAGAGTAATATTAGAGAAGTCTCGATAAAGTAAACTAATTCTGCGAGTGTAATTTATAAGAAGTTTTCGAGAATTTAAAGAAGTCGTAAAAGATATCTTATTTTATTATAAAGGATTCGATATAATTTTATTAACCTTACTACGAAAGCTAATCGATATATTCTAAGAATAATATCTTTTAATTATATCGAAATACTCTTTTAAAGAAAATCCTATAGCGAGAAGTAATATTAGATTTATATTTAATATTATATATAACTATTATAAACTTAAGATTAACGCCCTTGATATCGTATAATAGAAGAGTATAATTCTTATCTAGAAGGTCGATTATTTATTAGATAAAGCTTTTCGTGTCTATCGAGATATTATAAAGTTAAAATAACTATATCTATTATAAAAAGATTTAAGTTATTTTATAATTCCGCTTTCTTTTTATAATAATATATTTTATCGATCTCGGCGTAGTTATAAGCTTCGATAAGAGTTATAAATCTATATTATTAGACGAGCTCTATATCTAGTAGAGAAGTTCTCGCTTATAGAAAATCTTTTCGTAATAACTAATTAATTATTTTAGAAAAATAACGTATTATATAAAGCTATAATTAATAATAAACGCTCTTATAAGCTATATTACTTAAATCTTCTTCTCTTTAATAATAAGAGATTTTTAATATCTAGAGTAATTATAATATCTAATTATTATATAATTAATTAAACTTCTAGAATATCGAGATTCTATAAATAATAGAGAGTAATTTCTTTATAATTTTAATATAAGACTTAAGGATTTTAATATCTTTAAGAAAGATATAAATAAATAATATAATATAGTTAATCTTCTAAACGCGTATTAATATAGATTATACTCGAAGTATAGAGATAATAGAGAAGAGATATAATTATTTATTCTAGAGTAAGAGTTTATTCTTAATTAAGACTTTTAAGTATTATTTTTTTAGAAGTATAACGATATCTATATTTAGATAAGATCGAAGTTTCTTCTTTTTTTAAGTATATAGTTTTACGTAGTTTTAATTCGTATTAGATATCTTATTATTTTCTATATTTATTATTAGTAAGCGTTAATTTAATTAATAAGAAAAGCTTATCTTCGAGATATTATAATAAGAGTAATCTATAGAATATCTCGATCTATAACGTCGACTAGAGATCGATAAATAAAAGTAAATCGTCGAAGGTACTTTATAGGTATTGAGTTTAAGAGATTCTTCGCTATTCTTTTCTTTAATAGACTAATATTTCTAATCTTAATTCTTAATAATTTAAATAATTATCTTACTTTAATAAAGGTATTGTTAATTAAATAAGTTTATCGAAGATAGCGAAAGATATCTCTATTATAGAAGTTCTTTAAATTAGAGTACTCTTCTTAAAGCTTATTTATCTCTATTTCATTTAGATCTAGAGTTGCTATTAGAGCTATTAATTCTAAAAGCGAAGATACTTTATTATTAGCGTAGAGATTAATAATCTATTATCTATTATTCGAATATAAATACTTTTTCGCGGCCTTAATACGATATTAATTATATAAATATTTTAAGTCGTAGTTTAAGTCTATATAAAGCGGTATTCTATTCTAAGAATTAAGACTTAATTAATCTTTCGATATATACTTTAATAGCGTATTTAATATCGTTTAAGAGATAAGCGTAGATATATAATTCTAAGATTTTAATCTTCGATAATCTTCTAATTTAAAGATTTTAATTAGTCTAATAATATTTTTAGAGTTAAGCTATTATAGATCGACGGCGATAGATTTATATTATAGTTATTATATAAAATACTTAATTAATTTATAGAAAGTATAACGCTAATTTAGATAAGTCTAGATCTCGATAATATCTATCGCTATAGAGCTTTATAATATCCTTTATTACGTCTATAGCGTTCTCTTGAAAGAGAATTAATAATAAGATTTTAGATATATTATAATTAAAATTAGCTAATAGTTAAATATAAAGTCTAAGCTATATAGAATAAAAAGATTTTAAGCTACTAGTAATTAATTTTAAGTTCTTAAAGAATAATAAGCTCTTATAAATATATTAGCTAGCTAGACTTTACGTATAATATTAATATTATATTATAAAATATTAATTGTTTATTAAGATTATCGTTAAAGCTAACTAATCTAGTCTAATAAAGACTATCTCTTATTCTATTTATCGATTATAAATATAAAGAATTTACTTTACGCGATCTATTTTTTTAAAATAATATTAAAAAATTAAGTTGTAAAGAACTTATTACTCTATAAGTGAATATCTTAAATCTTTACTCTAATTTTTTAATCTTCTTCGCGAATAGTAATTCGTTTAATATACCTTTATATTTCGAGGCCTTTATATATTATAAGACTTTGTCTTAGTCGCTATAATAAAACTTAAGCGCTAATTATAGCTTATATAACGTTACTTATATATATCTATTTTCTCTCTTTATTAACGTTCTATATATATTTATAAATAACTTTTATAACTTTAAAGATATAGTATCTAGAATATAAATATAGATAGTACTAGAGCGAGTCTTAGATTAATTTTATATAGCGTATTTTAAAGTTATTATTATTAAGTAGAGAGTTAAGTCTAAATTAAGTTTAATCTATAATCTTTTAAATTCGAAATATCTTTAATATAATCTATTCTAGTTAGATATAGTAGCCTTCTTCTTATTCGTTATTATCCTTTATCTAGCGAATAAATAAATATTCTCTCTTATACGTTATCGCCTATTAAAGAAATTAATTTAATAATAAATAAATAAGATTTACTATATTAAGTAGAGTATAGACTATCTCTTTTTAATAACTTATTTAATATAATACTTTAGCGAGATCGTAAAATATACTACTTAAATCGCGATTAGATTATTTAATTATATAATCTTAAGTTAATATATAAATTTTATCTCGATTAACTTCTTCGAGTATTTAATCAACTTTTTAAAACTCGATATATTATACGATCTTTTCGAGAATACTTAAATATTCTATATCGCTTCTATTATTCTCATTAATACTTACTTATAAGAGATATACTATAAATTAATCGTCGATACTCTCTTCTTCTCGATACTAATTAAGATAGTATTTAATTCTAAACTTATCTACGATTATATATATAAACTCCTCTATATTTAATTTCTTATTATCTCTTTTAAGATATAATTATTAGTATTATTTTAGAATTAGACTATTCGAGATAGTTTAATAGATTAATTCTTTATAATATAGATTTCTAAAAAAATAATAAATACTATTTATTATAATAACTTTAATAATATAGAAATCTCGTAGAGGAAATTTTAGAGTAATTAAATATATCTTCTCTATCTTAAATAAAAATTAAAATATATCTTAAACTATAATTATAGCGTATATGATATTTATATTAGAATCTTTAATTATTTAATATTAAAATTAAAGTATAAATATAAGCTTAAGAGCTACTCGCTTTACTTCTCTAAGTAACTTATAATTACTTTAAAATCGTTTATAGCGAGTATATAAATATTAAATATTAATAGAGATAGAATTTATAGCGTTATTCTACTCGAATTCTTAAGAACTTCTATAAAACGTCGTTAAGTTTAACTATCTAATCTAAAATCTATTTAATTTTACTTTTAAGATAAGTTTTAATAAGCTTTTTTTAATAAAATAAAATATTAGTAACTGACGGCTTTAATAGATAGACTTATTATACTAGATCTCTTTTATTATTAATAGAATATTATTTAGTATATTTAGACTTTTAATAATCTAACGCGCGAGTTTTTTAATATTTATCTTCGTACTAAAGATAATCTTTAATAATTCTTATATTATCTATTACAATATTGATTATTAAATAATTATTATAATATCGTTACTTTAAAAGTTACTCTAAAGAGATACTTTAATCTTCGATAATAACTATTTAAGTATCTACTTACGAAAACTATAATAAAGACTATTATAACTATTATAACGATCTTAAATACTTTATCTATAATCTTTTTTAATTATAATAATATTAGCGTTTAGTAAGTCGATTATAATAAGCTAACTCGAAATTACTATAGATTTTAATATTAATATAACTCTCGTATAGATTATTAATATCTTCGTTCGGCGTAGATTAAAGATAAGTCTTACGTATAGAAAAGCGTATATTTAAAACCTCTCTCTACTTTAGCGAGCTTCTATTTCTAACTAATACTTTTAATAAAGAGAGAATAACTTCGACGACGTTAATGTAACGTCTTACTTTAATATATATAAAGCCCTCTAACTAATATATCGTAGGCTTTTTTAATCTCTTTAGATATTTACTCTAAATATCTTTTAGAATAAAGATTTAAAGTATAATAATTTAATTAATCTAACTCTTTAGAAAAGTTAATATATATAATCGTTAAGTAGTTAATTAGATATCGTTATATCTCTAGATATAGATACTAATAATAATTAAACTTAGTTATCTTCTCGTACTATAAGCTTCTAATATATTATTTAAGATAATTTTATATCTCGACTTTAATAATTATTTATATCTTCGTTAGATAAATAAAGCGTATAAAGAGAACTCTGAAATCGTTTAGACGATAACTCTAGGGCTTAATATTTTTAAATAAATATCTATTTATCGAATAATACACTTACTATTAATAATATTAGTTATATAAACGAGCTTTAAGTATATACTTATTTATAATCGTAGAATAACGACTTCGATTAAATAACTACTTTTACATTATTAATTTCTAGCTTCTTCTTTAAACTAATAAGTACTTTACTCTATTAAAATAAAAAAGTATACTATAAAGATACTATTCGATATCGACTTTAAGGTTATATTATTAATTAAGTATTAAAATAACTTTATTTCATCGATCTTATATTTATAATAGATTATAAGATCGTAAACTATTATAAAAGCGACGAGGATCTCTATTATCTATATCGTCGATATTAAAAGAATATAAAGTTCGTAATTTATTATCTCGATAAATCTATAAATATCTTTCTATAGAGTATTACTTAAGAGCGAAGACGAATTAGCGAGTTTTCTTAAATAATGCGATGATTTTAAGAATAATAAGGCCTTAACGCTTTCTTTAGTAAATCGTTTCTTAATCTACCGCGTATTTATAAAGATTACTATTCTTACGAATTAAATTAATATAGTCTTTTATCTAAACGTAAAGAGGGCGAATACTATTTATAAGATATCTTAGTATAAAAGCGATCTCATCGATCGTAATTTCTCGCTAGTATTACTTCTCGATATATAAATATCTAATTATTATATTTTATTTAAACTATAATATAATATAATTTCCTCTATCTTCTATTTATTAATAAACTCTATATTATTCTATCAACTTGCGAATCTTATCTATTTATACTCTTCTTATAATATTTCATTATTAATTATATTCGATATTTCTTAACTCTTTTAATATTATTAATTATAAACTTTTTACGTCTCTTTATCTTACTCTAACTTATATTTATAATCTAAATTAGAAAATTAAAATTAATACTCGTAGATTTAAAGTAGCGTTAACGCTAAAGTATATATACTAATCTTTAAAATATATTAAATAAGATCCCCCTCGTAAACTATTATTATCGAATATTCGATTAAAGTTAATATACTTTACTTATCGATATAGAAGCGACCTATAAAAGAAGTATCTCGCTATATTATAAGATATAAGATCGAGTTTCTTATATCTAATCGCGTTAAATATAAAGACTTTAAGCGTTAATAAGTATTAAAAGATTAATCTAAAATTTTATTAGCTGCAATTTAAATTAGGTTAAAAAAATACGCCTTTATTAGAATTTGCGGTTTTCCCTAATATCGATTAAAATCTTATATTAATTATCGCTGAATTTAGATTTAGAGAGCTTAATTAATTCTAGATATTATTCGAGAAAAAATAGAATTTTATATAAATAAATCTCGGAGAGTCGTAGATCTTAGCTTATTAATCTATAAAGATATAGTATTATCTAGATAATAAATTCGATAATAATTAAACGATAAGACGAAGATAACTCTATATACTCTATACTTAAGCTATTATTTATCGATTAATAAAATATAATTATTACTTTATTAAGAAACTAGTTATAGTCTATTTACTACTCGAGTTAAGTCTAAGAACTTTTACTATATCTTTCTTTATACTCGAAATATACTTTTTTATAACTTTCGAAGTCTATTTAAAATAGTCTTAGATGTTCTCGATAGATATTAATTTTGAAATATTTATCGATAGACGTTATAGGGGCTAACTACTCTTCTTATTAAGCTTTTATTACTACTATAGTATTATCGAATATCGATTACTTAATATCTAAGTAAAAAGTCTTATATACTAGTCGATAAGAGACTTTAATCGTAAATCTTATTCGCGAAGATCTACGTCTTCGACTCTAGAGTACTCTCTATAATAAACTTTATTAGATATATTCTTAAATATATAGATTTTATTTAGCTTCTATTTATTAGTCTAAATTTCACGATCTTATTAACTCTTTCAAGTTTTACGATAACGAAGTCTAAGGCTTTCAAATAGTTAATAGTAAAGATTATAATAGATTTCTCGAGTATAGCTAAATCGTTAATAATATTAAGAAAGCTTAATAGTATAATAAACTAAGAATAGACTTTAGTTAATATCTCTACTATTCTTTCTATATAATTTATAATATATCTTATTAAAAGTCTAGCTTAATCGATATCTTCGAAGATAATAAAATATCTTAAAAGTACTCTCGAGATAAGAATAATAAGATTATTATTAATAAGTTTAGAATTACTTAATAACGCGTGATAGATAGAAAGACTAAAGATGTTAAAAAGACTATCTATTAAGACTATTTTTTCGATTCTCGATAAATTATAGAGAAGATAGTTTCTCTTATACCTTATATTCTTATTAATATAATTTTAATATTACTCTAACGATAGAAATAAGTTTATATTATCTATAATATCTTTCTTTACTTCGTTCTTAAGATCGATAATCGCGATATTTCTTAATAGTTTAATTTCTTAAACGTAGGTCTATAGATTCTTAAGTCTCTTCTAACGTTAAACTTTAATTATAGATATAAAGATCTATATTATAGTAGACTCACATATAAGAAAATCCCTCTTAGCTTCTTCGATAAAATCTTAAGCTCTCTTCGAAGATTATAAGTCTATATAGTTTATAAATAAAACCTCGCTGTAATTAAGCTTCGAATATCTTTTACTTCTTTTATATATTTATAATTACTCTTAATAAAAAAATAAGTAACTACTATAGTCGACGATATATAATATATATAGATTGTTATAAGTATAATTAAATCTCTAATAGTCGATATTAACGTTTTAATAATACTTTCTTTAACTATTTAATAAACTAATTATATATATTTCTACGATTTAGTTTATTTCGAGACGATCGTTAAAATACTACTTTATCTAGATCGTAATATATTCGACGTTTAAGTCTTCTCTTTAAATCTAAATCTTATATCTACTCTTATTAAGTATAAGTTAATAGAATTTATAAAGTATTATTAAAAGAGTAGTAAGAGCTCTTATTAAGATATAGACTAAGCTTTAAGCTTTATAAAGACTAATTTACTATAATATAGTTCTAAAAATATTAATAATTATTAGATTATATAAGTTACTTAACTACTAATTAAGCGTAATAGTTATTATAAAATATAATTAAAAAATATTATTTAATAGTAATATAATTACTAGTCGAAAAGATATAATATAATATAGAATATTAATTTATTATATTATACTTTAATATAATATAAGTTATTAAGATTTATATGATTTTATATCTAATATAATATAAGATCTTAACGATATATTTTACGATATAATATATCTATAGAATTATATTATAATATAAGATATATATAAGATATTTCGATTAAGATTTCTATATTTAGAAGTAGATATTCTAATTATTATTCTAGTTAACGACTACGCTAAATTAATAAGATATAGAATTAAATGCGATTATATTTTATTACTTTATATATATAAAAGAAAGCGAGCTATATCTGCTAGTAATAAGAAAAGCTTATCTTTTCTTAATATTAATCGCGTGAAATCCGCTAGCACTTTGTAATTAAAGCCGTTAACGATGATTTTATACGTCTATTATATATTTTCGATATCGCTATCTAATATAAAATTATATATATTATAATTATAGCCTTTTTATTAAATCGTTAATTTAGAAAAGTTAATATATTTCTTAATATTCTCTTAAAAGTATCGTAGCTTAATATAATAAGTTATATTTCTTTAAGCTATCTTCTCGCGATATATAAAAAAAAGATTAGATATAAAAAGTATATAAAAGTATATTTAATAATTCTAGAACGAATTAATAATATTTATAATAATAATTAAAATTAAGAATTAGATATATTTAAATAAAAGATAGCTTTATATTATTTATATAATAGCGATAATAATAACTAAGATTAAAATATTAACTTAGATAGCGTAGCTTTTATAATAAACTTTTTATTATTATATATTAGATTAATTATATATAAATAAAGATTTATAATTTTATCTTCTAAATATAATTATATTTAATATTTTAAGATTTCTATAATAGCTCGATATTTATTAATTAGCGTATTAATATTATTATATCTAAGCTATAATAGCGCTTATTATTAAATTCTATATTATATTCTTAAGTAGCTTAAAAAATAAGATTTACTTAATTATTAGCGCGTATAATAGAATTATTTTTAATACTTATATCTTATTTAATTTTAATATTATCTATTTTCTCTTAATTCGAATTTTTATCTTTATTTATATATATAATAATTCGCGTAATAAGCGAAACTTTAAACTTCTTCGTAATTACGCTCGCGTATTTTTTTTATATAATATTATTAAAATATAAGTCTATTAGAATAATAATTAGAATTAGAAATTACTTATTACTTATCTATTATATCTTATTTAATCTATTTAAAAGCTTACTTCTATTATAATATTAATATATTAATATATTTAATTTTACGCTTTTTAATAATTATAGCGTAATTAATAGCTAAGATATTAGCTTTCTTTACTTTTTTAATTAATTTCTTTTTAAGTATAAATATATTTATTCGCTATCGTGATCTCTTAATATTTTTATTTTAATTAAATTTATTCTTTATTCTTTATTTTAATTAAGAATTTAATCGTTATCTAATTAACCTACGTTAAGACTTTTTAATATCGCTATTATTATTAATATTTAATATTTATTATAATAAATTATTAGACTTAATCTCTTTTACTTTAATTATTATAAAAAGATAAATTAGTAGATATATATAAAAGAATTAAAGAGCTTATACGAATATTTATAAATATTAAGCTATTCTTAATTTTAATTAAAGCTCGTTTTATTAAAAAGTGCGTTAATTCTAATAAATATCGATATTAGAAATAAAGAGGATATATATTACGCGCTATTTTAAATATATTATTATAGAGTTTAATTTAAAAAATAATTATTTTTATAAAGATAATAAAACTTAAAAATAAGAAAGTAAGAACGAAATATATAAAAATTTTAATAAGTTATAATAGTTTAGCGCTAGTTAAATTAGATAAAAATAATTATTTATTAACTCGCTCTCTTAAATCTTTTATCTTTTAATCTATATAAATTATAATAATAATTATAATTATTATAAAAATAGTTAAGATTATATTAGATAATAGCGCTTAATAAGCGTAATTTATTTAAGCTTAAATCTTTAAAATTAAAGAGAAAGCGCTTTATTAATATTTAATTTAAGCTAATAATTTAAAGTAATTTAAAAATTTAATACGCGCGATAAATATCTAAGCTTTCCTTCCCCCTTTCTTTCTCTCTAAAACTTTCTTTTTTATATTAATTCTTTTTATTATTAAACTATCTTCTTTATATATTAAACTTCTATTTAAGTAATTTAATATTATTATAGTAATATTAAAAGTATAATATAGTCGTTAAGTTATATATTTATTTTTTATCTTTTAATAACTTTAAGTTAATATATAAATAAATCGCGTAAAGAGCTTAATTTATATACGCTTAATCTATTATTAATAGCTTTTCGAAAAAATTAATATTATTTTAAAGTATTAGATATAGCGTTAAAGTAAAGAGTTTACTAGATATTATCGCCGCTTTAATCGCTATCGTTATTATTTTAATAGATATTATCTTTATTTTAATAGATATCGCTTTTATTTTAATAATATTAAGACGTCGATAGAAATTAGATAGTATATTTTTCTAATTATTATTATATTTATTATATATAATTAACGCGAGCTATAGCTTAAGCTTTACGCGAGATTTATTATTATTAAAAATTAATTAATCTTATAATCTCGAAGTTTCTTTTTTAATATCTAGTTTATTAGATTATACTTAATTAAGATTTATTAAAGCGCTATTATATTTAAAGATTCGCTTTTAAAGTATTATATAAGATAATAAAAGTCTTTCTAATTTATTAGTTTAAAAGTAAATTTCTTATTACTACGCTTTATAATTAGCTTTAATAATCTTTATTTAAATAGATATTTATCTTTATACGATATATAAAAAGTAAGTTATATTATAGAAAAAGAATTTAGATCTCGCGATTATTTTAGCTAAGTTATTTAAAATAAAAAGAAGAATATATTTATCTTTAATTATTAAATTAATTAATTATTATAGATATAATTATAAGATATAATTATATATTATTAATTATTCTAATAATTATAAAAAGTGTAAGAGAAATAAAATTATATAATTAAGTACTTATAAACTTTTCTCTTTTAAATATTTATTTTAATTTAGAATTTAATCGCTATCTAATTAAAAAAAAGATAAAATATAAAAAATATATAAAAATAGATTTAATAATTCTAGAATAGATTAATAATATCTATAATAATAATTAGAATTAAGAATTAAATATACTTAAATAAAAGATAGCTTCGCGTTACTCGTATAATAATAAGAGTAATAATTAAGATTAAAATATTAATCTAGATAGCGTAGCTTTTATAATAGATTTTTTATTATTATATATTAAATTAATTATATATTAATAAAGATTTATAATTTTATCTTTTAAATATAATTATATTTAAGATTTTAAGATTTTTATAATAGCTCGATATTAATTAGTTAGTATATTAATATTATTATATTTAAATTATAATAAAGCTTATTATTAAATTTTATATTACGCTTTTAAATAGCTTAAAAAATAAAGTTTATTTAATTATTAGCGCGTATAATAAAATTATTTTTAATACTTATATCTTATTTAGCTTTAATATTATCTATACTCTTATAATTTAAATTTTTATCTTTATCTATATATATAATAATTCGCGTAAAAAGTAAAACTCTAAACTTTTTTTAAATTATACTCGCGTATTTTTTTTATATAATACTATTAAAATATAAATCTACTTATTAAAATTATAATTAGATTTAGAAATTACTTATTACTTATCTATTATATTTTATCTAATCTACTTAAAAGCTTATTTCTATTTTCTTATTAAATCTATTAATTAGATTAAAGTTTATATCTTATTTTTATATAAATATCTAATCGCGTATTAAATAATATCTTATTATTTAAGAATTTTAAATATAATCTAGCTAAGAAAAGAATCTATTATATAAAAAATTATAAATCGTAATATATATTTTTATAGCGATAGAGAATTCTAATTATCTTTCTAATTATTATTATTTAAAGATAATTATAATAGCGAAAAATACTTATATTCTTATCTCTAATCTAGAATTAGAATTATATAACTAGCTTATTAAGATTTTAAATTTAAACGATTTATATTCTTATAGAAATACTTAGATTACTTAAATATATTAGTAATATTTTTATATATTAATTTAATATTAATAAGCTTAAAAGTCTCTTATATTTCTTCGCTCGCCTTATTAGATATAAATCTATATCTTATTATATTATAATTCTTAGACTACTATCTAGTCGATCTTAATAATAATATTTATTCTTTTTTATTCTTAAACGCCTATATTATATAGTTTCTAAGAATTATATATTTTATTTTAATAAAAAATATATATAGAGAAGAAAGATAGTAAACTTTCTTAAACTTTATAATTTAAGATTTCTTATAAATAAGTTTAATATAAGTAAGATTAATATATAAATAACGAGTCTATTTAAATATAGATTAGAATATTAAAATTAAAATTAATATAAAGAAAAACTTACGTTAATAAACATTATTTTAATAATTCTTTTCTAAGAAAATTTTTATAAATTATACGAGACTCCTACGTAATAAAAATAAATATTCTTTTAAAAGTTTACTATATCTTCGAAAATTCCTAGATATTTAATCTTCTTTCTAATAGATTTAATTATAGTTTATTATACTCGTTACTATAGTAAGAAGATATTAATAAATATTTAATTTCTTTATACTTATATCTTATCTATTAATATTATTAAGAAATTTATTTCTTTTAAAAAAAAGTTAAAAATTTTTAAATCGCTTAATCTTTTAATTAATAATATTTAATTATATATTAATAATTATATCTTCGTCTTCTTTCTTTATATCGAGTTACTTATTATATTTTATATTAATATTCTTAATAAAATCTAAAATCGAAATTATATCTAATAAATTTAATTATTTATAGAATTTATTATCTTTAATATAATATATAAAATATTATATATAAATACTAGCTATAATATTAGAAAGATATTAGAATAATTATATATAATATATTTAATAATTCTTTTTTTTTTTTCTTCTTTTTTTAGAAATAGCTATTTAATATTTTAAAAAAGCTAGAAGTCTTTTCTTAGCTATTTATTTCGCTATTATATTTATATTATTTTATTTTCTTAAAATTACTCTTAATAATTTATATATATTTAAACTTACTAAATACTAGCGCGATTTTACTATATTCTTATTTCTAGAATATTTATCTACTATTTTTTATATCTTATTATTACTTAAGCTCTTAAAATATTCTTATTTCTTTAGAGATAATATAATAGGGCGAATTAGAGCTATTATCTTTATTAATAATATTAACTTTTATAATATTAAAAGATAATAGAAAATATATAAATTTACTTATTTAATTAAATTCTTATTTAAGATAATTATAATAATAATTTTCGTATAAGAAGCTTATTATAAGATATTAAAGAATATATTATAAAGAGTATATTAATATTATAATAGAAACGATAAGAAAATTTAAGTAGAATTATATTACTATAAAAGATAATATAATTAAAAAGAGTATTAAAAAAGATTAAAATATAAGAAAATATAAGAACGCGCTAATTAAAAAATAGGCTAATTTACTAACGCGTTTTTACATTTTTTCGAATTCTTATTTATAAAGAAATTCGATACTAATTTTTAATATTATAAAGTTAAATTTTAATTAAATTTTTTTAAATTTAATAATCTAATTAGAATAGTTAAGGATTATTATTAATAATAAATTTTTTCTAACTTTTATATAATAATAAATATTTATTTTAAGCTTTTAAAAATCTAGATCTAAGAATTCTATAAAATAAATTTATCTTTTTAAGATTTTATTTTACGCTTTCGATTTATTATACGTATTTTCTCTTTTAAAGAATAATTAGAAAGATAATTAGAATATTAATTAGGCCGCTTACTTTTAGAATACTATTTATTTTATATTTATATTTAAAAAGATATAATAATAAATATAAATACTTTTAATAAAGAATTTTTATTAATAAACTCTTAACTAGCTATTTAATTTTTTAATTCTAAAAAAATATTAAGTTAATTAGAAGGTTCTAAAAGTAATAAATTAAAAAGTTCTTAAAGTAATTAATTAGAAAGTTCTAGAGATAATTAGTAAGAAAGTTTTAGAAATAATTAATTAGAAAGTTCTAAAGATAATTAGCTAGAAAGTTCTAGAAGTAATAAATTACGAAGTTTTAAAAGTAATTAGATAATAGATTTAAAAAGTAGTTTATTAATAAATCTAATTATATTAGAAAAAGAAAAGATAGACTTTACTACGAAAGAAGCTTAAGATTAAAAATTTCTAATATATAATAAGAATAATAATATTATAATTTAGTAATAAGTTTTATAATAAATCTATATAAGTTTATTAATTTTAATATATAAATAATTAATATAATTAGAAGAAGAAGAGATAATTTTTATAATTCTAATTATTATAATAAAAGAGAGTTTAAATATAATCTTCTCTTTTCTAATTATTATTTTAATTATCTAACTTTCTAAATTAGACGAGCTTAAAAATATGTTAAAAAGAATAAAGAGTTAATATATATATTCGATAACGATATATCTAGCGATAATAATAATACTTTATTTTAAAATTAAATTATCTCTTAATCTCAAGATATTATTTATAAAAATAGAAATTTTAATAATATATATAATAAAAATATTAAAATTATAATAGTTAAAGAATATTTATCTACGCGTAAATTATTAAAAAAGAATAAATATAATAAAAAACTTAGAAAGAGGAGATTTAATATACTTTCCGCGATAATTATAATAAATAAAATAATATTTTAAGTATTATTAGTAATAAAAGTAGCTAGAAAGTTAAGTAATAAGATTTCTAGAAAATCTATTATAAGTAGAAAGAGTATAAATAAGAAGAAAAGCATCGCTAATTATATATTTAAAATAAGAAAATTATATAAATTTTACTTAAATAGTAAATTTAGCTTTATATATATTTCTAATTATCTTTCTAATTATAGTCTATTAGCTATTACTCTTCGCGAAATTAAATATTTTTAAAAATCGACTACGCTATTAATTTCGAAAATTTTATTTTAAAAACTCGTTTAAGAAATTTTATTAGATATAAGAAATAATGTTAAATATCGTTAGTAAAGTTCTATTATTAAGACGATATAAGAGACGATAGAATCTTTTCTATCTAATAATTTTTTAAATAAGACTTTTTATTATTCTTATACGAAATTTGCTAATAATAGAATATAGATATTTAATTATTAGTAATTTATAGTAAACGTATAATATTATAGATTAAAAATATACTACTTTTATATAGATTTCTAAAATTATATAATATTAAGTTATATATAAATATAAAGATAGATTAAAAGCTTATAGTTTAGTTTAGATAGATTATTAAACTACTATAAATAATAAAATAAAAAACTTTATAATTAAATTATTAACTTTTTTAATTTATAATATAACTCTTAATTATAATATTATTTATAAGATTATATTCTACTTTAAATTCTAATTATCTTTAAAATTAATATTATATAATAATATATTTAATTTATAATTTAAAAGATTTATATTATACTAAAGAATTAATAATTTTTATTATTATAAAATTATTTATATTATAATTATAATTTTAATATAAATATATATTATATTTTCTTATCTAATTATTAATAATTATATATTTTTATAAATTCTTATTATTATCTTAAAAAATAAAAGATTTTATTAAAGTTTATATATATTTAATTATTATATTAATCCTCGATTTAGAATTCTAATTATCTTTATAATTAATATTATATAAAATTATTAATTTATAATTTTAAAAAATTATATTATATTAAAAAAATAAAATAAGTTATTATTATAAAATTATTTATATTATAATAATAATTTTAATATAAAAATATATTTATTATACTTATTTATTTAATTAATAAATATTATATTTATATAATAGATTCTTATTATTATCTTAGAATATAAAAGATTTTAATTAAAATCTATTAGATATTTATTTATTATATTAATTTTAGATTTATATTCGACTTAGAATTCTAATTATCTTTATAATTAATACTATATAAAGTATTTAATTTATACTTTTAAAAAATTATATTATATTAAAAATTATATTCTATTAAATTATAAAAAGAATTTATTATTATAAAATTATAAGTATTATAAGTATAGTTTAAATATCTTATTTTCTTATTTAATTAATAAGTATTATATTTAATAATAAATTTCTATTATTATCTTAAAAAATAAAAGATTCTATTAAAATTTATAAGATATTATATTTTTTACGAGTAAAGATTTATAAATTAAATTTATAATTATTTTTTTAATTAAGATTATTGAGTAAATAGATAAATAATCTTTAGTAAGCGAACTTTGATAAGCGAGCTATTCGGCTATCGAGCGAACTTTAATAAACGATATTTAAATTTCTTACGCTTTAATAATTATTAGATTAAATTTAGAAATTCTTTTTTTATCTAAAAGTTCTTATTTTATTCTATAATTTTAGAAAGAAATCTTAAAATTTTAATAGAAAATAAAAAAGTTATTCTAAAATTAAATAATATATATCTATTTTTTAATTAAGACTATTCGATTATATTTTTTTTATAATTATAAATACTAATTTATTTATTCGCGATAATTTAGTTAGTCTAATTAAAAAGCGTAATAACTCTAAATTAATAATTAATTATATATATAAATTTAAGATTTTTAAATTTAACTCTATCTTATTTTATTATATATATTAATAAAATTAATTATTAATTATTAACTAACTTATTAATATATAATTAAGCTTATAAACTTTTCTTTAGATTTAAACTTAAATTCTTCTTTAAGTTTTTTATTATATCTATTTAATTCTTCTTTATCTAAAAATCTTATAATTTTATAATATTAATTATTATCTTAAGTTTTACGCGAGTACTATAAATTAAGATAAGAACGATAAGCTTTTTATATATTACTTCTTTCTTTTTTTCTTTTTTTCTTTTACTTATTATAATATTATAATAATTAGAAAGATAATTAGAAAGATATTTAGAAGTTATATTTTATTTTTTTCTTATAAAGTATCTTTTAAATACTATTATTTATAGGTCTAGTAAATATATATACTATAAAATTAACGTAATAGTAATTTTATATAGCTAGAAGAAAAATAATAATAGAATTATAAATAATCTATTATTAAAAGAAAAAGATAAGATTCTTTATTATTATAAAATAAAATTAAATTTATAATTTTAATTATATATATAGAAGTAGATAATATAGATAATCTTTAGCGAATAATTCGTAATAATAATCTTTTAATAAAATTCTTTTTATTTCTATTATTATTAAGATTTCGTAATTATCTAATTAATATTAAAAATCGTAAGCGTAAAGCGATAGAAGAGCTCTTATAAAATTCTTATATTATTAAATTTTATTAATATATAATAACTCTCGAAGTATATAACTCACTTAGAGCTCGCTTATAAAAGATATATAATATTAATCTTAATGCGATATTAATTATAAGAAATAAAGTTAAAAATATAAATAGATTTAAAAGCGTAAGTTTAGAGAAGTAGAAAAAGATATTATAAGAGATTAAACATATATACTTTTATAAATAATAAAATCGATTATATTATAGTTTTATTAGATATTAATATATATAATTTTTTTATTTAATATTTTAAAGAGAAAGTATATATTTATATTAGCTATATAATTAAGTCTAAATAATTAAAAATAAAAAAGTATTATTAATAATAATAAGAGTATAACTTCGTAATAAAAAGATTTAATAGAGAAGGAAATATTAAATAATTTTATTTATCTTATAACTTTAAAATAAATAAAAAAAGAGAAAGAATAAGAGATAAGTATATTATTTAATAATAATTTAAAGCTATTAATTAGATTATCTAATATAATTAAATAATCTTATAAATAAAAATTACTTTTTATCTTTATAATAATTTAAAAGTTTTAATAAAGGGTTTATTAATCTCTACGAGCGAAAATAACGTATATTAACTCTTATAATTATAAATTTTATTATATAATTAAAAAATATAAGTATAGAGGTTTTACGATATAGAACTATTCTTCTAAAATCGATTATAAGATATATTATTATTATTTCTCACGTATATAAAATTATTAACTTATAATTTTTAGATTAGAAAAATATATAATTATATATAAACGAATTCTATAATAAGTATTCTTTTTATTTATTACTCTCTCTTTAATAAAAGTATATTAAAAATTACCTAGACTAATTAATTAAAATTCGATTTATTATTTTTATATATTTATTTTAATAAAGTTAAACGCGTAATATAAAGAAATTTAGTAATATAGTAATTTAATATAAATAATAATAATTTTCTAGATTTACTAGGCTTAATTAAATAATAGTTAAAGAATTATAACTATACGCTAAATAGATAAGAGTTAAATAAAGATAATAATAGAGTAGAAGAGGCTTTTCGAATAATAACTAATAACTATAATAATAAGATTTTAAATCGCTTTTTATTTTTATTATTAAAATATAAATACTTAGATATAAGAGCTTAAAAGAAGAGATTATAATAGATTTCGCTATTTATTAATTAGAAAGATACTTAGAATTTTATATTATAAATTCTTTTCTCTTATATTAAACGCTAACTCTTATAGTCTATAAATCTTTTTAAGATAATTAAAAGATAGTAGATTTACTAATATATCACTTAATAGCTCTTTATTATCGATCTCTCGATTCTTTATAAAAGCTATTTCTTATACTTAATAATAATAAAGCGATAACTTTATATCTTTAAGTTTTTAATTATTTACGCTATCTATCTTATAAGCCTCTTTAATATTTCTATTAAGAATTATAATTAATTTTAAAATATAATTCTTTTCGATTATAATATCTTTTTTATATAACGAGTACTTTCTATTTATAGATATGTTTAGAAATAAGTAATACTTTTTAATTAAGGTTTATATCTTAAATATCTATATTCGTTAGACGTATATTTTTTTTTAAACCTTTCTTCTTATTAGCTTTAATATTTCTATTAAATTTATTCTTATCTTTCTTTCTTAATTTTTTAACTTTTTCTTCTTCGATCTTACGAATAATATCTTAAACTTTTATTATTATATTAAATTCTTACTTCTAATTTAATTTATACTAAGTTTATTTACGACTATTATTTAATTTACGATACTTTAAAATTCGAGAATTTAAGATCTTATTTTATACTCTCGATATATATACGTAATTAGTATTATTACTTAAAACTCTCTCTTAAAGTAATTATTATTATACTTTAAGTATTTCTTTACTTACTTATATCTAATATTTCTCTTCTCTCTTATATATATAATAAACGTAGCTAATTCTACGATTTAGATCTCGAATTTTAAATTTTATATAGAGCTAAAATAATACTTTATAGTAATTAAGTATAAATTTCTAATTCCCGACGTCTAGTTAAGTTTTAAGCGTACTTTTATAAATTAAAAAGAAATTTTTATCGATCGATCTTTAATCTCGATATCTTTATTTTATTAAATACCTTTATAGATAAAGCTATCGACGATATAAGAATATAGAAATAATAGAGATTTTATACTCTTATAGATTATCTTAATAAGCTTTCGTAAGAAAAATCTATATTTATAAGTTATTCGAATTCTTATTCGATCTATAAGCGCGTTTTATAATTTAATTATATTTTATTTATATAGATTAATATTAAATATTATCTCTTTCTTAGTAATTTCTTTATTAATAATAAAGATTATATTTAGATTTTTACTTCTAATCTAGTTTATATTAAATTTATTTATAACTATTATTTAACTTATAATACTTTAAAGTCTAAAAATTCGAGATCTTATTTTTTATATTAAAATTATTAACTACGCGTTTTTTTAAATAAGAAATTCTCGCTAATAAAGAGAATATAAAGAGATTATTATTAGAATAATAAATTTATATATTTTTCGATAATTAGAAAGATAATTAGAATTCTATTCTATATCGAGTATCTTAACTCTCTTCTATCTAAGTAAAGTACTTTTAATTATCTTATTCTTATTTTTTATATACTCTCTTTTATTATATATTAATATATTATTTATATAAGCTTTATATCTTTAATTATTAATATAACTCTTTTATTATAAATAGCGTAGAGATTATTAACTATATAATTTATTAATAAAATAATAACTTAATAAAAAGCTAATATACGATAGAATTTCGATACTAGAGTCGCTTCGATAACTTCTTATAACGTATTTAATATAGAAATCTAAATTCGTATAGTATAATAAGATAATAATATTATATTAATAATCTCTTATATTATATAGACGAAAGGTTTTTTTAAAAGAAGTAAATTAGTTAATTTTTAATATCTTTTAATCTCTCGTAAAGTAATAGCTAAATTATTATTAATTATATATATATATTATTTAATAAAATATTATATTACTATACTTACTTTCTTACTTTTAATATCGATTTTTAATCTTTATAAGTAAAGACTATAAAATACTTTTTCTTATAATCTTTATATCGAAAGCGCGAATAACTAAAGACTTATTTTATTCGATTTTTTTCGTAATTATCTTTTTACGACTAGAAGACTTTAAAATTTTCTTTTAATTTAAAGTCTTAATATAAAGATTAAATAAGCGATTATTTAACTAATTATTTATATCGTTAAAAAGATTATTAAGATTTATATTATCTTTTAAATAAGTCGACTTAGTATATAAATTAATATCGCTATCTCTATATAATAATAATATAATAGAATCGCTATCGAGATTAATAATTATTAATAATATATTATTATTAAATTAAATTAAAACGAATAAGATAAAATAATTATAATATAAAATATCGATAAAAGAAAATATTTAAGATATTAAGAAAGAAAGAAAAAGAGAATTTCTATTTATAGCTTTAATATCTTAAAATCTATCTAGCGTTATATTAGCGAAGTCTATTAAATTTAATCTATTAAAATACGCTATATAATATAATAATTATATTTCTAATTATTATTATAATTATATTAATTAACTTTAAAGAAATTAATCTTTTAGCTAGAAGATTTATATCTAGATATTTAATAACTATATATTAAAATATACTTACTTTAAATTCTAGATATAAATATCTTTACTTTTAGATAAGATAAAGAAGCTATAGATTTAGAATCGAATATTACTAAGAGTCGCCTACTATTTTCTATTGTATTTTAACTATTTACGATTATTAATATACTCGTTAATAAGAAAAATATACTATTACTATGTGAATTTAATCGCGATATTAATAATAATTATAGAAATTAAAGCTATCGAATATAGAAATACTCGTTAATAAGAAAAGCGTACTATTATTATATAAATTTAATCGCGATATTAATAGTAATTATAAGAACTAAAGCTATTAAATATAGAAATACTCGCTAATAAAAAAGGCGTATTATTACTATATAAATTTAGTCGTAATACTAATAATAATTATAGAAATTAAAGCTATCGAACGTAGAGATATAATCTTTAATTTAATATAGATTTTAGAATAAAAAGCCTCTTTTATTAAAGTAGTAATATTTTTATAAATATATATCTATATTTAAATCGATTTAAAAAGTTTTATTCTATAAATATAAAATATATAAAGTTATTAGATTAAGTATAATAGTTAAATATTATTAATTAAGCGTAATAAATAGAATAATAATTAGAATATCTTATTCTTAACTTAGAATAGTTTTTCTTTTATTTATTATATATTTTCTTTTTATAAAAACTACGTCTAGACTTTAATAATACTATATTATTATTTATAAATTTATATCTTATTATAATTATCTAAAAAGCTATATATCTTTTAATTATAAAGTAATTCTTTTTATATAAAATATATATAATTAAGTCGCTAGATATTAATTAGTAATTTTCTTTATTTATAATTATTAAAAAGTAAGTTATATTATTAAAATTACTCGCTAATTTTATCTTTATAATTTCTTAAAGTATATATAATATAGAGAATTAAATTCGAAGCGAATTAATCGAATTTAAAGCTATAGAAATTAAAATCTCCTTTATTATCTTAATAAATATAATTTAAAAAATAATTAAATTCGTTAATTTCTATAGTTCGCGGATTTTCTTTAATATATAGATTTTAAAGTCTAATTAGTAATAATATAATTAGCGTATATAATTAATTTACTATTTAATTTAGATATATATAATTAATATAATTATATACTTTTCTTATTTATAATTATACTTCTTAAACTTCGTATATAATCTTCTAATTTTTATCTTCGCGAAGTCTTATCTTTACTTTACTTTAATAATTTAAATAAATTTAAATTAGTAATTAATAAATTATTAAAAATTTTTTAAGTTTTCGCGATTATCGAGTTAATAGCTTTAATAAATAATAATATTATATATTAATAAATTATATTTAGTATTATAATTAATTATTATATTAAGAGATATAGCGCTATTAAATATATATTTACTTTATAAAAATAATATTATTAATTTAATTTAACTATAAAATATAAAGAAAATAATTTTATTTTTTTTAGATATAGATAATATTATAATAAATAAGTATATTATAATATAATTACTATAATAATAAAAAGAATTTTTAAAAAAGAAGAGAGTAGATTAGAAAAGAATAATATTAAATATTTATTATCGAGTTAATTAATATTATATAATTAAAATCTTATTAAAATAAAATATTATTTAAAGATAGATTAAGTTTAAATATTAATTAGAAAGCTAATTAGAAAAAGAAGTCGATTTCTTTTTTATTAATATATATCGTAGAGCTATATATAAGCGCTTCTTTCTATATTTTAAATATACTTTAAATATCTATAGCTATATATATACGCCTCCTCTTATATTTTATATATTTTAATATTCTTTATATACGCGATATATCTATTAAAGATAATCTTATTAATTTAATTAATTTCTATTTAATCTTATATTTATTAGTTATAAAAAAAGCTCTTTATTTTAATATTATAACTTTATTAATTTATTATTCTTAGATATTAAGCTATTTATAGCTTATAATTAATTTACTTATTTTTTTCTCTTCTTCTACTCTAAAGATAGAAGAAGATATTATTTCTTTTTCGCCTTTATCTATAATAAATTAATTATTATTTTTATAAGATTAAAGATATTAATTTAAAAATAAAGTCGTCTAATTAAAAGCGAAGAATATAATATTTTAATATTTTAATACTTAAGTAAAAGATATTATAATATTATTTAAATAAGAGAGAGTTATATTAATAAGAAAGATATTAATATTTAAAAATAGTCTTAGCGCGATAAAAGATTTAATTTTTATATATAGAAGATTTAGATAATAATTAATTTAGTTAATTAAATTATTAAAGCGTTTAAATTAAATTTTAATTCTATATTAATATCTAATAAAATTTATTTAATAGTTTTAAAATATTAATATATATCTTTATTAATATAATTAGCGATTAAAATATTAATTAAATAAATATAATTTTTAATTTTAATAATTAAAATAATATAGTAATAAATAAGTATTAATATTAAAGTAAATAAAGTATATATTATATTAAGTAGAAAAGCGTTAATAGCTAGACTAATTAGAGTTTTAAATTAATAAAATTAAATATTAATTCTATATTAGTATTATTATATACTTTTAAATATATAATTATTAATTATAATATTAATTAGAAAAAGTTAATCTTTAATTTAAAATATCGAAAATAATATAGCGATATATTATTAAAGTAATATAAGTTTCTATTATAGCGAGAAGATAGAATTTATATATTAAATATTAATCTTATTTTATTTCTAATATTTTATTTATTTATATATCTCTTTTAATTTCTCTTTAAATATCTTAATTTTAAGATATTAATTAGATCTTTATTTAGCGTATAAACTTAACTTTCTTAATTAATAATACTTAGTATAAGATATTAATAAATATATTTTAATATAAAAATAATAATAAATCTTACTTTCTTTTTAATATTAATAATAAAAAATAATAAATATAGTAATAAATAAAGATAGTATAGATTATATAGAATTAATTTAAATTTAATAGTAATTATTAACTTATTTATTAAGATTTAGAAATTAGAAAATTCTAGAAATAAATATAATTTAATAAATATACGCTTATCGATTTTAAAGAGTTATATATTATTTATTATTATTATAATAAGATTCTAATTTATTTATTTATAGATTATAAAATAAGCGATATAATAGTATATATTAAATTTAAGAGATATATTAAGAAATCTAATTTAAGTAATTTATAATAAATAAATTTAATTAATAATTATAAAAATTAGATATATTTCTAAATTAGATAATATAAATTATTAATAAATAAAATAATAAATAGAATATCTAATTTACTATTTACTCTAGAAAAGATAATATTAAAATTCTCTTATAATATTAGAAGATCGAAAGCTTATACGCGAAGACTTCTTGAAATAATTTTATCGCTAAATTATAAATATTAATATTTTATTTATAATTATTAATAATTTTAAAATATTATAACTCTTATACTATCTTAACTTTAATATATAATTAAAATTAATATTTATTATAAAGAATTAATTAATAAGAAAAGTTATAGAGCTAGAGATAAAATTATTAAAGAATTTATTAATTAATAATATTAAAGTCTCTTTAATTCTAAATTATTAATTATTTTATAATTATTAATTATTTATAATAATTCTAATCTTTTTTATTAATATTAATTAATAATAATATAAGATTTTTATAGATTTTAAATATATCGAAGATAAATATATTAACTAAAAACTTATAAGTATTATTAATTTAATTCTTATAAAATATAAGATTTAATTTTATATATTTAAATTTATAATTAATAACGCTTAATAATAATAATATACTCTTTGATAATTTAATTATTTATCTTTTTATTTTTATAATAAATAACTCGCTTAATATTAAAGAATTTAAATTTTTAAATTATTTATAATATATTCTTTATATAATATATATTATTTAATTAATCTTAAAAGAACTTTTAAATAATATTAGAATTATTTTAATAAATAAGAAATTTTAGAGAAGCTAAAATAATAAAGAAGATAAGAATTAAATTTAAATAAATATAATTAATCTATTAATAACTCTAATAAAAATATAATATTTCTTATTATTATTCTAATTATTATATTATTAATTATATTAAAATTCGAAAAATTACTATATATATTAATATTAGCGATTAGCGTAAAAAAGATTTTTTTTATATTATAAAATAAATAACTTTAAAATAAAAATATTTTAATATTAGATAAATATTAACTTTCTAAAAAAAAGTAATATTATT
The DNA here is from genome assembly GCF_014066305.1 of Letharia columbiana. NCBI lineage: Eukaryota > Fungi > Ascomycota > Lecanoromycetes > Lecanorales > Parmeliaceae > Letharia > Letharia columbiana. Next base: position 269,773 of record NW_023501049.1, on the reverse strand, counting down.
AAAAATATTCTTTTAAGCTCTTTTAGAATATTAAGACTCGCTAAAATTTAACTTATTAGATATTAATTCGCGCTCTACTTCTTTATATTAATATTATATACTTTTTAAAAAATAAATTAACTATTTATTTAAGATTAAATAATAAAAAATAATTATAAATAAAAATTATAATTTAGATATCTAAATAATTTTCGATAAATTTCTAATAGATTTAATATTTAATTTAGCTTATTAGATTTTTTTATAAATTTATAAAATTAATAAATAGAGAAAAGAAGATTATAATTTATTATATCTTTAATATTTATAATTATCTATTTAATTATATAGATAAAAAGCTCGAAAAATTAAGAAGAAGAAGAGTTTCTTAAAAAAAAGAACTTTTTAAAGCTTTTAAAACGATTTATAAGAAATTAATTATCTATTATAATTAAACTTAATTAGATTTAAACTATCTATATAAATAAGCTTATACTTTTATATTTAAATTATAATAATATAAAATTAAAGAAATTAAATTAAAAGATTAATATTAGAGAGAAGCTATAAACGAAAGATCTATTAAAAAACGCTTAAAAAGATATTTTAAAATTATTAAAATATTAATATAAGTAATTAATTATAAAGAGCTAAGCGAATAAATTAATTAAATAAAAATATGTTTAATTAAATAATAAAATCTAAGATTAAAAATTTAAATAATAAGAATAAATATAATTAGCTTTAGTAATATAGAAGAAATAATAAATTTTCTAATTATTATTCTAATTATAATCTTACTTCTAATCTTTATAAAGCTTCTTTTTAATAATTTAATAAATCTCTTAATTTTAAAATAATAAAAGAAATTAAAGTTTAAATATATTATAATTACTTAAATAACTTATAATATTCTTTATTCTCTCGCGGAGGCTATTATATATAAGCGATATTTCTTAATAATTAAAAGATATTATAATACTTAAAAGTATTATTTATTAGCGATATTTTATATTTTAATAATAATTCTTTATATAAAATATCGAGAAAATAAGCTTAAATAAATTAAATTTAATCTTAAAGAAGATCTTAATATATTAAATTAGATTAAAAGAGCTAATAGTACTTTATATAAAAATTTAATTAATAATTATAATAATTATATTAATAAAAATAATAAGCTTATAAAAAGTATTTCGATAAGTTTAATATTTATAAATTTATTAAGATATATTATTAATACTCTATAATATATAGAGAAATAATTAATAGATTTATAATTAGAGAGAGTTAATAATAATAAATTTAATCTCGATAAAGAGATTTAAAATAATTTAAAAAGCGAATTTATTTATAAATAGTTAATAAGTTTAATTAGATAGAGATAGATTTAAGATATTTAAAAGAATTACGATAGAGTAGAATAGAAGAGAGATAGAGAATTTAAGAGAAGAACGAATATAAAGTTTATTAAGCTTATCTAACGCGTTAAAATAAATATATAAATAAAGATAATTATAGAATTTTATTCTTATAATATTTAAAGATTTAAAATTTAGAATATTCTTTTATATTATAATTTTAAGAAGAAGAATAAAGACGCTTATAGTTCTAATTATTATTCTAATTATTATTATTAATAAAAAGATAAATAGCTATATTAAATTACTCTTTATATTCCCTCTCTCTTAATAAAGAAGAATAAATATATTCTATATATCTTAGTCGGATTATTCTATAAATATAGAAATCTTAATAAGAATATCTTATATATATATTATTTTATAATATAATTTATATAGATATATTATATCGTAAAATATCTCGCTAAGATCTCGAATTTATATTAGAAAAATGATATAATATTCGACTCTACTTATATTATACTCGGGTACGATATAATATTACTTAATATAAAAAATAAAAAAAAAAAAAAATTTTTTTTTTTTTATAAAAAAAAATATTATTTTTAAAAATTTAATTTTTTTTTAATTTTTATTATTTTTAAATAAAAAAAAAAAATATTTTTTTTTTTTTTTTTTTTTTTTTTTTAAATAATATTTTTTTTTTTTTTTTATAAAAAAATTTTTAATTTTTTTTTTTTTTTTTTATATTATAATTTTTTTTTTTTTTTTTTTTTTTTTTTTTTTTAAAAAATTTTTTTATTTAAAAAATTTTAAAAAAAATTTTTTTTATTTTTTTTTTTTTTTTTAAAAAAAATATTTTTTTTTTAAATTTTTTTTTAAAATTTTTTTTTTTTTTTTTTAAAAAAAATAATTTTAATTAAAAAAAAAAAATTATAATTTAAATTATAGTAGATGGGGGTAAAAAGAAAGCTATTATAGTATATATTCTTTTTAATTACTACTTAGATCTTCTATTAAATAATCTAATTATAGTTTTAAGAAGTATGAGTTAAGATATATTCTTTAAGTATAGATAACGTTAATAAGATCTATTAATAATATATTTATATATATTTAATAATTAGAGAAGAAAGATTATAATAAATCTCGGTAATTATTAAAGTAATTAAGGTAATAATCTCTTCGCTAATTATATTATAAATACTTATTATTAAAGTAGCTTTAAATATTCTCGAAGCTTAAGACGATATTAAAATGCTATATCGCAATTATTATCGACCCTTTATTTTAATCTATATATTCCCTTCTATTTATCTAACGGAAAATTTATTTATTCGAGATCTTAGTCTATCGAAATACTAAATAGTTCGCGAAAGTTTAAACTTTAATTAGTTTATATTAGTACTAAAATATTAACGCTATAACTAATTCGCGAATAGAAATTTCTTATTCTTCTTTATAGAGTATCGTTAAGCGAGAAGATATAAGAACTAAGAGATAAATAATAAAGAGAGACTATTATTTATTTAGTAAATACTAAGTTTTAAGTATCTAGTAATTAGACTTTCTCTTATATAGAGTTTAAGTAATTCTATATATAAGTAATAAATATTATTATATACTCTCTATCTAGATTAGCGTATCGATAATAAAGTAAATCTTTAAAATTATCTTATATTATAGATATATAATATAGATATTTAAAACGTAGTATTTCTTATTATAAGTCGAATATTTATTAATAGCGTTAATCTTAAAATAAGTCTAAGTAAGCTCGAAAATATTCTCTATTTTAAACTTCTCTTAGCGCGAAGTCGTTAATTAGAGGTTTATGAGTATATTCTAAAAACTAGAGAAATATAATAGCTATTCTAGAATAGAGTTAGAATAATTATAGTTATCTATATTATAGTAAAATATATTTATAATTTTAGAAATATTATAGTTATATATAAGTATTCTTATCGTAAATAAGAGTTCTTCGCTTCTATTATAAAGATTTACTTTTATTCTTAATAAATTCGATTTTATAACTTTAATCGAATTAAAAAGAAGAGTAATAGTTATATTTTAGAGAATAACTAGTTTAATTTCTTTCTAATAATAGTAATAACGATAATTTCTAAATGAATATTAGATTATTATATCTACTAGAAGAACTAACTCTTTCGTATAAGATTAAGAGAGAAGATATTATTTATATCTTATTAAGTCTCTTTAATAGTAAACGCTATATAAGAAATTTAAAGATTATATTTTTAGTAATATTAACTCTTTTATAGTATGAATAAAGAATATTAAAGTTAAAAATAAGAGAATAAAAGAGAGTTATAGAGTAATATCGAACTTATTTACTTAAGACGTTAAAAGATATTAAAAATCGTTTATAAAGACTCTAAGACTCTTATAAAGAGATTCGATAGAGGATTTCTCGATACGGAAAATATATATAATCGAAAGCGAGGTATTTAATATTGAAGAGAATTTCTCGATATTTATTAGAATTCTATATAATTAATATAAGATTTAGATATAATTTAATTTAAACTTAAGCGATTAATAAGCTTATATTACGAGAGTAATATATTAAACTAATTATATAGTATATCGCTAAGATATTACTAAAGATAATATTATTAGTATTAATCTTATTTGCTAATTTAGTTAAGAAGATATATATAAAACTAATATCTCGAGTTAAATGAGAATAAGCGAATTTTCTCGAGAAGACTTTTACGTAGATAATTAAATTTCTTCTATCTAATTCTCATCTGCAAATTTGAAAAGTTTCTATAAAATTTAAAATTGCTAATCGCGCGTGTGTCGCGGAAATTATAAAATTCGTCGAATTAGTAAATCTAATTACAATCCGCCTAAATTCCGCTAGTTTAATAATTATTCTAATTTTTTCTACTAGTTCTATTAATTTAATAGTAATACGTATAAAAAAAGAAAAGTTCTAATAATCGATATTATAACGATAAGATTTTATAGCGATAAGTATTAACGTTAACTTAAATTTAACTATAGAATTAAATAATTTAATAAAATTAGTTATATAAATAATACTCTAATATAGCGCACAATAATACGTATGTTAATAATAATATATATTGATATCATATATATATAGAATAGTACTTAGAGTATATTAGAGTGCATTACGTAAAATTTTTAAAGTTATTAAAATTTTTTTAAAGTTATTAAACTAATAGAACTGGCGGAAAGAATTTAAATATAAATAAAGTCTATTAAATAGACTAAATCGTATTAAATTATACTTATAATACGAACTCGACGAAAATCGTATGAAAATTTACTTTTTAGATTTATAGATACTATAAGCTATATCCTTATAGTACTTTAATTATAAATACCTCTTTATAGCGAATATGAATATCGAAGAAGATTAATAACTACGATAGATAATGAAAAATAGAAAAGCTATAGCTAACGTATACGGAAAAGAGATTAAAGATATCGATATAAGCTATATTAAAGTATTTACTTTTTTTATTTATCTAAAGATAAAAAGGCCTATTTAGATTTTATATTCGATTTTTAATATAATTCTTATCTTTATAGCCTTAATATCGTTAAATATAGAAATCGATATATTTAAGAATATGAATCTACGTTTAGAAAACTCTTTCGTTTTATTAGAAGATTAAGTGTAAATATTTAAGAGAGAAAGTAGAGGCGAAGATATAAGTATTATAATTCGTATTAAGTTTAAGACTAAGTAGATTTATATTAAGATTATAAAAATAAAATCTAAAAGCTAATTATATCTTCTCGAAGATAGTTAAGAAAGAAAGCGAAGGCGAAGGTATCGATATTATAGCTTATATTATATTTAGAGCCTTATAAATCTATATTAGAATTCTAAATATATAAATTAGAAGTTAATTATATTTCCTTTAAATATAAATAATAATAGCTTTTATAAAGCTCTTCGTCTTCTTAATATTAATTTAAATATATTAAATTATAGTTAAGAAGTATAATATCTAGCTATATCGAGTAGTTTAAGATAATATCTATCTTATACTCTCTTTTATCTAAAAGTTTTTTATATCTTCTTAAATTCTCGCTATATAGCGCGATATTATAGTCTTTAAAGTCGTATTTAATAATAAAGTTTAAAATTAGATTAATATAAATATAACTTTATAAATTAAATATTATAAACTCTATATAAAATCGTAAGAACTTTATACGATACGCTATAAAAATAGGTTTATCGTTATATCTAAACTACTATAACGAGTTCTAGAAATACTCTTTATTATCGCTATATAATAATCTTCGATAATAGTATTCTTATTAGCGATAAATTATCTTTTCTTAAAATTATCTAATTTATAGAGCGTCTTAACTTCTAATAATTGTATTATATAAACTATTAATCGATTAATAATAAGAACGATACTTCTATAATAATAAAGATTTACTTATTATTATATTTAGTTTAATACTTCTTTAATTAATTTAAGAGCTTCTCTACGAGTACTATAATCTTTTTAAAATCTTAAATTACTTTATATAACGCGTATAGCTTATCTTATCTAACTTTTATAAAATCTTAATAGCGAAAATTTAAGATAGCTAAGATAACGAATTTCTTAAATATACGCTTAAGTAGTAATATCTTAACACTATAATTAAGTTTATCGCGAACTATATAGATATTTTTAAATTATTTCAAATATCTCTTAATAAAATTCTTGACGATACCTTTCTTTAATCTAGCTCTAAGATTATATATTAACTTCTTAATAATATCGCTTCGATAATAAAAAAGCCGCTATTCTATATACTTCTTAGTTAACTCTTATTTAGCGAAGGTTCTTTTTACTTTAATTATCTCTTTATAAATCGAGATATTATTTATCTTAATATCGACGATATAAGAATCTTTATATTTCTATTTAATCTGAAATATCGCGGTGACTTTAGAATTTTTATTTATTAAAGCTTTAATTATTCTTTTAAAAGAGATATTTAAAGTATTAATAAGAGTATCGATGTTAAGCGATGGTAATAAAGTACTTAAAATTAAAGAAGATAGAATACGCTTAGTAATAGTCGACGATATTAATAGTATAGCTTTCTCGAATAATAAAAATAGACTCTTAATAGAGGAAAGTAATATTTTTTAAAAGTTATATATCGAGCTTGACGAGATATAACTATTATCTATCTTACTCTTATATCGTAGTAATTAAATTATACTTAAACTATATTAAAAGATACGTAAAAACTTCGAAGAGTTATAATCTTCATATACTAGTCGAGATTATTTATTATTAATCTCTTTATCTTAATTCTTAAAGATTTAATTAAAAGCGAGATAAATCTCGTTAGCCTTATATAGTGAATAAATAAGATTTAAAGAAGTATTTATAAGGATTTCTCTAAGATAAATAAAAGTCTTAAGAACTATTAATTAATCGATATTTATATTAAAAATTTATAAGATAATTCTAGATAATATTATTCACTTAATATCGTCGAGAATAGACTTATAAGATTTTAGAATAAGTATTAAATATATTAGATTAGTAGAATAAAAGATATTATTATAAGTATTATTATAAATATAATACGATTATATACTCTCGCTAAGCTCGAGTTAGAATAGTATAATTAAATTATAAAGCTAAATTAATTCGATATATAATAAAAAGTTTCTAAGAGATATTAAATTTGATGAAATGAGTAAGTAGCTATAGAATATTTATAATTATAATTACTATAGATAATTTATTTAATTAATATCGTTATTATATATTATATAAAAGACTCTATTAATAAGATTTAAGAATAATCGTTATCGTAGATTTTTATTAAATAATACTATTTAATAACATCTTTAATCTAATAAAGATTTAATTAAAATCTTAATTAATAGTCGATATTTCTTAGAAAATACGATGAATAATTAATTCGCTTTATCGAGAGGTTTAGTTCGATAGTTAAGTATCTTTATATAAATAAATAATTCTTCTTATCGCTATTTTCTATTAGTTTCTATTATAAGAAAATAGTAGTATCTATAGTCTATTTATCTTAATATAAAACTCTTAACTAATTTCTATAGCTTATCGCTTAAGCTATATTATACTCGTTATCTTTTAAATCTATATAATAAATATAGAGCTAATTCTATTTATATAATTAGTTAAAGAAGCTAATCTAATTTAATCTCTTACTAATTATAACTAAATTTCGCTTATTTCTATTAATAGCGAACTATATAATATATATATAATATTATAATAATTAAAGTTAAAGAAAGCGCGACACTTAGCGTAATAAGAAGATATTTCGCGAACTTTATCGAGAAAAGTATAAGAGTTAATAAAAGGACCTTCGTAAATTACTATTATTAATATTATATATTCTATTTAATTATATCTTTATTAATTTATAGATTCTAAAAGATTATAAGTTATAACGAAGGTTATTAAAGTATAATTAATAAAAAAAACTTTAATTAGAAAGATTTAGCTATTAGATAGAGATCTTAACTATAAGAATACGCGAATATAAGTATTATTAAAAACTTAATTAAAGTAGATAACTATTAGAATCTTACTTTACGCTTCTATACTACGATAATTCTTAATATTAATTTCTTTTAGTTTTTATTAAATATTTAAGCGTATTAGATGATAGTAGCGAGAAGTTATTTCTATATTAGAAAGTTATAAAGTACGCTAATTAAAAGAGACTATAATTAAGATAGATCTAGCGTACTCTATAACTTTTTATACTCGCTAATATATATAATATAGTATTCTTCGTATCTTAGAATTTCAAATTATAGATATATATATATTTCACTTAATAATAACTACTTATTAGAAGTAATATATCGAATTTTATATATTAGAGACGCGAATCTATTCGTAATAGAGATTATAATAAATTAAACTTAAGTCTATAGTGATAAAAAGATTAATTTAAGATATATTTATAAATATTATAGTATATAGCTCTTAAGCTATTTTTATAAAGAACTTAAAAGATTTATATATTTATTTTAATTTGCGAGCTTTTTATATTAATCGCTCTAACTTTAAATTATAGCGAATTAATTACTAAGTATAACGATTTTATCTTTAAATATATACGATTTTAAAACTAGCTACTTTACTCTCGAGATAGCTCTTTATAATAATTCTCTAGAATATTAAGATCTCTCTTAGCTTTAGCTAAATTTATTCTTTATTTTAAATTCTAAAAGCGTCTATAACTATTTATAAATATACGTTATAGTTAATTTTAATCTTAAGACGATACTCGATATAAGATAAATGTCTTTTTTATATAATATCGAATAATTTTAAAAAGCTAAGCGATTTAATAAAAAGATTAATAGCGAAATAAAGTAATTTTTATTCTTAGTTTTCGATATCTACTTTAAGTCGAAATAGTACGATATAATTAATCTATAAGATCCTCTCTTATTTCTACTTAAAAAAGATTTTAAAGATAAATAAAAGAAATTCTATAGTAAGGTCTAAAGGCTATATATAAACTTTAATCTTAATATACTTATCTTTATATTTAATTAAGATATAATCTTAAGACTAGTTAAGTCGTATTTTAAAAAGCTTAAGATTAATATTACTATCGACTTTAAATTAAGCGAAGAATATTATATACTTATTTAAGACGAAGTAAAGAGATTTAACTATAAGCTATCTCTAATATTATTTAAGAAATCTTAAAGCTTAAATAAAGATATCTAGAGTAATATAAATAATTATTACGCGAATAAAGATTATTAATATAATAGTTTATTAAGTAGCGAGAGTATTTATAATAGTAGTAAAGAGTATATCGATTTATAATTAATAAACTTAAATATAAGAATAAAAGTATTATTTACTACGTCTAACTTTCTAAAAGATAAAAGATATATCGAGTTATAATGAGAGAACTTACGATGTAAAAGATAGTAAATAAATTACTAATAATTTATAGATGAAATTAATTTATAACTTTTTCTATCTAGCTATTAGATTAAATAAATATAATAATCTATATAGTCTCGAAGATATATAGAGCACTAGTAAGGGTAAAACTCACCGGATATTATTTATAGATATACTCTTTATTTTATATTTATTATAAATTATTAGCGCTTTAACTATTAGTTAGCTAATTTATTATATATTAGTTATAAATATATTATATAGACTTAGTTAATAGCTACTCGCCTTTCTCGAATAAGAGTATATTTAAATATAATCGTTAAAGTATTTCTATTAAGACACTTTAATAACTAAGAAGTTCTCGAGAATATAGAGAATATATAGAAGAATAGGGAAATATTGTAGGCGGATAAGCTAAGAGAGTATATTACGTTATTATTATATTAGAAGAATAATAGCGAGCGTTAAGAAGATTTAGTTAAAGAGCTTTATTATTAAATTAAAGTTTAATAATATACTTTTAGAATAATATAGAGAATAATATTAATTTTAATTAATAATAGTAGTAATAGCATTAATATAGAATAAGTATAGAATATTTAATACTTCTATATAATATTAAATAGTAAGAATTAATCGTAAATTAATTCTTTATTAATAATTTATTTTTAAGATACTAATATAATTACTAGTAGTAATAAATAGTTTATTATAACGAAATCGAGGTTTACTAGTTAGATATCTAAATTCTATAATACTAGTCTTATAATTCGTTTTTTTAAGTTCTATTAAATTAGTAATCTAGATTTTTATTAATATTATTCGACTTATTAATATCTATTATTCTTCTAATATAAAGAGATAAAGTTACTCTTTATATCGTTAATACTAATTTTATTAATATCTTTAATAATAACTTTATCTCTCTTAATATCGCTCTAAGCGATAAATCTCTAACTATTATAATTATAAATATCTTCTAGTTATAAAATATCGCTAAAGAAGAAGATAGTAACTCGATTATAATTAAGTGAATATAATAGAGTATAATTCTATAAAGACTACAATTAATATTAGAAAATCGAGGGTTTAGAAGAAAATTATCGTATACGAAGATAAAGGCGATTCGAAGCCTTTGTGATTTAACGAGTAGTGAATTTAAGATAGATAGAAGAAATCTTACTTCGTACTATTTAAGAGATTATTTTAAGTCTTTAATAATAACGTAAATTAGATTTATTAGACATTAAGACTATATAGATAATAGAGATATTTATCTATTAAATTATAAAAGTCTTATTTATAACTCGCGATTTGAATATAAAAGGGGAAAGAGATAGAAGATCGATTTATTAATAATTATATTCTTATATTAGCTATTAATATCGAGTTATACTTTCTTATTATATTCTCTTATATAGACGACTTAATTACTTTATTTATAGATAGATATTTAATATTATATTAAATATCTAACTATCTTTAAGTTAGCAATTACGAATATTAGACTTTATAAAATCATTTAGTAGAATAAATTCTATATTCTATTAGCTAATGAAATTAGAGGAAAATATATTTATAAATAAGTATTATTATATATAATATTAAAGTAACTTAATTATTAATATACGAATAATAAGATTAACGCCGCTCTTTCTCTAGTAATAATAGATTTTAATATTCTATATAAAAGCTTTAGGTAGATCGTTTATCGATTGAAATCTATATAGACTTCGAATCTATAAGTATTATTAATAAAGGCGAGATAAAGCGTAGTATAGAGAGCTAGATAGAGTCTATTTTTAAAGTATATATAATTTAAATTATATAAAAATTAGAGTATACTTATAGTATTATCTATTTAATATTACTAGCTACTTCTTTAAACCTTCTTATTAATAACTTAATTTAAGAAACTTACTAATTTTATTTTTTAGAGAATAATTTATTTATAATCTATAACTCGACTTCCTTAGCTTTTAACTCGTTTTACTTTTTTATTTCTCTAATATATAAATATAAATTGCAGCCGTAATAATCTTAACTTTCTTAAAATCTATTTTACTTTAAATTTTCTAATATAGAAATATAAGTTATAGTAATTTATTTTCTTTAAATCTAATAATCTAATTATACTTATTAATATTTTTATACTATTTATTAATTAAGCTAGGAAAAGAGAAATTATTATAGAAATATCTACTATTACTACGAGATCTATCGATTTATATCGTTATAATTAAAAATAAATACTATAATATTTAAGAGCTGAATCTTATCTTCTCTATATTTAAGTCGAATATCTTATTATAACTTTTAAACCTCTTATATATTAATTAATAATACGATTTTCTTAAAAAGATAGACTCGCTAGATGTTCTAGAAGATCTCGCTCTTACTTTATTTTTAATAAATTAAACTTTATAACGCTAGCTAAGCTAAAGGTTTAACTTTTAAATTTAAAATTTAAAACGCTTAAGAGATATTAACTTAATATCTTTATAATAGACTTTTTAGAAAGATAATTTTTATATTTAGAACTCTTTATATAGTTAGATTAACTATATTAAATTTACGATTATAGAACTTATTAATTAGACTTAATTCTTAATCTTAAATAATATATTATTATCTAGTCTTAAATTAATATTTTTATAAAAGATTTATAATATAGAGGTCTTTTAATAGAGTTAATATTAAACGATAATATTAAATTTAAAGTAAGATTAAATTTAGATATCTAATAATTTATAACTCGCGTTAAGATTCGCTAATAATAAATATAAGCGAAATATTATCGTCTTTATAAATTTTTATCTACGTCGAAAAAAGAAAGTAAAAAAAAACTTCGAGGAAATTATTAATTTAAAGATAAAATTATATAAGATAATAGAAGAGAGAGATCTTTATTATAGATAGCTTAATAAAGTAAGAAATAAAATGTAAATTAGACGATATATTATTAATAATAAATATATTTATCTAATTATATAAGTATTACGCTCTCTAAATTTACTTAAAATAATAATATATAAGAATCTTAAGTTTTTTTTAAACTTATTTATATTACGATAGTAAGTAATAATTAGATATTTAATATCTATCGCTTTAGTTTATCTTAAATATTAATCTTATTTACTACTTCGTATAAAAAGAGTTTATCTTAATTATTACTATAATTATTCTCTATATTAACGAAATACTATTATAGCTAAGAGCGTATTTCGCGAAAATATTTCTTAATAGATTTTAGCGTATATAAGTATATTTATAATTCTTAATATAAATAAAAATACGCGCGTATTATTAAAATATTATAAAAATATCTATAATAGGTTTACGAGGAAGTATTTTAAAGTATAATACTTAAAGGAGAATATATACTTAAGACTAATATTTAGAAATTAAAATAAATACTTAATAAGAAAAGATTTAGAAATAGTGTTAAAGAAGAGACTAATAAAATTATACTTGATTTTAATATATAGATATTATTCTTAATTCTCTATATCTTAGTCTAGTCTTAATAACTCTATATCTATAGAGAGGATATAATGAAATTAACTCGACAATATAGTAATATTTCGATTTCTTTTAAAAATATAAAGTTTAAGTATTAAGGCTAATCTTAGTTAAGTATATTATCTAAACTATTATTAGTAATAGCTTTTTATTAAATAATAAATAGAAGTAAAAGAAGATTAAGAGTGAATTTATTATAATCTTAGTCGAAATATACTACTTAAAGTATATTATTAGATTTCGCGAGAGCGTATTAAATATAAAAGAAGTAATCTTATTAGATACGATAGGCTAAAGAGAATTTATATTAATTATTAATACTTAGATAAATAAATTATAGTAGAGCCTTAAAGAGAGTTATTAGTTAAGAATTCGCATTTTTTAAAAATTAGTAGTAATAAGATAAGATAAGATCTTATAAATATATATAAATATATATAATAATAATATTAAATAGAGAGTAGTAAGTATAATATTTCGTAATAATAATAGAAATTATTTATTATAAATCTTATAAGAAATAGTCTAATAAACTTATAATTATTATTTAATAGCGAATAATATATTTCGATAGAATTATTTCTTATTAGTCTTAAATCTAATTTAATAAATATAGACTATACGGGCTATCTTATTATCTATATTTAGAGTAATAATCTAGAAGATAAAATAATCGTAGTCTAAGTCTTTAAAAGTTAAGTAAATAATTTTATCTATATAATATAATATAAGAGCTAGTTAAGAATATTAATAATTATAAACGACGTAAATATTCTCTAATGTAAATAATAATATTTATTGCTAATAAAAGGCGATATTCTTTTAAGCTTTATAGACGATTAGAGGTAAAGAGGTTTAGAAGTCGTATAGAGGAATTTAATATAGCTAGAAAATAAGTTAGCTATCTCGCTATATAGATAAAGAATAAATCTAATCTATATAAAGTTAAGTTTCTAAAGAGAATAGATATAATCGCGTTTAAAGATAATTATAATTAGATAATCGCTATAAATAAGAATTAAAGCGACTTTAAGTCTCTAATAATTAGCTTCGATTATAATAAAGTTTTAAACTCTATAGAGTATATTAGATAAATTAATAGGCCTATTAGTATAAGTTAGCTAGCTTTATTTTTACTTATAAAAGATTTCTAACTAAGCTTAAGAGTAACTATCTAAGTTATATAGAGTAGAATCTAGAAATATAATATAATAATTATTACGATAATAATAATAAATATTATTAAATATTATTATAATTTAATAAACTTCGAATAATATTATATAATTCTTATACTTATAAAGATAAATTCTAGCGATAACTTTTATTATAGAATATTAACCTATATCGAGAATTAAGTATAATCTATTAATTTAGAAAATAATTAAATGTAAATACTATTTATTATCTTCGACTTATATTAATTCATAGAATATAAAAGTCTATTTTAAAAATTCGTTTTATAATATTAAAGATATAGAAAGCGTTAGCGTAGTCGTATAAACTGAAGGCTACGCTTAAGCCTTCGAGATCGAATTCTTTTAAATATTAAATAAAGATTTTAAAGGTTCGCTATATGCTATACGATTTGAAATAAATTCGTAAATTACGCTTTTCTCTTATATATTACTCGTAGCGCTCTTCTTATCTATAAAAGCGATTGAAGCGTTTAAGTATTTACTTATTATTATATAATATATAATAGTTATAGAAATTTAATTAAACTTTTATATATCGCTAAGTGAGATAATATCTTAATTCTTTTTACTCGAAAAGAATCTCTTATAAGGTTCTAAAGATATAAGTTCTATATTCGTTAAGATTAATTAAAGTATATTCTTATTCGCTTTAATAGAAAAGAATCTTATAAAAGATTCTAAGATTAGAAAATTATTATTTATTAAAGTATAAGATAAGACTAGCTTAAATATCTTTGAAGATATAATATTCGAGAGATGAGGGCGGTTTAGAAAGGACGCTTTATAATCTTCATTTATTCGTAATCGTTTTCTCGAGAGTATAGAAAGAGAATTAGAATTCGATTATATTTATTACTTTCTAAATAAAGCGTTAAATATTATTAAAGTAAAAAAGTCTATATATATAAATATATATAACTAATAAGAGAATAAGATTATCTTTCTATAGATATTAGAAGGCGAAATTTAAATATATAGTAAGCGTATTATAGCTAATTTCTATTAAGCGAAAATAGAGTATAAATCGCTTATTACTCGGCGAAATTAGGAATTTATATAAATAGCTCTCTCTCTAAAAAGATATAATTTAATTTACATATTAATTTATAGATAATATTTTATTATTTAATAGTTTACTTTATTCTTATCGAATAAATAGCTAATAGTTAGCGAGTTATAGAGACTAATAAAAGAGATTTCTATATATTATTTTTTATATTATAAATTTCGCTTCTACTTAGAATTATTAAATTAGAGAATAAAAGTCCTTTAGATATAATTACTTCTATTTCAGAAACGACTTTTTAAATAAATAAAGTTAAAATTACTATAAGTAATATTATAGTACTTTTTAAATATAGAGAGATTCTAGATAGTATTAAATACTCGATTAAAAGTTCTCTCTATTAGATAAGATAGCTATTTATTTAAACTATATAATTCTATAAATAGAAGATATAATACTTATTTTTCTTCGAAGTCTTAAAAGTATTAAAAAGCTATCTTAGTCTATTAAAGTCTTAAATTTCTTAAGATAATATTAGCTTATTTATAAATGAGATAGTAAAAGATATAATCTTAGAGATTTCTATAGCGACGCTTTAATACTATTCGAGAATTTTATAATATAAGAATAGTTATACTATAAATAGCTTTTATTAAAATATCGCTTTAATAACGAAATTACTTTAAAAACGAAGGTAATATTCTAACGTATCGAGCGAGTTCTATAACTATAGAATACTCTTATTATTATATATCTATTAGAAATAATAGTAGAGTATTTACTATAAGAATAAGATTTAATTCGCTAATATCGTCGCTATAAAACTACTTTAGTAAATTCTAGTTAAGCGAAACTACGTAATTATTAAAAAACTAATTTTTATTCTATAATCTTAACTTTTAGTTATATAAAACTCGTTTAAAGTTTTAAGCGCTAGATTAAAATAGTAATAAGCTATTTAATAAATATTCTTAACTAAGTATATAAATTAATTATATTAATAAGAAGAAGTAATCGCGATAGAGAGTTAGATTTATAAATACTTAAATAATAGCTTATCTTATTTTATAACTAAAAATTAATTATATATAGAAGCGATTGAATTTAATATTTATAAGTATTAATAACTTTTAACTAAAAAGATAATCGATATACTTTTTATATATACGCTCTTTAGTAATAAAATCCTTTCTCTTTTATTCTTAAAAATTCATTATATATTCGCAACGATAATATTATTTTATTTAAACGCGTTTTCTCTCCGTAGTAATTAAGGCTTAAAGATTCTTACTTTTTATTTATATAATATTTTAACTTAATCGTTATAAGATAATATTAGAATTAAAGAATTATAGAGAAATAGAATAATCTACGATATAAAAGTTAGAATAAAAGTTTAGATCGAAAAAGGAAGAGTAATAATAATATTAAGAATCGACTTTAATTATCTCTCTTTCTTTAATAAATCGTTCTCTATTAGTTACTTAAATACTCGATTATATTCTCGCATAAAGCGCTATAGTAGAGTTTTTAAGAGAGAGTCTTCTAGTAATAATAACGTTATCGTTATATAGAGTAAATTCTAGACGATTTTAAATAATAAGCTTTCTCTTAATATATTTATATTAAAGTGAGAGCTACGTAGTAAGAAGTAGAAGAAAGATTTATATTCTTAATTAATATTAATATTCGCTATAGACTTCTTCTCTTACTAATATTAAAAAGAAGTTATTAAATCTATAATATTCTCTATTCTATAATTAAAGATATTAATATTAAAATAGTAATTATAATATAGCGCGTTAAGTAATCGATAAAACTAGATCTCTATTTTCGATTACTATAAAGACTTATTAGAGTTAATTTATAAATAAGACTAAAGAGTAGAAAATTTAATAGACTTATATTAAAGATAATATAGAATTAAAATATCTCTTTCTACTATTTAAATTTAATATTAATATTATATTTTATATAATAGTATTAATATATCTAATAAAGAATAGAAATTTTAAGAGTATAAGAGTTAAGATAGTAGAAGGATTAGTATAATATTAAAACCGTTTAAGATTAATTTAAAAGATATATTTAAAGATCTTTTATAAGTATAGAAACTACTATCGTTAATTAATATATTATTAAATATTATATTAGAAGAAGAAATATATATCTCTAAGCTTATTATATATATAATAAAGAGATAAAGAAGAAGATTAATAGTAAGTAAAAGTTTTCTATTTACTTTATTTATTAGTTTACTATAATAAAGATTCATATTAAACGAGTATTAACTTATTATATAAAACTATATTTAAAATATTTAGAGTATATAGTATAATTAACGCGAGATTAAAATTAAATTTCGATATTATAATCTATATTTAAGATTAATAATATAGCTCTAGAAAGAACTTTAAGCGAATATATTATAGAAATAGAAAAGAAAATATTAAAAGAGTAATAATAAAGATATAAGTAAGTACGCTTAAATCGGCTATAGATAAGACTTATTCTATAAAAGAGAAGTTATATAAGTATAGAAGATATAGCTAAGTTATAGATAAGGCGAGAAATAAGACTATAAGATATATATATATATAAGCTATATATAAACGCGATTATAGTTACTATTACTTTTATCGTTATCTATATATTTAAATTATAAAGATTTTAAAGCTAGACTATTAAGGGTTAATAACGTTAATCTTTAACTAAGTTAGATAAGAATTAATTAATCTAAGCTATATTTAATAATAAAAGTCTAATTTCTTAACTTAGAGTATCGTTAATAGTATAAAAGCTTATCTTCTAAAGCTAAACTTACTTTTTCGAATTTATATAAAATATATTAAAATAATTAGTAATTTTAAGCTACTAATTTCAAATAATCTATTTAAATAAAACGTTTTTAAAGGGAATATTATTATCTAATTTAAGGTTAATTAAGATATACTTCTTTCTCTAAAAAAGAGTTAAAAATATATAATAATTCTTTAAATTTATAAAATTACGTTTTAATATAATATTATATAATATTATAGAAATTAGATAAGTAAGTAATTAAGCTTAATACTTAGCTCTATATTTTCTATCTTTATCGAGTATAGTTATTCTCTCTTTTATATAGAAATAAATTAGTTATTTTTCTTACGCTAGCTTCTTTCTTAAAATAAATAAAGTTAAAGATTATAATCTCGTTCTATTTAAAAAAAATTATCTTTTATAAATTTTATATATAAGAGTATATCGATAGAAAACTTATAGAAGCTATAATGATAAGAAATTCGAGATATTAATAATTAAAGAATACTATATTATTTAACTTATATCTACTATTCTAGTATTAATATTATTATTAATCTAATTACTAACGCGTTAATATTTATTATTTTAAAAGCGATATTTCGCTATCGCTTAGCGCGCTTAAATATCGAGTAATAAAAATAAAAGTTAAATCGATATATTAGCTATATACTATTTTAATAATTATTAAATTAAAATATTAAACGTAGTTTTTAAATTATAGTATAGAAGTATAAAGTAAAAGTCGATCTCGAAATTACTCTAGCGCTTTTAAAGTTTACGATATATTCTAATAAGCTCGAGTTTATCTAAATACTACAAATACGATAAAATAACTTATCGAGATTATTAAGCTCTTGATTTAATTACTATTAACTTTATCGTTTATACTTATATACTCGACTTTAATTAAAATAATTATAGAGTCTATCTCTTTACTCTTCGAGATCTAAGTTTAAACGAAATAGATTATCGAAGCGATTTAATTTACGAATCTCTTAGAAGTAGAAGATAAAGATATAAATGAGATCGAATATAATAATATTAATAATAATATTTTCTTATATAATTAGAAAGCGAGCGATATTTATATAAGTTTCTCTATATATATAATAGAATCGTAAGATTAATTCGAGTTGAAATTTATATTAATAAAAGATCGTATAACTAATAAACTAAAAGTTTACGCTAGAATATATCTCGGATTTTAGATTCTATTAATATAAAATCGACTTTCGTATTAAGATTTATATACTAACTCTTTTTTCGATACTTTTAAGTCTCCTCTTATTTAGCTATTACGATATATATACTATTATAATCGAAAGAAACGACGTAAGCCTTCTTTATTATATTTAATTTGAATATATTCGAGCTATTAATAAGAATAAGCGAAATCTAGCTATAATTAATAGGAGATTAACTTATATTAATTTATTTAAGACTAGTTATATAAGTAGAACTATTCTATAATTCGTTATATAGAACTTATTAGCGATAATAATATAATACGCTTATAAGCGATTAGAGGCTTTACTCTTTAACGACGATTAAGGCTTTATAAAAAATAGTAAGAATTATTATTTCTTTATATTAAATACTTAATCTTCGAAATAAGTCGCTTAATAAGTAGAGCTACTTATTAACTATACTTCTTATAAGAGATTTAAAATCTCGCTTATATTTTTACTAACTGTAATAATAGTCTTATTATTTATAAGATTAAAAGAAGGGCTTATTAAGTTATAATATAGTTATTTAGTAAAAGTAAAGATTAAAAACCTCTATCGAAGTAGATTTAAAACTAATATAAAATTAGACTAATATCTTATAGTCGCTTAGAAAATAGAATTATTAGCTAAGAATTATAAAGATTAATTAATATTCTAAATAGATATTAGCCTAGATCGATAGTTATTTAAAAATAATTTTATTAGCTAGTTTTATAAAATTCTATAGAAAAATAAATTAAATGCTTATTAGATAATATCTTAAATAGAGAAGAACTAATCTAATACTCTCCCGAAGCTATTAATTTAACTCTATATCTTATACTTTCATTTTCTATAAGCTTTTATAGCTATCTCTAAGATTAGTAGAAGAAAGACTTACTATATTATCTAAATAAGATTATATATTATATATAATTCTATATAATTCAACTATCGTTAATATATTAATTACTAGACTCGAAAGATTATAAGTATTTCTAGCCTCTTTAAAAAATTTCTATTAAAAGTCTAATAGCGACTTCTCTATTCTAGAGATAAGGTATAATATATAATTTACCCGAATCTCTCTAAACTCTTCGAGCTCTATAAATACTTTAAGTTCTTCTTAAAGCTATTATAGATCTATATTACGAGAAAGTTCTTTCGATTAATTAAATACTTTAATATATTAAGAATTAAAGACGTAAAAGCTCTATTTAATATAAGAAATATAATAAGTTAATAGACTTTTTATATACTCTTTAATCTTAATTAACTTTAAGTAATATAAAGTAGATTTATAAATTTATAGATAAAAATCTATTAAGTAAAAATAGTAATAAGTTAACTTACATCTATAACGCTTACATCTTTATATTAAATTATTAAGATTTATCTTTACTATTAATAAATGTTTTTAACTCTATTATATTATTATAAGAGCTATCTTTTCTATAGCTTTCTTCTATTATTATATAATTTATAAATAAATTAAATATTACGCGTATAGCAATTATTAAAGAGTTAATAAATTCTACTATTAAAGCGGCTATAACGAATCTATCTAACTATATTAAAGATAACTCTTATTATCTTAATTTTATACTTTTTATATAAACTTTAATAATAAGAGATAAAAGATTATATATTTAAAGATAAATCGTTAAATCTTATAAGTAGTAGCTATAAAAAGAATATAAACGTAGTAGAGTTAACGAGTTATTAAAGAATTCTAAAAGTAAATCTAAGTATAGAATTATTAAGATATTCTTTAAAACTAATTAATCTTAACTTAAGAATATCGATATAATAAAAAAAGCGCTTTAAAAAGGTCTTAAAATATTAATATTAAAGCGGTTATATAAATAAGATATAATCTTAATAATCGTAAACTACTAATTAAGTTATTTTAGAAATATTAATATATATAAGCTTAAGTTCTTAAGCTCGATAATTAAAAGCTCGATATAAATAATAGTTTTTATTTAGAGTTAATTAGATTAATTAATAAGTTATTAGATATAATATAACGATAAGAGATAATCTTTTCTTCGAATACGCTAGTCTCTTCGCTAACTATTTAATTAGGTTACTTTAAATTATTACTATAACTTATAATTTAATACGCTTTAAATAGCCTCGAGAATACTATTTCGTAACTTATATATACTTACTTCGAAAAATCGAAGCTAAAAGAGATAAAAGAGCGATTGAATATCTCTAAGTATAGCGTTAAATATAGAATACTTTTAAAAGATACGTCAATTCTAGTAATTAATAATTTTCAAAGTAAAATTTCTAGTTTATTTTCTAAGAAAGAAACTACGACTAGCTCTATTTATTGAAATTCGAATTACGTAACTCTTAGCGTCTTAATAATTACGTAATATAATTACATAATACGTCTTAGCGTATTTATATCTAGTCGCTCTTTTCTTTATAATAACTTCATAGTAAATAACTAAGTATCTTATCTTATATTTTTATAGATTATAAGCTTAAGCTCTATTCGATAACTATTATATTATATTTACTATTCGCCTCTATAACTATAACTACTCTTAGACTTTTAATATCTATCTTATAATATTTAAAGTCTATTATATAAAGGTAGTAGTAGTAGTAGAGATATTCTTTTAATCTTCTCGATAAGAGTATTTCTCTCTCTTAAAATAATTGTAAGTCTAAATAAGTATAATTCGTTAACAATATAAGAGGCTAAGAGTTACTATCGCCCCTACTCTAAGCGAGCTAAGATATATCGCCTCTAGTTAAAACGTTAAACTCGCTAAATATATTAAGTATACGATCGTATTATCGTATAATCGAGTTATATCGCTAAGGCCTCTTTAAATCTTATTAGCTTTTACTAAGTTAAAATACTTAACTCTATTAAAAGTAAAGTTATTTTATATTAATATTAACTTTAAAACTATATATTAATTATCGAATTAATAGCTATTAATTAAAAGTAATTAAATATTAATATTAATAGTCTAATCGTAGTTTAGAGTATTTTAGAGCTAGTATTACTATCTCTTAGTGCGCTTATAAGCCTACTAAGATTAAAATAATAAGAATATCTTATTAATATTAGCTTCTAGGCCTTTAGAAGCCTCTTAAAGAAGGGGGCTAGAGTCTTATTACCGAATTTTTTTTCCGTATTTATCTATATTCTATTATTGTAATTATAAAGCTAGAATAATCTTCGAAGTCTTATAATAGTAGTTAGCGATATAAATATTTTAGATTTAAGTCTCTAAATGAGTAGTATAAGAAGGGTATTAATCCCTCTTTAAGAAGAAGATCTATACGTCTATAATAATTGCACTCTATATAGTTCTATTAGAAATTAGCCTTCGTTTATAAGTTATTTTTATTACTAAGTATCTTTTATTTTAATTATATTACTTATATCTATCGTAGCTCTATATATAAATACTTTCTATTTTTTATATAAGAAATCGAAGTTTAAAGGCGATAGTTAATTAGTATTAATAAGATTTTCGAGAACTCTAATAATAATTAGAGTATCTATTTTACTTTCGCTATTTTATTAAATAATAGTTTTATTAATTTTAAATTCGAAGCTAGCGAAGATATTTTTAATTCTTTAAGCGATATTAAGCTATTTAATCTTCGTATTAAGAAGTCTATTATATTCGCTTTAAAGTTACTTTTAGAATCTTTCTCTAAATTCGCTATCTCGTTTAAAATAATAGCTAAATTATTATTATTATTACCGCTATCGCTCTCTTTATTAATATTCTATATATTTTTATCTAGACTATCTTCTAGCGATAATAAATTTAAATAATTAGTTATAATATTTTATAATTAATATTCTTAATTAATTCTAATTTAACGAAGATAGTTTTTCTCTAATCTTTATCGTTATTCTAAAATCTAGTATAAAATATATTAGATAAAGATAAGATATTAAGAGCTAGTTAATACTTAATAATCTTTTATTTTTTATCGAAATTATAAAGTTTAAGATTTATATAATTATTTTTTAACGTCTCGAGTATAATAATTATTAGTTTATCGAGATTAATTATAATAATAAGAATTTTTAGATAATATTAAACGCTATCGTTAAATATTATAAGTTTAAAGACTTCGAGCTTTATATAGAGCTAATTCGCTAATTACTCGATATTACTTTTACTTTTAAGAGAGGCGTTCGCTAATATAAAAAGAACTTTTATAAGGTTACTATCGAAATCGCTAGCCTATATAAATTACTCGCTTTATTAAAACTCTTTCTAATTTAGCTCTTTCTTATAGAACTTAAAAACTCTTTTAATATCTTCGTAATTATTTATATCTAGATCTATAAGCTATATAACGATAAGATTATTAAATTTAATAAAATTATCTATATTGCGATAAATAAAGAAATCTATCTATTATTATCTAAAGATAATAATATTATTATATACGCTATTCGTAATAATAGCGATAAGAGTAAAGATAAGTAGTTTGCTAAATATTATAAAATCGGTAGCTTAAAAGCTAATCGCGAAACTTACTCTCTATATAAGATTATTAAATATAAATTTAGATATTCTTCTATTAAATATTAGATTAAATTCTTTTATCTAAAGCTTAAAAAGTTTATATCGAATAAGAAAAAGAAGAAGAAGACTTAAATTATCGCGATTAATTTTAATAATATAGAGAAAAGTCTTAATATTAAGCGTAAGCGTATCGAAGAGATACTCTTTAATATCTCTATTTTAGAGGAGAATAAGTATCTTAATATTAACTATACCTTTCTAAAAGAACTAAATTCGACTATATATTATATAAATCCTAGCTTTAATAATTTTAATATTCTCGATATAGTTAATAATAAGAAAGTTATTAACTTAATAGTTATTAATTTTAATTTAAAATATAACTTAATAGTAGCTAACTTCGTCGATCTATACTCTTATATAATAGTAAACTTTAATTATTCTCACTATTTCTTCGTTAATTATTTAATATTTATTATCTATAAAAAAATCTACTCTCGCTTTATTCGCGGTATTAAGAATAGTTAAGTTTAATTCCTTAATTATAATATTATTAGTTTAAATTACTTTATTTAAAATAAGTATATAAATATTACTTTATTTAATATTTTATATATATTCGATATAGATATTAATCTTTTTTTCGTCGATAAACTCTTAAACTCCGATATCGTAATCGTCTTTTATAAGACTAACTACGCTTTAATTAAAGATAATTTAAAGCTTATAAATACTTATAATTAAGATTTATTTTTTCTTAATTTCTAAAATAGTTTAAATAATATCTTAGCGATATATAATATTTCTTTAAATTCGATTTATTAACTTTAATATATTTATATAGATTATTTAGATTAATAGAATCTAAATAAACTCTTCGCTATAACGGTAGATATAGATTTTATTAAGAATATCGCGGATAAGTATACTTGCGAGTACTATATTATAAAGTGTTAGAAGACTATCTCTTATATTAATTCTATTACGCCCGATATATAATTAAGCGAATTTATTTATAGCGATCTTATAGAGTCTTTATTCTCTATTAGTTTTAATAACTATAAATACTTTATAATATTTAAAAATAATTTTATCTTCTACTCTAAAGTCTACTATATTCGCTATAAGAGTAAGATCTTCGCTATATTTTTACGATTTAAGGTCTATCTTAAATCGTATAACTATAAAATCTCTTATATTCGCCTCGATAATAAGGGCGAGTATATATTTAAAGTCTTTCTTAATTATCTCGCTCTATCGAATATTAAATAGAAATCTATTATTTCTAATAACCTCTAGATAAATAATATAGTCGAGTATTTTAAATAAACCTTACTATATAAAATATATTTTATTCTATTAAGCTTTAATCTTAATAAATCTTTTAAACTTAAAATTATTACCATCGCTAATTATCTAATAATACGATCGTCTAATATTAAAACCATTGTAATTTCTTTCGAGGCCTTCTATTAACGAAAGCTTATTCTTTTTCACTTACGTATAATCGATTTTATCGCTTACGCGATAAAACGAATTTAGAAGAAGCTTATAAATCGAAGTGAAAAGTATATATTACTAGGATATAAGAGGGAGTATATCTTTTAATTATATAATCTTATTAAGAAGATAGTTATTCGCGTTAATAGCGTATACTTTATAAAAAAACGATCTCTAATTATAGACTTAAAAGAAGAAATTAAGGTTTATAAGTTTTTAAATAAGCGATAATATCTAATAGTACTAGTATCTGCTATAGAGAAGATATTAAATAAATAGCGTATTATTAATATTTCGAAAGATATTAAATTTAAAGAAGTATTAGAAGACGTTATATCTATAACTAAAATAGCTATTAAATCTTTAGCGACTTTAAGACCTTTAGTATTTATAAGATTAAGGTTAAATTTCCCCTAGCTAGTTAATAAGAAAGCGCCTTCGCGAAGACCTACGTAAGAGTCTTTAGTATAACAAATTTAATTAATTACGCGAGAGCCCTTAGTTTAAGCGCCTTTAATATAGATTACTCGATTAAATACTATATTTATATCTATATTAATAGTTTAACCTATACTATTTATATAAGAAATTTCCTTAGACTTAGATTTATTATTTACTATTATCGAAGTTATATAAGCTATCTACGAAGATTATAAATTAAGCGCTATTTAAAGAATACTATATGATTACTCGAATCTTATAATTTCGAATCTATAAGATCTATCCCCCGACTCTCTTTTAAGAGCCTTTATAGTATTTGTTTTATTTATAAATTATATTAATAAGCCGAATATTTTTAAGTCTATTATTTACGAGTAGGCTATATCTAATTAACTATTCTAAATAAATTAAAAACTTTTTATAAAGAATAAATATAAATCTCTTATAGATAATAACACTTAATATCTTATCTAGACGCCTTTCAAAGCTTATATTCTAAGAGGTAGATAGATTTACATCTTAAAATAAGGCCTCAATAAAGAAATTACCCGCTATAAGATATACTAGATTATTTAAGAATTCGAATAGTAGAAGAATTATAACTATTATAATACTTTCGCGTTAATAATAAAGCTTATAAGCTATAAAACGATCTTCGCGCTTATAACTGTCTTAAATTAGAATCTAAAGTAAATAGATATTAAAACTATCTTTTTATACGATAATATAAAGAAAGAGATTTATATACGTTAATTCGATAATTTTAGTAAAAATAATATTAAGATCTATAAGTTAAATAAGATATTTTATAATTTAAAGTAATTCCCTCGAGTTTAATATTAATATTTCTCGAAGTATATAAAGAAGCTAAGTTTTCTCTCTATTGAATTAGACGATAGCGTATTTATAGACTTTAAAGAGAATATTATTATAGCGCTCTATATCGACGATATCTTAATTATCGACTCTAGTAAAGTCGAGATTTAGCGAATTAAGAAGGGATTTAACGCGAAGTTTTATATATCGAACTTAGAATTATATATCTACTACTTGAGTATAACTATTAAGAGAAATCGCCGTAGCGATATTCTTCGTCTAAGATAAGAGACTTACATTATTTAGTTTTTAAATTATTTTAACTATTAAAACCTTATCTCGATATCGATATTCCTCGAAATTAATTATAAATTAGCTTTTATCGAAGAGGGCTATATCGTTTTAAGGAAATTGTAAGAGAACTATTAATCCGCGGTAAGATCTCTTATATATACTATACTCGATATCTATTTCGATATCGCTTACGCGATATTATTAATAAGTCGCTATTTAGCTAATCTAACTCTAGTATATTAAAATATAATTATTTAAATCTTTCGATATTTAAAAGATATAATATACTACGAACTCGTATATAAAGACTCTTTTTAAAAGCTTATCGATTATATTAATTCTAATTAAGTTAATAATATAACTCGAAGATTTATATTTAACTATCTCTTTAATATAAAAAGCGATATAATTAGTTAATTATCTAAGCGTTAAGCTATTATAATATTATTTACTTATAAGATAGAGTATATCGATTAGACGTAGATTATTAAGAAAGCGATTTAGCTAAAGAATTTACTTAATTAACTCCTTCGCCTTAATAATGTAAACTTTAAGATTATCGTTATTTTCGATAATAATTAAGACGTAATTACCCTTATAAAGAATACTTAATTCTATACTCATATTAAATATATTAATATTATCTATTATTTCGTACGAGAAAAGATTAATAATAATATTATAAATATACGATATATTCTTACTAATAAATAAATGGCTGATAGACTTATTAAGGCTCTTTACTTAAATAAATTTATTACTTTTCGAAACGCTTTTAAGATAAAAGCTATATTTACTTATCTCTTAAATAATCGCTAATCTTACTATTATCTTAATATAGTATAAGAATATAATTTACTAGCGATTAGCTAGCGAATATAGACTATAAAAGACGTAGTATCGTTATAAGATTTAATAGTATATTTAATAGTAGAACTAATCTTTAAGAAATATTAAAACTTCGAGATATATAAAGTAAATCTATATTCGCTAAGCTTCTAGATATATAAGATATATTATTAAAACTAGACTTTAAAAGAAATTCTAATATAGTATATACGATATTAACGCCTTAGCGTAAATAGCGTTAAGACCTATAACGTATTAAATCTAATAATTATCTTTTCTTCTAGACTCTAATTTCTAGATATCTAAATAAAAATAAAATACTTATTAAAAAACCTTTAAACTCTAATAAAGAAATAAAGAAAAAGAGTCGATCTATTAAGATTATAATATCGTTTTAATAACGCGATAAAACTAACCCTTACGCGCTATAAGCGCGTTATTAATATATTATATAATAATATTAATACTATCTTTAAGAATAATATCGCTTTTATAATATTAATTAATAATAATTTATAATAAGTCGACGCGCTTAATATCGGCGTTTTTATAGCGCTAGTTAATAGTTTTTATAGCGAATAATATTAGATTTAGAAATTTATAATAAAATCTCGAAAATCTAATAAGTAAAGGAGAGAGAAGAGTTTTTTTATAGATAACGTTATTTTTATAGCGTATTACGTTTATAGCGAAGTAACGTAATAATAATCTTTATTATAAGAATTTAAAGAAAATAACTAATAAAGCGACGCGTTTATAATAATATTCTCGATTATTAATTAATAAGTAGAAATAATAATAATAGCTAGACGACGCGGTTTTATAGATAATAGTAAAATATTATTATATCGCTACTATCTATATTACTAGATACTATTCGCTAATAATAGCACTATAATAGAGAATATAAAAATCTCTTTTAAATTATTTATTTTTATTCTTTATAACTTCTAATATCTCTCTTATAAGTATTTACTTTAGCGCTATAACGTTAATATTAATACTAATATAAGTATAATATATCTTATTATATTAATAATCTACTTCTCTTTATTATAAATATCTTATTATTATTAATCACGTCGATACGTAAACTAATAATTTTATAATACTCTTTTTTAATAATAATAATAACTTTAATAATAAGTGTATAGTCGCTCTATAGACGCGACTACTAACTCTTAACTATTTTTATTACTATCGCTTTATATATATATCTACTAATAAATTCTAATATCTAATTTATTATATAGAACTTACTTTTATTAAGACGACGATTTATATATTTAAAATAAGTCTTCTCTCTATAATAACTATAAAATCGAAAAGCGCGATATTAGCCGCTATATTAAAATCCCTCTATATCTTTAAGCGTAGATAAGAAAATTAATATAACGCTATCACCGCGTTAAATAGTTTTAAAAACTATCTTATTAATAGATTAAGCTTAATAAGAAGATTACTTAATAATATAAGTTATAAAAATATATAATAGCGATAACTTCGATCGTTTTTATTATAATTATAAATCTCTAAAATTAATTTATAATAATATATAAGCGTATAGAGAAATTAAAGAAAATAAACGAATTATTAGAGAAGAAGCTTAAGAGCCTTTATCGATATATAACGAATATTAATAAATATTAACTTAAAGATTATACTTTAACTATCTTCTCGTTAAAAAACTAAATTAATAAATTTAACTCGAGATCTAATATTAAGATAGCGAAGAATATTTAAATAGTAATCTTTTTTTAATAATAGCGCTAACGTAAGATTCTTAGATAATTCTTTAATAATTATTTTAAGTAAAAATATATCTATATTAATAATATATACTTTAATATAATAAACTCTCTTTATAGTAGAGTTTAATAGATAGTTAAATAATATAATTATTTTATTAATCTATATTTTAATAATAATAAGTATAGAGAAGTACGCGCGTAATATAAGTATTATCTAGAAATATATTTAATCTAATCAATAATTATATCTTATTTTATTATTTTTACTTACTTATTATTAATTTATATAATTAATTAAGCTCTTTAATAATAAAAGACTTATTATTTATTACTTAATATTTTCGCTTATTACTTATCTATTTATAGATTTAAATTAGCTCGTTAATATTAATAAGTTTATTATTTAATAATTATTAATTATACTCTTTATCTTAATTAGTTTATTTAACTTTATATTAAATATCTTTTTTATACTTAATTTTATTAATAATTTCTTTAATCTTTTAAAGCTTATTATTATTAATAAGATTAAGAGTTTATATAAAGATTTTTACTATATTATTATAATCGCGAAGATAATAAAGCTTAAATAACGATATATAAAAGATATTATAGATTCTATACGTCGAGAATAGAAGTAAGCGATATATCTACGCCTCTATCTTATTTATAATTTAAAATAATTCTATAAATTTATAAGATAACTTCTTATTTAAGCGTTTTTATTTTAGATTCTTAATCGCTAATATTATTAAATTATCTATCTTATAACTTTAAGACTAATATATTTTATTATAATACTTAAACTAAATTATAACCGCGCTATAAAAACGCTTTATTATCTTATTTCTTAATACTTATAACTTCTTTACTTTATTATTTATAGCGAATATCTCCCCCTTAATAAAGTCGTTTTTAATCTCTTAACGAATTTTAGAATAATATTTATATATTAAAAAGAACGATATCGTTTTAATAAAGGAATATTAATTATTTATATAAGCGAACTCTATTATTAGTAGTTATTTCGTCTAAATATTTTACTTATTATTAGCGAATACGCGTAAGAAGTATTTTAGTATCTAATTTTACTACTTAGTCTACTCGTTAATTTACGAATAAAAAATAATACTTAAATATCGCTTAATTTTAAAATAAAAGTAAATAGCGAACTAGAAGCTACTAGTAAATATAGAGCCTCTATTATTAATAATATCGTTTAGTATATTATAGCGATATACTATTTCGAAATAAAATACTTTCGCTAGCTAAGCGATATCGATTATAATAAATATAGAAATATATCTTATTATTTTTATAAATTAATTTACTATAACTAGAATAATATTATAAATAATATTCTTATACTTACTCGCTAATAAGTTAATAATAAAGTTTATAGAAATTTTCTTTTATAGCTTAATAGCGATAAGAAGCGAGCTTAATTCGCTATATAAGCGATATCGCGAAGCTTTAATCTATTAATAAATATTATATATCTTAATATAGTTAATAACTTACTTTAGATTTTTATTTTAATAATATTTATAAATAAATAGCTTATACGTTTTCGTAGTATTAAAGTATTCTAATAATAAATTATTATAATATTTATTAATAAACTCTTTTCTTAAGATCTTATCTCTAGAGATATAAAGGTAATTATTATATCTTAATAATTTCTTAAAGTCTAAGATCTATATTTAGCTATATACGCGACGCTTAATTATTAATTTATTAATATTAATTTAAAAAGAGTTTATCTAATTATTATAAGCTTATAAATCTTAAATTAATATTTTTATTAATCTTTAAAATACGTTATAAGTAATCTCTTATATAATCTTAAACTCTCTTCTAGAAATAACTATTTAAACGTCGATAATACGAAATATAAACGCTATAATCGCTATAAGCTTCTTATTTCTTTATAACTACTCGTTACTAATTTAAAGTATAAATTTATTCTATAGTATCGATAGTAATTTAATATTTAACGATAAAGTTCTCTTATAATTAAGACGCTATAATAGCGAGTTAATAGAGTTTAATTTACTTATTTAATAAAAAATCTTAAAATTATAAATAGCTAATTTTAGCGCTTAACGAGCTTATTTAAAGTTTAATTTCTTCTACTTTATAAAGCTCTTAAGATTATTATAATTCGTTAGAATCTTAATATAAAACGTACTACCTTTTAAATAGTAATATTATTACTTTATAAATACTATAATAGCGAGTAGCTCTTAATTATAAATCTTATAGTTTTATTTTATAGAAATTATTTTTCTAGATTAAAATACTATTAATCGCTAATAGTTATTCTTATTTAATTATAAAAGTATAATCTCTATATCGAAGTTAAAAGCGTTAATTTTAAGATATAACTTTAAATTTAAATCGTAATAGCGTAGAAACGGCGCGATTATAAAAGTATTTTAAAGTTACTAAAACGCTAGCTTAGCGTTATCTATTTACTCTAACGACCTAGATTTCTTATTATTCTTACTCTCTTTAAGTAAGTTAATAAGTAACGCTATTATACTAAAATAGCTATAAATAAATTATCGATAGAAATTAGTAAAATCTAAAAAGATTTATATATTTCGATAATTTTTTAATTTTAGCTACTTCTTAATAATAGCGATACGTTTTTAATTTATTATAATATCTTTAATAAATACGATAAATTCTAGAAACTTAACTCGCTTAATATAAAATTAATACTTCTTTAAATTAATATATAGTTAAAACTAGCGTAAACGCTTAAGTACTTACTTAATATATCGCTAATACTTTACTAGATTAATATTATAAATTAGAATATTATTTAAATATATTATATATATTATATTTATTAGATCTATAAGAGCTCTATTAATATATACTTAAAAAGTTATTAATATATTAGCGAGTCTAAAAGATATAATTAAATATTCGAAGTAGCTATAGCGATTACGAAACGCTATTTTCTACTTATTATCTTTTTTAATTTAAATTCGATAATAGATATTCTTAAGATTTAGCTTTATAAAGACTTTAACGTTATATAAGCGATTTAAAGTCTTAATAATTAGAGATAGCGAATATCGATTTTTAATAATTATTATATTTAGACTTCGATAATTAACGTAAAAATAAAATCCTTTATTCTTTTTAGAAATAAAAAGAATTAATATTTCGACTAAGAAAGTTAAATAGCGAATCTAATTTTTCTAAAGAGAGTTTTTTAGATAACGTCGTAGTTCCGCTAATTTCGTTTAAAATAGATTATATAAGAAATTATATAGCGACTTTTTATCGCTTTTAATCTTAATAATATAGTTTCTCTATTTAAGCGTAGATAAGATTTCTATTTTTTTATTAAAAAAAATATTATTAAACTCTAATAACTTCTAAGAAAGCTCTAGATTATATTCATTTTTCGATTCGCTATATATTACCACAGCGTATATAATTATAAATATATTTAACTTCTATTCGATAATTTAAATAAATTTAATTAATTTT
Source organism: Letharia columbiana (assembly GCF_014066305.1). Lineage (NCBI taxonomy): Eukaryota > Fungi > Ascomycota > Lecanoromycetes > Lecanorales > Parmeliaceae > Letharia > Letharia columbiana. The sequence continues at coordinate 237,057 of NW_023501049.1, read as the reverse complement.
TTAATTTATAATTTATTAGCGTTAATTTTAAATTATTATTACTTCGTCGCTAAGTCTAATAATACTTATAATTAACTTAATTTAAATATATTTAATACGATATTAAGACCTTTTTAGTTAATAATATAGAAGAGTATATTATACTTTTTATTCTAACTTTAACTATTTACTAATTAATAATTTAGCTAATACGCGCTATAGTAATATATACTTTAGTTATTTAGCGCTTTTAATTATAATAAGATAGTATTATAAAATTCTAAATCTTATTAAACTACGAACTTTTATAAAATTAAATTAATATATACTTTAATATCGAGTAGAGTAACGAGTTATCTCTATTTACTTTAAAGCTTTATTTATCTCTTTATAAAAATAGAAGAGATTATCTCTATTAATTATCGTTCTTATCTCGCTTCTAAGACGATTATAAGACCGAATCTTTTTTTATTAATACTATATCGATATAGGCTATAGGCGATTTATCGAGATCTAAATACTTAGATATTTAATAATCCTATTTTTTATAATAGAAATAACTATTCTTCTTATAATTAGAGTTAAAAAAATCGATTTTACACTTTACGCTATCGTCTTAAGTACGCGCTATATAAACGCCGCCGTTTAAAATTAATTTAAACTTTAAAATTCGATTCTCTAGAAGCTTATTCTTAGCGAATCCTCTTAAAGACTTCGAATAGAAATCGCCGTCGAAGTATATATATTTTAAAATCTTTTTCTATATAATAGCTTAGATAAGAATTTCTTTTTATTATTTTAATATACTATTAATATTTAGAATCTTATTTTTAAGCTCTAATCTAAGCTTAGTTAAGAAGAAATTAACTCGATACTTCTTAGAAAATAAAGTTATATAAACCTCTAGCTTCTTTAGATAAATCTTAAAAATAAATATCTTCTAATCGAAGCGTTATTTAATTTTCTCTTACTTTTTATATGCGAGAAAACGATAATTTACTAAATCCGCTACTAAATTAAATAAAAACTACTTAAAGAATTTAAAAGTTGTACCCTCTAGGCTATAGGCTTAATAGTATTTATATTATTAAATATTAGAATCGCCTTCTAAGAATTATATATAATAAATAATTCTTAATTAATTAATAGTAAAATATTTAGAACTTATAAGAAACTTAATTTCGACTTCGCGAAACTAGCGTAGATACTCTCTCTTACTAATATTCTTATAAGAATATATTCTTTTAGAATAAAGTATTTTTATTTTAATTAATATATTCGCTAGAGACGCGATAATAATTAATATAGATAGACTCTTATTAGTTATAGATAATAAACTAGCGTTATAAAGCTCGTAATTATAAATCTTTAACGTAGTTAATTTATATTCTTATTCTAGATAATAATTTTCGACTCTAGCGACTATAAGATATTATTTTATAATAAAATCTTTTATTAATAAGAAATTCTTAAACTTATTATCGACGCTATAGCGACTCTCGATATTATCTTTATTTTCTATTATATAATTTAGAGATAAACCCGATATTATAATAATAATAAATCTTTTCCTTTAAAAGATAGAGAGATTAAAATTATAAAAGTATAATTTATTAATAATTAGCTAGCGAATATAGACTATAAAAGATATAATATCGTTATAGAGTTTAATAATATATTTAATAATAGAACTAATCTCTAAAAAATATTAAAACTTTAAGATATATAAAGTAAATCTATATTCGCTAAGCTTCTAGATATACGAGATATATTATTAAAACTAGACTCTAAAAGAAACTCTAATATAGAATATGCGATATCGACACCTTAGCGTAAGTAGCGCTAAGGCCCATAACGCATTAGACCTAATATATAGTCTTATTTTATAGAGAAGCTATTCTACTATATCTATATCTGAATTTAGAGAAGCCGCCTATTATCGATTACTTTAGAGAAGCTATTTTATTAATCTTCGCACTACGGGTAATTTATCTAAGCTACTTATCGAGCCGTTATATTAGACTTAATACTCTACGAACTCGCCATTTTATACTAAAATAGCTATTTCTTCAGCGCTATAGTTACTATCGCTATTAAACCTTTAAAACTCTTTTAAGAAACCTATATCTATTTATTATTAATGCCTCGGGTATTATACCTTCAAATTATCGCTATTATAATTACTATTATCAAGAATCAGTTACTTAAAATAGCCTTCGTAGAGATCTTATAGCCGACGACATATAGCTAGAAGAATTTCTTTTAATTATTTCAGTTACTCTTATAAATATCCTTCGATCTTAAATCGATTAATTTTTAATATGCATTAGATGGCCTGAAAATAAAATTTTCGAAAAACCGCTTTTTAATAAAAAGTGGAATTTGAATTAAATTTTGGTGGGGGCCTAATCTAATATAGTCGTTTTCAGATTTCGACTTTTTACTCTATCTACCCTATTTTAAACGTCGCGAATTTTAAATCTCGTATTTTTTAATTTCGTTCGTATAGGAAAGAGTAGAGATATAGAGGGTGTAGAGGGTATACTTTTACGCTAGCTATTCGGCACTAACTTACCTTAGCTACTCGATACTAATTTTACTTCTATTATTCGACGCTAACTTACTCTAACTATTTAGCTCGAATTTTACTTTAATAATTCGACGCTAACTTACTTTAATAACTCGACGAAAATTAATAAGTTATTTTATCTTATCTACTCGATTTTAATATCGTTAGCATTAAACTTCGTATTTACCGAATTTCGCTTATAAAAGAATACGTGCGAAGAAGAGTATTAAAATTCGAATTACGTAACTCTTAGCGTCTTAACGATTATATAACATAATTACGTAATACGCCTTAGCGTATTTATATCTAGTCGCTCTTTTCTCTATAGTAACTTTATAGTTAATAACTAAGTATCTTATCTCATATTTCTATACTATTAACTACTTTTCTATTTATTCTAAAACTAATAATATAGAGCGTATAACTAACTCTATCGCTTACTTCTTTACTTATTCTAAGTTTAATAATATAGAGTATATAACTAACTCTCTTAATTACTCTTCTATATATTTTAAAACTAATAATATAAAGCGTATAACTAGCTCTATCGTTTACTTCTCTATTTATTTTAAGATTAATAGTATAGAGTATATAACTAACTCTATTAACTACTTTACTATTTATTTTAAAATTAATAATATAGAGTATATAACTAACTCTATTAATTATTTTATTATCTATTTTAAAACTAATAATATATAATATATAACTAGCTCTATCGACTATCTTTCTACTTATTCTAAGACTAATAATATATTTATAAGCGAAGTTATTAATAGAAATTCTACTTTAGAAACTTCGATAGATATTACTAACTACTTTTCTATTTATATCGAGTTAATATATTTATAACTCGAAGCTTTCGCTATAATATTCTAGTCTAGAATAATAAATACTCTTAATTATATTCGCTATTTCATTTTATTATAATATAAAATTTATAAATATAATTTAGATTAATAAGAGTGCGTAAATAAAATTAATAATATTATTAAGTCTCGATAGTATAGATTTACTTTATTTCTTAATATAGATATAGATAAACGACTTCGAGTTATAAAAAACTAAAGAATAGTAAATAATCACATATCTTTTATAGTTAATTAAGCTATTTTCTCACCCTATACGTAATACTAATAAAGTTTCTTTCTTTTTACTAATCGGCGTTAGTCTAATATCTTAAAGTATATTCTAAATTCTTTCTATATCTTAATCTACGATAACGACTTATTTATTTTAAGTTATTATTCTAATAGATAAGTAATTCTTATTAATCGCGATAATAATATAGAATAATTATAAGTACTCGATAATAATGTCTAAAAGAAGTATAATTATACTATATATTTATATCTTTCGTAAGCTCTATTAATACGTAAGCTTCGTCGACGTCGAGAATTATCTAAATACGAATACACGTATCTATTACTTTACAGATTCGATAATCTTTATATATTTCTCTTCTAGCGGAAAGGCCTTAAATAAAGCTAAAGTGTTAAAATTCAGATCATCGTATTTACTCTTCGCTACGTTTATTAAATTAAAATTAATATTAATACTATTATAAATACGAATAATCTCTAAATAAAAAGATATAGTAGACTATAAATTTTAGGCTAAGATAAAAGAAATAGCTTTAATATATATTAGTTATATCTATCGATAGTAATTAAAAGATTATATCTTTAAGAGTTTTATTAAAAGATATTTATACTAGTAAAAAATTATAAGAGAGATAATAGCGATATTTAATAATATGTAAATAATAAGACTTAGGCGGGTAAGTTTTTAGTTATAGTATTTTATAGCGAATAAACTTATAAAAGTCTTATATAAAGTAAAGTTTATATATCTACGCTTTTACTATATAAATACTAATATAAATGAAATAATTATATTCGAGAAGAATCTATACGCTTTAAGCTTAAATTCTTTAGCGCGTAAGTATTATTATTACTCGCGAAGAGTAGTCTATTTAAATAGAATTAGATAATAATTTCTTAATTCGAAAGTAAGAGTATAAGTAAGTATATTATAGCGAGTAATTATAATAAGTTAGATGAAATAATAAGAGAAGAAGAATAGAGTAGATCTATTCTTTAATATTAAAGATTTATAATAAGAATTAGAGCGTATTTCTATATCTATCTTTATATCTACCTTTATATCTATCTTTATATCTATCTCTATATTATAAATATTATAGCGAAAAGATTTATAATCGCTATAGTATCTCGATAACTAGATATTATATAAGAGAGATAACGAGATAAATAAGCTAAATAGTAAGCTTACTTAAAGTTCGATTATAACGATAAGTAAATTATAAGATAGATAAAGCGCCTTAGACCTATAATATTAAGCTTAGAGTTTAGAATTTTTTAATAAAGTATAAGAGTACTAGAGATAATTTTAAATATTATATAAAAGCTATTACGATAGTAAAAGAAATAATATAAAAATATAGAATAAGGTTAATAAGATTTATAGTGGAGGATTTATTACTTTATTCTTTAAAAGAGTTAAGAAAGATCTATAGAATAATATATAAAAGAAGAGATATTTATAAATCTTCTTACGCTCTTCGCTAAACTCTTAGAACTAATAATAAATTCTCTTAAGTCTATTCTATAGTATATAATAGCGCTAGATATATTATTAAGTAGATCGCTAATAGATATATTATACTAATAGCTTTCCCCTTTTTTTCTCTCTCTTTTAAACTTTAAGATATTTTAGAAATACTTTTAATATCTCTATTCGAGTCTAAGAATATAAAATATCTATAAAACTACGTATTTTATAAATTACGTTCTTTACTTTAAGAAAGTTTTAAAATATATAAACTTCTCTATTTAAAGTAAGTTAGTCTACTCGAGAGAGAGAAATAATCTATATCTTATAAAGTTTTCTTTTTATCTTAATATATATAATAGATCTTATATAAAAGAACGTTAAAGTTTAATTGAATTAAGAGATTATTATTCGATATTTAGAATAATATAAAACGTTATCTATTTTAGCTTGAGGGTCTAAAAAAAGCTTAATATAAGTAAAGTATTTTTTAGTTTTATACGCGTTTATATATTTACTAATTAGTCGTTTTATTTATATAAGATAAACTTTAATAGTATTAATATACTATTTTTAACTATAACTCTCTTCTTTAAACTTATTTATTTAAAGTCTTAAAATTACTTATTTTAGATAAAGCTTAAAGAAAATTGTTATTAAGATTATAAAGAGAGTGAAAATTTATAAAAATAATTAAGATAGTTATAATCTTTAGCTAAGGCTAATTAACGCTCTATTTATTTTATTTATAAAGATATCGCTAATTTAAAACTAATATTACTATTAGATTAAGCGTTAATTATTTTAAAAATAAAATAAATTCTTTTATATCTAAGCTATTTAACTAAATCTAAAATACTTAATATCTTTTATTTTTTAGTTAAAATTAAAGCGATAATTATTTATATTCGATATCTAATATTAAATTTAATAGTCGAGTTAATATCTTTTAAGATTTTAAATTTAAAGACTTTTCTATTCGTATTATAAAAGATCTTACTATTTCTTATCTCGATTATTAATAATCTATAGAAGATATATAATTAAAATTATTATTACTACGCTTAATATAATTATCTTTTTATTTATAATTATTCTTAGATATATTATAACTCGTACGCGCTTTACTTTAAATACTATATATATCTTTAAATAAATTAATTTAAAATCTCTATCGCAAGCTCTTAATATAAGAGATTAATATCTATTTAAAAAATATCTATCTTACTTAAATATAATATTTTTAAACTTTTAAAACTCTTAGTAATATTATCGCTATAAGTTATTATTACTCTATATATCTCTATCTTCTTTTATATTTTATATATTATCTAAACTTAAAATTTAGATATATTCTTTAAAGTAAGTTAGTAAATAAATATATTAAATAAATTATAGTAATTAATTTAAAGAAATAACGATTATAGTAAATTAGGTTTTCTTATCTTCATTAAAGCGAATTAAAAGAGACATTATAAGTACAAGAGGAGCGTCTTCGAAATCGACGTTTTAATTAACTTTCTTCTTTTCTATAGTAGATAAAATAGCTTAAAAACGAAGTCTTTACTTAAAATTATAATTTTATAATAATTATATAATTAGAGAATATTAGATATAGTTTAGCTCTATAAGAAATATTAATATATATTAATCTTATATATCTTTTAAGCTAATTATATTACGCTTATTAATCTTATTTTATTTATAGAACTATAATATAGTAGATATAATTAGCTAAAATTAAAACAAGTAAATTATTATTCTCTAATTTATTTATTAATTTATTATTAAGTTTTATTATAGTGAGAGATTCTTAATAATCGCGATAATTTAGTTATATATATATATATATTATAATTATAAACCTTAGCTATATAATAAAAAAAGATCTTAAAACTCGTTAAAAAGTTTATCTCTCGATAAATAAAGTATTTATATTTTTATATAAAAGTTATCTTAGTAGTATACTTATTATAAATATAATATCTTAAGAAGTTAATATAAAAGAACTTATAGATAAGATATAGATCTAGCTTATTAAAGTAGATAATATATTAAATTAGAGAATAATAAAGGAGAATATTAAATAAATTTATATTCTTATTAAATAAAGGCTTTATTATCGAATTAAAAGTATTTTTATAGCGATTAATACGTTTACTTAAAATATATTACTCTCAAAAATAATAAAGCGTCGCGAGATTTTTTATAATCTAAACTTATTAATTAAGCGTAGCTTATTTAATTAATATTTTTATATTAAGACTCTAGAGAGTATTAGCTATTTATATATACTCTTTAAATATATATTTAAATATTAAAGAATTTAATATTATATTTATTTACTTAAAGTAATTAATATTACTTAAGTATTACTATTTAAATCTACTTCTTAAACTCGAGTATTAATATCTTTTTAAAGTACTTATCTCTAAATCTAATAGCGATATTGCGGCGAAGTATTTATTTTACTCTTTTTATTTCTTTTATTAGCTTAATTTAGACTTAAAATAATTATAAACGCTATTCTTTATCTACGAGCGAAGAGTATAATAGTTTTTAACTTCTATTACTTCTTATAGAGTTTTATAAGATAAGATATAGATTCTAATACTTAAGCTTAATTTATTATTATATTAATAAGAGCTAAGAGATTTTAATTCTTAATTATTTATATTATATTTTGATAAAGTTTAAGATCTTTAATAGGTAATCTTATAAGTATAATATTTTAAATCGTATCTAGTCTTAAGTAACGTTATTAAACTAATAATATTTCTTATAAGTTTCTTTTTTTTTATAATCTAAAATTCTACTTAAAATTACGTTACTTAGAGTATTTATAAATAGCGAGAAAAAACTATTAATAATTAAATAGATAATAAAGAATAAGTATTTAATACTTACTATTTATCTTATTAGCTACTTAATATCTAAAGTAATAACTTTTAATAGAATATTAAAAACTAGTAATTCGATTAAGACGTTAAAAGAAGAAGTAGATAATTTTATAAAATATTAGCTTTTTAAAATTCGAAGAGAAAGTATATTTATTATACCCGATATACGAGAATAATAAAGTATTTTACTTATCTTTTTTTTACTAAATTCGAAAGACTAATAGATATAAAGATATTTTAAATTTTTAGAAATTATTCGATATTAATATATTCTCTTTGAGACTTAATAATATTATTAATAAATATTAAAATAACGATATAGATAATAAGAATAAAAGACTAATTAATTATCTTTCATATATTATAAAGATTATATTATTAAGAATATTAAGATCTAATAAGAAATTTCTCAATTTTTAAAATATATATCTATTATTATCTTCTTTTCTATCCTTTAAATTAATAAATTTAACTTTAATAACTTAGATATCTTAATAAATATTATTTATATTCTATAGAAGATATAGCTAAATATTCTTATAGTAAATAATATATAATCTCTAAGACTCTTAATTCGATAATAATATATCGCTTTATAATTTTAATTATATCGAAAATAAAATATTACTAATTAGAACTTTCGATTAAGTTTTAATAAAGATAGAGAAAAGTATAAATAAACTTATTTATACTCTTAGTCGCTTATAATTATAATTTAAAATATTATATATTTAGTAATATTCTAATAGAATACCTAAATCTTCTACGTTTAAAGTATCTTTTTAATATATATAATTACTAACTCTAATAATCGCGTATTAAATTATTATTAATATACTATTAAGTTAAAAGATTAACTCTCTATATAAAGTTTAAAATAAAAATATTTTTATAAAATTAATTTAAGAGAGCGTAGACTTATTAATTCTCTTCTTTAAATTAAAATATATAATACTCAAAAAGCTAGTTTTAATAGATTATATATATTAACTTTCATTTTTAATCTCGATATACGAGTTATCTAATTAATTTAGTCTTAAAATATATAAAAATTATATCTCGCTATAAGCTTTAGATAATTCTTATTAATATATTTATAATATCTAAATAAAATTAACGCTATTAAATAGAGAAGTTATATAATTTTAAATATCTTATTATTTTTAATATTTTTCTAAAATTCGTATATTCTTTCTTATACTCTCTATTTAGTTCTAATATATGAAATTTATATATTTATAATATGTCGAGACGCGTAAGAGTTTTCTCTCGCGATACTATCTAAGTTTAAAGTAGATTTAATAAAAAATAATTAAGTATAATTATTATAATAAAAGAAAGAGATAATTCGATAAATATAGATATATCTTAGAATCGACTACTTTAGCTTTTAAAAGGGCGGGACTAAAAGATACCTCGATAGCTCTAAGAAAAAACGTGAGACGCGGTCTTAGGGTGGCGGGTTTTATATTTTAATAGAGTGTAAAAAGAAGTTAAAAACGGCGATAGAAAACGCCGTTTCTAATTATCTTTTTACGAGTACCTCGTTATATATACTTAATATTATTAAAGAGAAGCTAAATATATTTATAATTATATATATCGCGATAATATAAAGCGAATCGAAAAATAGACGTAGTTTAAAGCTTTCTTAGAAGTTATTAGAATTTAATAATATTTTTTTTAATAAAAAAATAGAAATCTTATTTACGCTTAAGTAAGAGAATTATATTATTAAGATTAAGAGCGATAAAAAGTCGCTATATAATCTCTTATATAATCTATCTTAAACGAAGTTAGCGAAGCTATAGCGCTATTTAAAGAATTTTCTTTAAAAAGATTAAATTCGTTACTCGACTTTTTTAATTAAAATATTAATTCTTTTTATTCTTAAAAAGAATAGAGAACTTCGTTTTTATATTAATTATCGAGATCTAAACGCGATAACTATTAAAAATCGATACTCGCTATCTCTAATTATTAAGACTCTAAATTACTTATATAGCGCTAAAGTCTTTATAAAGCTAAATCTTAAGAATATCTATTATTAAATCTAGATTAAAAAAAGTAATAAGTAAAAAATAGCGTTTCGTAGTCGCTATAACTACTTCGAATATTTAATTATATCTTTTAAACTCGCTAATATATTAATAACTTTTTAAGCGTATATTAATAGAGTTTTTATAAATCTAATAAATATAATATATATAATATATTTAAATAATATTCTAATTTATAGTATTAATTTAGTAAAGTATTAACGATACGTTAAATAAGTATTTAAGCGTTTACGCTAGTTTTAATTATACGCTAGTCTAAAGAAGTATTAATTCTATATTAAATAAGTTAAGTTTTTAGAGTTTATTATATTTATCGAAGGTATCGCGATAGATTAGAAATATATCGCTATTATTAAAAAATAGTTAAAATTAAAAAGTTATCGAGATATATAAGTCTTTTTAGACTTTATTAATTTCTATTAGCGATTTATCTATAACTATTTTAATATAGCGATATTACTTATTAACTTATTTAAAGAAAGTAAGAATAATAAGAAATCTAGATTATTAGAGTAGATAGATAACGTTAAGTAAACGTTTTAATAGCTTTAAAACACTTTTATAACCACGCTATTTCTACGCTATTACGATTTAAATTTAAAGTTATATCTTAAGATTAATACTTTTAACTTCGATATAGAGATTATACTTTTATAATTAAATAAGAATAATTATTAACGATTAATAATATTTTAATTTAAAAAAATAATTTCTATAAAGTAAAACTACGAGATTTATAATTAAGAGCTACTCGCTATTATAGTATTTATAAAGTAATAATATTACTATCTAAAAGATAAATAGATAATATATTTTATATTAAGATTTTAACGAATTATAATAATCTTAAGAGCTTTATAAAGTAAAAGAAATTAAATTTTAGATAAGCTCGTTAGACGCTAAAGTTAGCTATTTATAACTTTAAGATTTTTTATTAAATAAATAAATTAAACTCTATCGATCTACTATCGCGATATCTCGATTATAAGAGAATTTCGTTATTAAATATTAAATTTTTATTAATATTATAGAATAAATTCGTATTTTAAATTAGCGATAAGTAGTTATAAAGAGATAAAAAGCTTATAGCGATAATAGCGTCTATATTTCGTATTATTAATATCTAAATAATTATTTCTAAAAGAGAGTTTAAGATTATATAAGAGATTACTTATAATATATTTTAAAGATTAATAAAAATATTAATTTAAGATTTATAAGCCTATAATAATTAGATAAACTCTTTTTAAATTAATATTAATAAGTTAATAATTAAGTATCGCGTATATAGCTAAGTATAAATCTTAGATTTCGAGAGATTATTAAGATATAATAATTATCTTTATATTTCTAGAGATAAGATCTTAAGAAAAGAGCTTATTAGTAAATATTATAATAATTCGTTATTAGAATACTTTAGTACTATAAAGATATATAAGCTATTTATTTATAAATATTATTAGAATAAAAGTCTAAAGTAAATTATCGATTATATTAAGATATATAACGTTTATTAGCGAATTAAAGCTTCGCGATATCGTCTATATAGCGAATTAAGCTCGCTTCTTATCGCTATTAAGCTATAAAAGAAAATTTCTATAGACTTTATTATTAGCTTACTAGCGAGTAAGTATAAGAGTATTATTTATAATACTATTCTAATTATAATAAATCGATTTATAAAAATAATAAAATATATTTCTATATTTATTATAATTAATATCGCTTAGCTAGCGAAAGTATTTTATTTCGAAATAGTATATCGCTATAATATACTAAATAAAATTATTAATAATAATAGAGACTCTATATTTATTAATAGCTTCTAATTCGTTATTTACTTTTATTTTAAAATTAAATAGCGTCTAAGTATTATCTTTTATTTATAAATCGATAAGTAAATTAAGCGATAAAATTAGATACTATTATACTTCTTATATATATTCGCTAATAATAAGTAAAATATTTAAATAAAATAATTATTAATAGTAGAGTTCGCTTATATAAATAGTTAATATTTCTTTATCGAAACGATATTATTCTTTCTAATATATAAATATTATTCTAAAATTTATTAGAAGATTAAGAATAATTTTATTAAGAGAGAGATATTCGCTATAAATAATAAGATAAAGAAGTTATAAGTATTAAGAAATAAGATAATAAAGCGTTTTTATAGCGCTATTACGACTTAATTTAAGTATTATAATAAAATATACTAATTTTAAAGCTATAAAGTAGATAATTTAGTAATATTAATAATTAAGAATCTAAAGTAGAAATATCTAAATAAGAAGTTATCTTATAAATTTATAAAATTATTTTAAATTATAAATAAGATAGAGGCGTAAATATATTATTTACTTCTACTCTCGATATATAAAATTTATAATATCTTTTATATATCGTTATTTAAGTCTTATTATCTTCGCGATTATAATAATATAATAAAAGCCTTTATATAAACTCTCGATCTTATTAATAATAATAAGCTTTAAGAGATTAAAGAAATTATTAATAAGATTAAGTATAAGAAAGATATTTAATATAAAGTTAAATAGACTAATTAAGATAAAGAATATAATTAATAACTATTAAATAATAAATTTATTAATACTAGTAAGCTAATCTAAGTCTATAAGTAAATAAATAATAAGCGAAAGTATTAAGTAATAAATAATAAGTCTCTTATTATTAAAGAGTTTAATTAATTATATAAATTAATGATAAGTAAGTAAAGATAATAAAATAAGATATAATTATTAATTAGATTAGATATATTTTTAGATAATACTTATATTACGCGTATACTTCTTTATATTTATTATTATTAAGATATAAGTTAATAAAATAATTATATTATTTAATTATTTACTAAACTCTACTATAGAGGAAGTTTATCGTATTAAGATATATATTATTAATATAAATATATTTTTATTTAAAATAGCTATTAAAGAATTATCTAAGGATCTTACGCTAGCGCTATTATTAAAAAAAGGTTATTATTTAAGTATTCTCCGCTATCTTAATATTAGAAATCGAGTTAAATTTATTAATCTAGTTCTCTAATAAGAAGATAATTAAAGTATAATCTTCGAGTTAATATCTATTAACGTTTATTATATATCGATAAAGACTCTTAAGCTTCTTCTTTAATAACTCGTTTATTCTCTTTAATTTTTCTATATACTTATATATCGCTATAAGTTAATCTTAAAGATTTATAATTATAATAAAAATAGTCGAAATTATCGTTATTATATATTTCTATAATTTATATTATTAAGTAATCTTCTTATCGAGCTTAACTCGTTAATAAGATTATTTTTAAGATTATTTAGCGCGGCGATAGCGCTATATTAATTTTCTTATTTACGTCTAAAGATATAAAAGAATTTTAATATAGTAATTAATATCGCGCTTTTCGATCTTATAGTTATTATAGAGAGAAGACTTATTTTAAATATATAAATTATTATCTTAATAAAAGTAAGTTCTATATAATAAATTAGATATTAGAATTTATTAATAGATATATATATAAAGCGATAATAATAGAAATAGTTAAGGGTTAATAATTACGCTTATAAGACGACTATATACTTACTATTAAAGTTATTATTATTATTAAAAAAGAATATTATAAAATTATTAGTTTACGTATCGATGTAATTAATAATAATAAGATATTTACGATAAAGAGAAGTAGATTATTAGTATAATAAGATATATTATATTTACGTTAGTATTAATATTAACGTTATAATATTAGAATAAATACTTATAAGAGAGACGTTAGAAGTTATAAAGAATAAAAATAAATAATTTAAAAGAGATTTTTATATTCTTTATCGTAGCGCTAATACTAATAAATAGTATTTAATAATATAAATAATAGCGACGTAGTAATATTTCGCTATTATCTATAAAGTCGCGTCGTTTAACTACTATTATTATTTTTATTTTTATTATTAATTAATAATCGAGAATATTATCGCGAACGCGTCGCTCTATTAATTACTCTCTTCGAATTCTTATAATAAAGATTATTACTACGTTACTTCGCTATAAATATAATATATTATAAAAACGACGTTATTTATAAAAGAACTCTTCTCTCTCCTTTATCTATTAAATTTTCGAGGTTTTATTATAAATTTTTAAATTTAATATTATTCGCTATAGAGGCTATTAACTAGCGCTATAAGAATATTAATATTAAGCGCGTTAACTTATTATAGATTATTATTAATTAATATTATAAAAGTAATATTATTCTTAAAGATAGTATTAATATTATTATATAATATATTAGTTACGCGCTTACAGCGCGTAAGAGTTAATTTTATCGCGTTATTAAAATAATATTATAATCTTAATAAATTAACTCTTTTCTCTTATTTCTCTATTAGAATTTAAAGGTTTTTTAATAAGTATTCTATTTTTATTTAGACGCTTAAGAATTAGAGTCTAGAAGAGAAGATAATTATTAAATCTAATACGTTATAGACCTTAGCGCTACTTATATTAAGGCGCCGATATTATATATTCTATATTAGAGTTTCTTTTAAAGTCTAATTTTAATAATATATCTTATATACTTAGAAGCTTAGCGGATATAGATCTACTTTATATATCTCGAAGTTTTAATATTTTTTAGAGATTAGTTCTACTATTAAATATACTATTAAATCTCATAACGATACTACGTCTTTTATAGTCTATATCCGCTAGCTAATCGTTAGTAAACTATACTCTTATATTAACGTAATTTAGATTAAGTATATATATTCTTATCGAGCTTTTATAATATTATTATTTTTAACTAATAAAAGTATTTCGAATAGTATTCTAAATTTATATATATATTTTAATTATATTTTTATATATTTTAAAGCGAATTATAGAATTTAAAAGATTAATTTATTTTTATCTACGACTTTATTTAAATAACTTATTAAATATTATTTATTAGATCTTTTAAATTATAATAATTAAAAACTTCTTTAATATAGAATAATAATATTCTCTAAGATTATTTAATTTGTTTTATCTTATTTAAGAAAAAAAAGTTTTTTTTAATTCGAGAGTAAAAGAAGAGATTTTAATCTATTTACTTTTAATTTATTTATCGAGTCTCTATAGCTTCTCGTCGCTGTCGCACTCTTCTATATATTACCTCTAGCTTTCGGTTCTCTTACTCTTAAGAAGCCTCTTTTTGGCGTTGCGGGCTTGGTAGGAGGCTAGTAGAGAGGGTGGATAGTGCTAGTTGCTTCTGCGCTTATCTCTTAAAAAAAGTTTATGAAGAGGGACTCGTTGTTTAAACTTCCGCTCGAACATCCTTCGCATCTCACTTGTCGCCAACCTCAAGCAAGCCAGCGGTCTACACCCCTTATCTATTTATCCTAGGAGGTTGCTCCTAAGGGATAAGTTGTAGGATTGAAGTTATTGTGGAACAGTGGATTCTGGCTCCGAATGTCCTAGGAGAATGCTCCCAGGCGGTCTCCCCCGGTTGGAATGAGTTGGCGGATGAGACTTGAGTAAAGTATTCTAGTCAGTGGCTTCATGAGGGGATTGACATTGGCCTCACCACCATGCCATACCAGATGCTGGCCCGGATTGACCGATGTCGATACTTGCTATTAGGCAACATGAACTATATTGATCCGATTTTGTGACTGACATAGCTAGCACTGGTACAGCAGAACTCTCCAAACAATATCTTATCCACGAGTACACATGTTTAGGTCAAGTTTGAGTCTGTGTAAGACTTCATCCACAGACTCCACTGTCGTACACCTCTACGATCAGGGTCCACGACTCGGATACATTCGATAACCATCGTTTAACAGCATTCACGTGGGTTTCTAGACCACAGCCCTTGGCAACCTTTGGATGATCTCGCTCGTCGCTTTCTGCGCTCCGAGCGTCCCCAGGAGAACGGTCCCAGGCGGTCTCCCACACAATCATGCGAGCACTAGCTGCTGCAGCCATGGCGGCAATACTCAAATGGTCATGGGCGCACTAATAGCCATGCGAGCGGTAATGGCCGTGAGAAAAATACTACAATAGCACGGGAGTGGCCAGGGGAGCAGCCATGAGAGCAATACTACAATAGCCATGGGAGCAGTAATTGCAGGTGGCCATGAAAACAGCTGGTGGGCTTGTGTTTTGACTACAGCGTCCAGCTGAAGCTGAAAGCGTTGCCTTAAGAAACATTCAAGCATGAAGGTTGTTTCGCTTGTACCTAGACTATGCGAGATGGTGAAGTTGGTGAAGGATATCTTTGCGTGCCACAGCGCGCCAGGATGAAAACCTTCGGCTGACTCTAAGAGGATGTCGTATCAAACATGCGCCGAACGCCCAAAAAGCAACCAAGCCAACATATCATCACCGACACGTACGTTTCAATGTCCTGCATTGAAGTGATGCCGAGTGGGCACCCGACCCACATCTCACTTCGACAAGGATACATTATGCACGGTAGCAGCATGATTCTTGAAGTGATTGACACCCTGAAGGGAGATGTCACATGACGGGTGAGGACATAAAAGCGGTACCTCGGGGTCGTAGTGGCTTAAATGTACATCGTCCATGTGCCTCCGGAGGCTGTCGATGCGTGAGAAAGATGCAGTCCTTGCTTGGGATGTCAACTCATCATCGTCGAGGCAGAAGAGGCATATAGTACTCGGTAGCACAAGGGGGACTAGCTCCATAGTCTCGAAGGCCTTTCACAGATCTCGAATCTCGTACACCGTTTAGACTTCTTTCAAAGCGAACGTAGTCTCTTCCATCTAGGCAGTAGCACCTTTACTCGCTCTTGATGCGGGATTTCTATGATGGGGTTCACGTGTGTGACATAGATCGATGAGATTTTGGGGCGCTTCTATGCGGCCACGTTGCCTTGCTGTTACGCCGTCAGGATTAACTCGATTTAAGATACTGGCCAAGTTGGCTCTGGCTCTCAAGGCGTAGACTTGGAAAGGGGGGCTGTAGGTCACCGGAACGCCATGTTTGGCTTGACGGATGTCGTCGCTATCGATACAGTGGAAAAACCGTATCCTTTTCTCGTTGGCTGCCTCCTTAAGAAGCCTTTTGCGTAAGGTTTGTCGCGATCTTTGCAGCTCCCGCAACTGCTTCTTCTGAGCTTCGTCCGTTGTTGTCTTGCATTTGAGTCAGGAATGCTCCTTGTAGATGCTGGTGCGGAGCGACTTGATGCGTGCTTCAAGACAAACAAAGTTTTGATCCGCAAGTGCAGCGTCTTGCTCATCGGCGTCTAAGTGTACGGGTGCTCGTGGGTCACGATCAATACCTATTCTGTATTGCGACCCATGTCATCTCTATACATCATGCTCCAGTCATTGATTCTGCTCAAAATACTTTTGACTTTTCGTATCTTCTTATGCTGCAGATACCATCGAAAGTATACTTGCAGATCTCGAAAGCAGACGTGATGGAGGCGCTCGATAGGATCAACCTCTGCATCCACGGACTTTGGAAAGATGGCTTGACAAAATCTGTACCCAGGCCATCAGCTTAGAGCTATCACTATTGATGACAATACAAACTTTCTCCAGTGCTTTCGTGCAATCGCGATACTTTTTTGGGTTGCGAGCGTGCATTTCGGCTTTAGGATGTCGTCCTCTGGCTCAGCAAGAAGCGCCTGATAGTAATCAAGCCCGTAAGCACTCGCAGCTGTTGCGACATACATCGAATGGAGTGAAGGGATCTCCGGTCCAGCAAGGCCTGAATCTCGGTCGATGTGATCGACTCATGATATGCGATTTTCTCATTCATGATGGGCGAGGACGGCCTTTTATGTCTGACCAGACGTGCCTCGGCTTTGACGACCTACGTAGCAGCCAGATCTGAGTACAAGCAACGGTGCTGGGGTAGTATGGTGTGAAAAGAAGAAGACGAAAGCAGCGAGGAAGTCTCGGAAGTGTGGTGGACTGGAGTCCAAAAATGAGGTCGAAGGGTGCGTAAACCGGCTCTGGCCTATCCGATTCTAGCGTGCTCTCCACCTTTCATGTTCTGGTTGTCGCCTCAACTTCCGCTCTGCATCCAAACCTTGCACCACAATCTTCACGTTCTTCATCTACCTCGCAATACTCACCAATAACTCTCTGATAGTTCAAAGACATCATTCAAGTCAGTAATCATCCTCTCCTCGCCCCTTACCTCTCTGTGAGACCTCGACAGAAGCAGCACGATACTCAAGGTTATATCAGATACACCACAAGACATACAAAATCACATTTGCTCAAGATGGCCGAGGCATCTAGCGCACAAGTGCCCCCTACCTTCAAGCTTGTGCTGGTCGGAGACGGTGGTACTGGAAAGGTTTGTTCTCCTGCCTAGCTTCCCCACTCTGCTTGCGGCCACTGCATAACGTTCGGTCCATGGCCCAAAATTTTGAGCGGTGGGCAGCAATTATCGGGTGCTCAGGCTCAAGGCTTGGGCGCTTTATAATCTGCTCCAGAGACGGTGGCTAACATGCGGTAACAGACGACCTTCGTCAAGCGCCATTTGACAGGGGAATTCGAAAAGAAGTACATCGCAACACTTGGTGTTGAGGTCCACCCGCTCGGGTTCTCAACAGTACGTACTCGATCTGAAAGTTTAGGCTTGATTCAGCCGGCTCACGATGTTCTAGAATTACGGAGGGATCCAGTTCGATGTCTGGGATACCGCAGGACAAGAGAAGTTCGGTGGTCTCCGAGATGGGTACTACATCAATGGGCAGTGCGGTATCATCATGTTCGACGTCACATCCCGAATCACCTACAAGAACGTTCCCAACTGGCACCGTACGTCTTCCGCCGTCAGAAGTAAAGGCATACGACTAACCCATTCCTAGGCGACCTTGTCCGTGTCTGCGAACAAGTCCCAATCGTCCTCTGCGGCAACAAAGTCGATGTCAAAGAGCGTAAAGTGAAGGCCAAGACCATCACTTTCCATCGCAAGAAGAACCTCCAGTACTACGATATCTCCGCTAAATCCAACTACAACTTCGAAAAGCCCTTCCTGTGGCTAGCGAGAAAGCTTGTCGGCAACCCAGGCTTGGTAAGTCAGGCTAGAAGGATGCCATGCTAGGCCGATACTAATCTTTTCCTGTTAGGAATTTGTTGCTGGTCTTGCCTTGGCTCCCCCAACCGTCCAAGTTGATGAAGCTCTACTTAAGCAATACAAAGATGAGATGGAGGATGCTGCAAACCAGCCATTGCCAGATGAAGATGACCCAGATCTATAGAGCAGCATTGTATGGCTGGCTCAGACAATGATTCAAAAAGGGCATCATTGCGCGGAGGATGCACAGAATGAGATGCATAGATAAAATGGCATGCTTGATATTCTCCTAATTGCTGAGTTCATGTGGTGTGATCAGAACATGTCTTTGGACATGTTTTTCACACAACCAAGGGCATTGACGGACACAGTTCCAAGGGGTCGAATGGTATGGGAGAAAATGATACCCTGGCACCTGGAACTTCTAGAGGTGTCTTGAAGGCATGCTTCTGTAGGTAGATTCACATAGCATAGAATCAATCCATTCTGGCGAAGTCTCCAGTCCGTCTCCCGATCAAATCATGAATTTCTTTGGACACAAGTCTCAAGTCAATCTGGCCGCTTTCACTTGTTCATCGAACATCTCCTGCATCTCACTTCCTCGTCCTCTTCCTACGGCCTCTTTCTACAATCTCTTCCTCCCTAACATCAATCTTACCGTCACACATCACAGGTAATCACAAATGTCTTGAAGGGCTGGCCTTTCGCTTACCTCAATAGGTCCTCGGCCCAGCTTGCAGCCCAAACATTCTCAACATCGTGACTCTCCCCAAGAATGAGGGCACTGTGGCCACGCCTCCAGGTATCCCAGACCCAGAAGCCTTGAACTGCACGCTCAAACAGAGCTCCTTCCAGCGCAAGGCCAAAGACATTGTCAGAGTCGGCCGCGGATGCGCAGAGCAGCTTGACATATCATTCCAGCGCACCATTAGAGTTTCTGATGGCGAAGGGGACTCTGAACTCCCACCAGGCATGGGGAGCTTTCCCCTCTACTCGGTCGCCAACTACGCAAAGGAATTGCCCAAAGGCATTGCGGCGAAAGGCGGCCTTTTCCTTCCCATGTATTGTATGTCCTGCCTCTCTTCTCACGCCCCACCTTTTTAGACCAAAGAGTAAGGACTTAGACCGTCCAAAGCGTGAGGCGATGTGGATCTCAATCAAATCCAAAACACCTTTTCCCATCCGGATCTTTGTTGGAGGCGTGAATGCTATTTCTGGCGAGCCTACTGGCGACAACGAAGCCATCATGATGCGTCGTCTCAGCTTCATGGAAAAGAAGAAGTCCATCAGATATTACATTGTCACACCAAAGCAGCATTGGCTTGACGGTATCGCTACCGACATGTGAGCGTATTCGTCAATTCGTGGCGATGCCCCTGGGCTCTGCATACTCTGTCGAAGCCCAAGTTACCGGTCAAGACCAAGTCGGAGGACTCCAGTTCCATGTAACACCTTCAACGCCGCCACCTACGTCCTCTCCGTCTCTGGTGCATGCGATGCATTACGTACCTGATCTGTCGCTTAAGGCTCCTAACCCTCCCGGCTTTGACGACCGTCCTATTCGGATCTTGATCCAGACCATGACCGGCAAGATAGTTACCTTGAATGCGTGGCCTTCTGATTGGATCTACGAAGTGAAACTGCAAGTCCAGGACAAAGAAGGCGTTCCACCGATCAGCAAGGTCTGCGTTATGGAATAAACCAACTTGAGGACGGTGATTAAAAATCATCAGACTCGTAAGAGACACAGTGTACCAACTTTTCCAGGGGGCCCGCTCGCACATTACAAGATCGTGACACTCAATTACAAGTCCAAGTCGGAGCTTCCTCGCTTGACGAAATGTTGATCTAGGGTTCGAAACTTCACCTGATGTTGCTTCTTCGAGCCGGCAGTGGCCCAAACCCCCAAGGATGTCGCGTTGGATGTTGCCCCCTGGTGGTGTCCGATCAAGCCGTGCATCCTGGACGACACCAACCCCGCCGCGATCTGGGAGCGAGACCGCACCATCTGCTGCAACGTTCAGATTCCTCTCCGTTCAGACATGTTCCAGCCAGTCACGGGAAAAGCCCCCCCTTCCACGCCCATATCGGCCAAGACCTACCCCGATCACGCTCTCCCCTTCCACAAACCCACGGCGAAGCATCCACCATCAAGGGTAGATTTCGATGGCATCCGCTCCGTGAAGGAAATGGACGAGATCAAGAACCGGGACGGAAAGCGCGAGGACGAAGGGGGGGATGTCTTCGGTCCCGACAAGGAGGCGAAGAATTCCAGCAACGGAGGAGAAGAGCGACCCCGCCGAAACACATTCATCCTGCTCCACCCCCGATTGGCTCCGTGAAGGGGGAAGTCCACCCCCCGTCTCCGAGCTCGTCGCGCAACTCCGAGCTCTTCCCAGCCAAGGGTCCAAAGATCGTGAGAGGGGAGCGAGCCATTCTGCTTTCGCTGCGCGCACGGCCTTTGCGCTTTCATGGCAACGGAGGGTCGGTGTGGCTTGGACATTCGAGAGGTACGGACGGGCGTGATGATGGGCTTTTTTACGCTATAGGCTGCGCTTTCAGATAGAACGGGGGCAAGAAAGCGTGCGGAATTTTTACTACATCGCTGGCTCTTCTGGTCCCGTTCTGTTTGGCAAATACATTGCCCCTACGTCCTACTTCGTTTCTCCACCGTCACCGTTCTCCCTCTTTCAGACGGACGAGTTGACTGTGAAGGCTAGCTGCAAAGTGAACTGTGGTATGGCACGCACGGTAGGTAGGTAGGTAGTACGTAGGCGCGTCGCCGATGAACATGAACTTGGTTAGAGGGGATGGGATGAGGATCGATTGAATTTTGTGTTTTCGGATATGCTAAGTCCATCCGAAAGCTACTCTCATCGCCCCTAGGCTGTAGCTGCGACCCCGAGTAACAACGTCAGACGAAGGGGGTTACATGTTCGCTCAAGTCGCTCACTAAGTGATGCCATTAGAAATACATTGTATTGCCCGCTTGATCAATGCCGCTCGACCCGCTCGCTCAATGCTCTACCGAAAAACGCCGCTCCATCGCTATGCTTGCATTATTCGTCAGGCCTGAGTGACCGAAGTGGCAGTGGGATCGGTGGGCGAGCTCGTTACTTCTTGCGCCCGGTCGAAGACAGGTCCGTGGACTTGGACATGCTGCGCGTTAAGCCGCCGATGTATTCCTGGAGGTCGTTGTTGTTCTTCTCCAGCTTGCTCAAGTCCAACTGCACGTTCTCGCACCTGTCGACGAGGGCGTCGAGACTGGATTGGACTTCCATGGCGTGACTGCGCCTCTCGTTAGCTGCCTACTTCCCTCACTTGACTGAAAGAAAGAAAGAAAGAAAGAAAGAGTAGAGTCAGGAAGTAGAGACAAACGCACTTGGTCAAAGCCAACCGACTCTTGTCAAACATCGCATTCGTCTCTTCCGGACTCCGACGCGGACTCATAGCTCGAGCATCACCGGGCGGGTAGTTCTCCTCCTCTTTGAGCTCGACATCGGGCGAGTCGGAGGGGATGAGCATGGTGCGGCTTGATTTGCGGGACATGTATTTGGGGCGGGTGAGGGAGCGGGAGCGGCGCTCTTCGGTGGTGGATTCATGGTCCGAGGACGTGGTGGTGGAGGGTTGGGTGGAGTCGGGGTTGGTGGGAATGTTGGCGGGGATGTTTGACTGCTCGGTAGTGGTGGTAGAGGGCGAGGAGCTGACGGGGTCGGAATCGGTGGCGGTGGGTGCAGGGGTTGTGCCGTGGGTGGAGGCCATGGTGGATAGGAAAGATGTTTTGGTTCTTTTCTGATTTGGAGTAATGGCGTCGAGGGGTGTTTTAGAGAGTGAGAGGAGCGAGGAAGCTGTGTGATAATTGGAGATGATGCAAGGATCCTTGCAGTGAAGGTGGGAAATGGCAGGCTAGTGCTGATGTCGTCTCTTTCGAGGTAACTGTTAAGGGCGAGGATGTGCTGGAGATTGTCACGCGCTGGGTCGGAGCCGTGTATGTATGGCTATCGCTACAATGCTAAGTCAATATGTCGGACACCATACACCACCCACGGGATCTCCGAACAACATAGAGCAAAGAGCTTTGGATGAGCTGCTGCTCTCTTGGGACAGGGAAATGTTTAGTGCAAGGGACAAGGTGGAAGGGCATTCATTGGTAGTGCTCCTGCGCAGATGTTTTGGTGGTGGAGATTGGGTGATTGGGGAAATTGGGGAGATTGGGTAAGAAGCAGTGATGGAGTAAGGCAGGTAGGAGAGTAAGAGAGCAAGAGAGATGAAGTCTTCCGGCCTGCTGCATCTGCTGCATCTACTGCACTTGCCCAGACCTGCGAGCGAATGATTATCGACAAAGTGATAGGTAGTAGTGAAAAGAAAGGATTGAATTGAATTAAAGTGATTTATGTGGGTTCTGCTCTCTAACGGCATTCCCTTCCCCAATCATCATATTCCTACCTCTTACCGGCGCATGCACTGTGACGCAAGATCGACAACAGGCACCCGAGAGATCTGCCCAGCGCCAGCTTTTGCCGAGGTTGCCCCCGTTACAAGTAAAGACTGGTCAAAGCCAGCAATTGCCACTCCAATCCATATTATTATTATTATTATTATCAATCATATTATTATCAATCATATTGTCATTATCATTATCATTATCATTATCATTGTCATTATCATTGTCATTGTCATTGTCATTGTCATTGTCATTGTCATTGTCATTGTCATTGTCATTATTACGCATACTCGTAAACATTGTTATTATTAAACCCTACTCATGAGGCTATCATACTATGATACGGTGCGTGCAGGAGCTCTCTGCCTTAGCTGTCATCGAAAATCGAAAATCGGAAAATCTGCCCTCAAAGCAAAGCCTGCCCTGCTCATGCTGTGAGCCCTGGGTATCTCTCTGAAGTGAGCCGATCGTTGCAACTTTGATATGATGTAAAAGCCATGTACAAGTAGGAGCTGTGCTGTAAGCATTGCATTGCTGCGTAGGAATCTATTGTCCTCAGCCCGTAACATGCAGCCCATCGTTCGCTGCCGGTAAATGGGACAAGGCGAATCGAATGGCCATAGGCTGAGAAGGATGTACAAAAAGGGAAGCCATGTGCATGGACTGCTGCATGACTAGGTGGCAACGTCGAACAAGAATCCCAGCTCGCGAATGCCCAAACGACCAACGTTCTGACTGGCCTTCTCGTCAAGTGCTGCCTCAATGAGTTCGCGCTTCTTCTCCTGAAGCGCCAGGATTCGGTCTTCAACGGTGTTGGGAACGAGCACGCGGTGAACCTGGACGGGCTTTTGCTGTCCAATCCGATGAGCTCGATCAATTGCCTGTTCTTCTACGAACGGGTTCCAAAACGGGTCCAGGATGATCACTTGGGACGCGGCCACGAGGTTCAACCCGGCATTTCCCGCCTTAAGAGACACCAACATGATTTTGCATTCTTTTCGATCGGTGAAATCGATGACTGCGTCGTTCCTGGCATTGGCAGTCATACTGCCATCGTAGCGGCGGTAACCCCATCCTGCCTTGGCAATGGGTACTTCCAGTAGGTCCAGTAAAGAGGTGAATTGCGAGAAGATGATGGTCTTTTCACACTGATTTGTCTCTGAATCCTTTCTCTCCTGGATAGCTCTGAGGATCTGTTGACGATTAGCATGGGCCAACAACCGCAGTTCTGGCGAATACGTGCTTACCTCCATCGTCTTCTCAGTCTTGCCGCTGGGTATCCACTCTTTGTCCAGTCGCTTTAGGTATCGCCGGCGGGCCTTGATGTTGCGCGTTCCTGCTTTCTTGAGCTCTGCTAAAGTCTGCTTCGGCGGCTTCTTCTCTTTGGCTTTGCCCTTGCCCTTGCCCTTGTTTCGTTTTTTTGCTTTCTTCGATGTTGAAGGCTTCTTGCCCGAAGCTTCGCCACCATTATAGGAACCGTCCCCTTCTTCCGTCTCAAAAGAATCCTCATCGTCGTCGTCTCGGACGACAAAGTTGAAGAGATTGCCCTTCGAATCGACCTCGTCATCCTCTTCATCTTCATCATCGTCACTATCACTGTCGTCTGTAGTCTCAACATCGGCCTGGGAGTCATCATCATCGTCCAATAGTCCGTCGATCATTAGCTGAGGCAGATAAACGCGCTTGAAGGCGTTGTGGTCGATGACCTTCGTTGGTATGATTTTGCCGCGACAATTAGGACACTTGATGTCAGGGTTGCGGCCTTCATTCCCATCAGCATTGGCCTGAGACGGGTCAGATATCCGTGCAAAGCACTCAGAACAGGTATTGTGCCCGCATGGTATGAATATTGTAGGGTTATCGGCCATGTCCATGCACACCGGACACTCCATTGCACTGTCTTCATTCAAAGAACATTGCTCCTTAATACGGGCAACGACCTCAGGAGCAAGTTCTTTCGCCAGCTTCAACATGTCCTCTGGAGTGACGTCTGCAGAGCCTGATGCCTGCCCAAAATCTTTGATAAGATGAGGATGACAGCACTAAGCCATTGCGGAGTCAGCACTTCTCTCCTTGTACGACACCTAGAGTATGGAGACATGGTTGTGGAGCACAACACAACTTTCAAGACTCAACAAGGGTATGGAAGGGGACAGATAGCTCAGAAAAGGTGCTTACTGCTTGACGGAGACGCAATAGGAGGACCAGGATGTTGGAATAATTCCGTCCCACAGTGTTCGCTTTCAGGTACTTGTTGAAAGTCAATTGAGTATGCGTCTCTAAAGCCTGGTAGAACGCCAGCTCGTCATCGCTGAAAACCGCATGGCTTTGTTCAGTGGTTCTTTCTGGGAGATCCAGAATAGATCTTCCATCTATCTGAGATTTCTTAGTACGACGAAGGAGAATGGCTTTTAGCAAAGCCTGTAATTTTCGCATGGCTCGGCTCTTGGCGGAATCTGAAGAGCTCTTTAGCGGTGTTGTAAAATCTCGGCGGAAATTCTCTGGTTCGCAATACTGGTTTACAATTTTGCCATCAGTATTGCCTATTTGGAAGGGATCGAGCCTTGGGACTCGTTTCGGACAGAATTTCCAAGAATATATTCCAAGACTCAAGATTGGTCCAAAAGAGGAGATAGGACTCACTGGACGGATGCGAAGGAAACGAATTAGACTGTAGAGTTCCGACACATTGTTCACTAGCAGTTCTCCGGGTCAGTAACCCAGAAATTGGCATCGGCATGGAAGGTTGTGGAGTAGCTTACTCATGGGCGTGCCAGTCATGCAGAATCTTGTTAGCGCTTGCAACTGGGAAACTGCCTGTGCCTGCTTTGTAGACTTGTTCTTGATCCACTGAGCTTCGTCAAGAATGACTCGGTACCATTTGCACTCGTCACCCAAGAGGGGAAGATTGTCCTCTCTGCCTGAAGGTCTCCAATTTGCATTAGCACGTTTCTTCATGACAATGTCTTCTCGTCGCTTCAATTCGGAGGCCAGAGTCCCTATCAGAAGCAGTCAGCATGATAAGAAACCCTTAGCGAGGATGCATTCGAAAGAGTAGGCCTCACCGTATGTTGTAAGTACAACATCAAAGGTCCGTAAACGCTCAAACGTCGTGTGACGTTTATCGCCATGAAAAATGAACGTTGTCAATGTATGGCGTGGACCCGGCTTTAGCTTCTGTTGGATCTCACGTTCCCACTGCTTGAGAAGGGCCACAGGGGCTACAATCAGAGTAGTCTTGCATTTCCGATCTGTAGACCTTCTGGCTACCATTAGAGCAAGGGCCTGAATAGTCTTTCCGAGACCCATATCATCGGCTACGTGCCATCAGTGAGAGCTCAACGAGAGACGTGCGACAAACATCGAGAGCTCAATCGGAGCGATGAGACCTACCCAGTATACCCCCCTTGTTTGATCCCTCTTCCATAGTCCTCATCCAGGTCAGGCCCAGCTTCTGGTGCTCCATGAGAGCATACGTCATCGCATCGGGCGTACCCTCGCGGTTCTCTGGGGGTAATTCTTCGTCCGGTCGGATATTCTCCAAGAGAGACTTGATCTCTGCAGTGGTACGCGTGCTAGCAACTATTTAACATCACGCTGAGTGTGGCGTTTGTGCAGGACTTACGGGTCGTGAGTCACGTAATTGATACGATCCATGTAGGACTCTACAAGTTCTCTGTTGGCAGGGTCGTTTGGGTTGATGCCATGTCTACCAAAGACGCTGGACGTCAAATCTTGTGGCGGATCATAAGAGTCCAAGTCAATAAAATTTGATGATGAGCCAGCTCCATTGTTGTAAACCGACGGACCACCAAAGCCGCCAAAACCTGAGGGAGTGGTCCCATATTCGGCGAGCTGCTGGTCGACCAGATCGTACGCTGAATTGTATACTCCTCTGGCAGCATTGATAACAGACTGTCCAATCTGGCCCCCCATGTTGCCCCAGGTTGATGGCCCGGAGCCTTCTGCAGTGTTTCCATATGGATTATACGGTCCTGGAATGCTGCGGTTGTTGGCGAAATCACTGGGATCAATTTCGACGAGATCGCTGCTTGGATGGCTAGGATCTCCTGTAGCGCCAAATTCATCATCACTGCCCAGGTCGATGAAAGACTGCGACTGATGTGATCTTTCTTGTTTGACGGGGGCGTGCCCATTGGTGTTCCGATTTGCATTCTCCTGCTTGATACCAGCATGATCATGTCGATATAAGCTTTCCTGTTTGACCGGCAAAGTGTAAGAAGAGAAGGGATCCTCCCCAACAAAAAGGGGCGATGAGAAGGGTTCAGGTCGACGGTATCGCCCCTGCGAGTCAAGAACAGTCTGCGATGTGTTGTGAGAAGCGGTACTTGGCCCTGGAGTTGCGTGTTCCACATGACCGATGTCCCCGTTGCCATCTCCATACTGCTGCAGTGATCGTGCAAAGTCTTCGTCTTCACGCTCTTGCTTGCGCCTTGCCTCTAAGAGCTTCTCTTGCGCCTTCTGCTCCTCTCTCATCTCGCGAATATGATCTTTTGGGTTGCCCCCAAGAAGATGGAAGAGGTCCGGATCATCGGGGAATTCAAAAGATTCAAGGGATGTCGGTGTTGTTGTGCCAGTAATGGCAGGGCTAGGGGTTGCACGCAGAGACTTGGCAGCGTGGCCGCCCGTATTTGAGAGACCCATACTCTCCCTCTGCCGCTTCTGGGGGCGGAGAAAGCCAGAATCGGGACTGGAGATGGATCCAGATGAGAGACGACCATTCATGGACGGAAAGCTCGTTGTGTCCGGGGTGAAGGTGTCTTCAAGTGACCCAAAACCCCACGAAGGTGCAGCAGCTGGTCTGCCCTGACCTGCCATCAAGCCGTCTGATGCAAAGTGGCCTCCGAATGCATTGTTGGAGCTTCCCGCGTACGATGCGAAGCCGTTGCTGGCAGGCTTCATCGCGGCGTCGCTGGATTGAGGTCGTTGGTGGCCATGGTTGCCAACGATAGGGAGGTCCGTACTAGTGCCTGGTGAGTACACATCGTCCTCATGTTGTCGACGATAGTCTTCTTGTTGTTCAGTCTCGTACTGTGTCTCAAGGCTAGCTAGCCCATGTTCCAACACCATTTTCTTTACTTCGTACTCCTCATCCGTCTCTCGTAAGGTATCAAGCTCTCGCTTGGCAACGTTGATGCGGTCCTGCAAGTCCGACAATAGCGCTTGCGAAGCGGATGAGGCCATGGTAGCGTTTGTAGGTAGTGATTAAGAGCCAGTGATTCGGTGTTTTCGTGCTACGGTGAATAGATCCGTGGTCGGAGAGTGATGGAGATTGATGGTAATGTGAAAGAGATGAGCTCGAAGGTGAGGCTCCCAGAGCCCTATGCTTGGTGAATTTATCAGGACAGGCCGGGAAAATCAGCCGTTTCTCGGGCAATGAGGCGAGTGCGTGGTGGATCACCCCCGAGGCTGCGAGAAAGCGAAGGTGTCAGAAAGACGGAGAAAGCCCGATCATGATTGTTGTAGGAAGGATTGACGAGCATGGAAATTCAAGAGGGAGGGGATAATTTAGGGAATACGGTGGTACTGTTCAGAGAAAGCTGACATGTAGCCGGAGTGATTGTTCCTTTGAAAGGTGGAAATGTTGTGCAGCAAATATGACGCGCACGTAGACACGCATAAACACTACTACTTTCTTTTCTCTTTTCTCGCCCTACTCTTAAAAAGTTGCTAATTAACTCCACGCTAAAGATTTTGCTGGGAGATGCGTACTTTCGGAGGAATGCACCTCTTACGTGTAGTGATGTGATAGGTCTCTGACGTCGTCGACGATGTCGAGATGTAAGGTACTTGAAGCCGCTTTGTCCTAGCTGAGAAAAGGCAGAGAAAGGGATGAGACTTTGCCTCCCAGGATTGTCGCAACTCGCAAGGCTACCGACCTAAGCCATCTACGTGAGAGATCATGGTACCCTTCTTACGCATATGCGAGAAGCCTGAAAAGAGAGGGAAATTCTTGATGAATTGGAATTTTCTGATGAGCACAAATGAGCGATTACTGGATCATGGAGAAGCGACAATCACGCCGCATGAGGATCTCCAGCAAGGAAAATCCTCCTTTAGCAGACTCGGATTCTTGTGTCTGCTATACAACATCGAGCATTGCAGGGTTTTTATACGTTTCCAAGCCCCTAGAGTAGTCGGCTGTTGCTCTAGAGTATCTAATGAAGGACAAATGCAGACCACCATTTGACGTCATTCTACGTTTCCTCTGTTTCGTCCGTCTTCGAAGTGAACGAGTTCAAGCAACACCATGAATGCGCAAGCTCACTGTCCACGTCAACCGGATTATGAATCGCTAGAGTCAAAGAATATCGGGCTGGAATATGAAGGTCGAGGTCACGATAGCAGGATGATGAATGTGAGGCATGTATCTAGTATGCTGATTTCTATTCTTCAAGCTTGCATAATCAGACCAGAGCGAGCGCATCGCGTAGTGGCCACCGAAAGAGTATCCGCTTGATCTTCTTGCCATCGCCTTCATAGATCATGAGAAAACTGAAGAGGGGACAGGCAGGAGCCAGTGAGCTGCTAGCAGGACCAAGGAAACAGAGTCAAGAAGCTGGTCTAGCCCGAGATGATCGCTCTGCCATTTTTCAACCTTCCTCGCGCCCCAACGATACAGCTGATGCTTCCGGCGTAATGAGAGGAACACCTACTCCGCAGCCTTTTCTGGCTCAGCAGGTGCAGCTGAAGAGGCTGCGTCGCCAGCCTCTTTGGTTTCCGTTGTCGCGGCACCGCTCTCGCCACCGCTTGGTTCGGCCTCGGACGAAGTCCAAAGAGTCTGGCGTATGTTAGCAGTTGATGCAATAAACTACTGATGGAAGGACTTACCAGGTTATCTCTCAGAAGCTGCATTATGAGGGTGGAGTCCTTATAGCTCTCTTCACTCAGAGTGTCGAGCTCTGTAGGAAGCATTAGCGACTTCGTGTGACGTGGGCATTAGGTACTGACCAGCGATAGCATCGTCAAACGCCTGCTTGGCAAGATGGCAAGCTTGGTCGGGAGAGTTGAGAATCTCGTAGTAGAAGACAGAGAAGTTCAATGCAAGACCAAGACGGATTGGATGAGTAGGAGCGAGATCCGTAGTGGCGACCTCGGTAGCAGCTTTGTAGGCCTCCAATGACTTGTCGGCGGAGACCTTGCGCTTGTCGCCCAAGGCAAACTCGGCGAGGTATCGGTGGTAGTCACCCTTCCTGTAGGCAGGTGTTAGCTTGCGGTGGCTGGCGTTGCAATTACCCGTGTGTGGTAATGTACGTACATCTTGTGGTAGAAGACCTTGGATTCACCGCTCTGAGCCGATTTGATCAAGTGCTCATCGAGAACCTCCAAGATATCTTCGCAGATCTTGGCAAGCTCTGCTTCGATCTTCTGACGGTATTCCTTGATCAGGCCGACCTGAGACTCGTTGCCCTTGGACTCCTCCTTTTGCTCGATGGATGTAACAATTCTCCACGATGCACGTCGTGCTCCGATAACATTCTTATAGGCGACAGAAAGGAGGTTGCGCTCTTCGACCGAAAGTTCTTGGTCTGCAGATGCCACGTTCTTCATACACTCCACCATCTCTGTTACATGGCGTATTAGTACTCGAGGGCATGGGCCATGGAGGATGGTGATCTTACCTTCGTAGCGCTCCGCCTGCTCCGCGAGCTTGGCCAGGTAGACGTTGTTTTCGACCGCCATTTTGACGATCTTTTTTTCTATAGAATGAGCCACAGAGTTAATGACCTGTTCCTCCCGAGCGGTATAAGAACGATTGCGAGATGACGATAACTCTTGACGACAAGCGCGTAGCAGATCTTTGAAGTCCTCGAAATCCTCCTGAGGCTCGCCTGGAGAAGGGGGACAGAAGGCTATGGGCAAGATTTGGTTGAGCTGTGCTTCAGACTGTGCTATGAAGGAACGCGAAGCGTCGGGGTTTCGGGGCAGAAATGGGCCGGAGTGAGCAGCGATCGATGGCAAGTAGTCGAAGGGAATAGCAGACAGCCGGGCCAACGTCTGTGCTTGGCGTGCTCGAATTTGACGGTGGTTTGTCATACGGTATTGGAACAGAAGGGACTCGACGTCCATGTGGCTTGCCGCCTCTCGAGCCATGGTTGCTAGAGAAAGCACGAAAGTAGGCTGAATCTGAAGAGATGGCTGAACTGCAAGGCATGCGAACCAGCACCATGAGGTGAAGATCTGTCATCCGGCTACCGCATGCCCCTCGGCGCATGGATTCAGGCCCCAACTATTCACGGCGGCGGCCAAAGGCTCACTAGTGACATTGTACATAGGCAATGCCAGCCAGCGAAAGGAGTCTTCACAAGGGCACATTTGGACAAACGGGGTAGGCCAGGTGATGGGGAACACAAGCAAAGGATCTTACCTGGTGAATGTTTGGACAAGGAGCTAATGTGTGAACTCAGCTCTGTTGGCTAAGTCTTACGATTGATTTGAGGGGACAAAGAGGTATAATGAGAAGGTGGAGAATGCTTTCTCGTGGGGAAGAAGAAGTTGGGGTGTTTGAGAGGGCGGATGTGTTTAGGACCTTCTCTTGTGGAATTGGAAAGGGCAAACGTCACACTAGCTCCACTCACTCGGCTAGGCTGTGCTAGTCTAAGCTTATACGAGTAGGGCCACTCACGTGACTCACCACAAATAAGCGCCCTTAATGAAGGGAGCTCGGGAGGGATGTTCACTCCTCCTTCATTATTGGCCTGATAAGGCATCCTTCAAGAAGCACCAGTGGTCGTGTGACTTTTGCGGCGACCTGTTCAAGCTGCAGGCCTATAGAACAGGCTCGTTCTCATGCTATTGTAGTGAATACTTAAGATTTTGGGATGCCCGAGCAGCTCCTCTAATCTCCGGCCTTGGGACCTCCTGGATACCGATGTACTTTAAGCATCTCGCTCCCATTCAGAACACTCTGCAACAAGCGCCTTCCATGATGCGCGATGCGAACAAGGGCGATTGCAAGCCAGAAGTGTGAGGCTGTTGGTAGTAGCCAACGGTCTGTTATCTGCAAGAACGTCCTTCATCATGGACCCTTACCATTTGCGATTCGTTCTCGCCGGATCTCTCTATTGCACTTTCCTGTTTATAAGTCGTTACAGAGATTATGCTAGCTTCCAGAGGTCCTATCAGCGCGAATTATATTCAGAGTTTCTACTCTCCCATGTTTTCGTTTATCCTCTCTGCTTCTTTACGCTTGCATGTGACTTACGAAGTGCTTAATTTACATCATTCTACGGAGCATCTCTACGCTCCCGGTAGAATAACCTTGGGATTGGATTTCTGTAAGCTTTCTCCGCCACGATGTCCGGATTACGACTCCATAGTCCGACAGCGATCTCGCCCTCCATTGCGGGAAACGCATGGCCTAGTGTGCCTAGCGACCAGCAGTCTAAGGCCTCTGAACGGTCCGTGGGCACGATCCAACGTGCTTCAAAGTATAGATCTTCTCCTGGCTCTGCACGCTCCCTAGGGTCGACTTCGTCTGCTCGCCTCCAGTTCAGAAACGAAAACCTGGTGGCAAGGCATAATGCTTCACACTCATCAATGAGGTGTTCTCCGGATCCGACCACCTCCTCGTCAATAAGACGACCATCAAAGCAAGCTTCGCACAGGTCCAGCTGGGGAAATGATGTCCCACCACCACCGCCCCATGAGCAGAGGGTCTCGAGTCAGCTGGTGGAAGCAGGACCATTGGGAGACATCGACACCAATGTCGGCTGTGGCGAAAGTCTCTACAATACGCTCGAATCTGATTCTGCGCGGGACGCCGACGATAACACAAATAGGGGCTTGTCATTCGACGTCAGGAAGCAAGAAACGCTGTCTACCCCCAGATTGCCCCGCAATGCAAGCCGAGAGGAGACGGGCCCCAGATCATTCAAAATAGCAACCGAGCATCCCATCAAATATGAGAATCCCCTGAAGAGGCTGATCGACACTCTACGTCCCCAAGGACCTAAGCGCAGACACTCACTTACTTTTCGCAAAGAGCGCTGGACATTAGACGACTTTGATGAGGAAAACCCTATTGAAAGTGATCTGCCGCGGAGCACACGGCTCAGTGGACACCAGAAAGCATCTTCATGGTCGTCTTCAGGCATCCGAAATGCTATCAAATCAGCCACCGTCAGACTGCAATCCAAGATGGACAGGCCACACACTCCCCTGATCTCACGGTCTCATCTCTTGAGAAGTGGCAGAGGCAGCAGATTAACTAACACAGCTAGTAGAGCATCTATAGATGGTGACCAAGTCGCCGCAAGGGCAGAGGAAAGAGCTGCCTGGGATCGGGCAGTAAAGCGCCGCCGGATATTGGAGGAATTGATCAGCTCCGAGGAAAGCTACGTAGCGGATCTTAAGGTCTTACTGCACGTTTGTGGTCCCTATGATTCTTCACTTGGATCTGCGATTGCTGACAGAAGGTTAAGGTCTATTTCTTCATGCTCAACTCCGCGCCAAAGGGCCCTCAAGCTGCGCAGCCAGAGATCTCGCAGAACGTTGCAGATATGCTGCGCTTGCACGAGGATATTCTGCTTGAGATGAAGACTCTGATGCCGAATTCCCACATGCAATCCGACGCTGCTGCTCAGCAGCGGTCAAAACATCCACGCTGGTATAGCGTTGAGAGCGCTGAAGAACCATCGGGTGAAAGTCCCGTCATAAAAGCTCGCACTGCAAATCATTCTTCCCAGTTCGGAAGCCACAGGGATCGAACCCTGGTGACGATGCCAGGAGAGGCTGCTGACGTTGCTAGAGTTTTTGAACGTATGGTACGAGATTCCCATCATCCAAAGATTGCAGAAAAGATCAAGGCTAACCGACTATGTGAATCAGCTCAGGCGCTTCTTCTTATACGAGGAGTATGGCGCCAAATACGAGTCCATGCTACGGAACATGGCGATGCTTTCGAAGATCATACCAAATTGGTCAACGTATGAGCGAGGCATCGAAGCCTTGATCAATTCACTCTTTCCGCAAAATGGAGTTTTGGAGGGAAGTAAAAAAGGCCTGACCCATGAAGACCTGTTGATCAAGGTAAAAGACACGGCCCCCTTCAATCGAAAAGCTTAGCTGATCTCCTTCTTCGTCAGCCTATACAACGAGTATGCAGATATCCGCTCTTATTCGCAGACCTCCACAACCATACTCCTGTAATCGATGGTCAACAATCTAGCGCAGAGATCGAAAAGGTGTTGTTTCGGCTTCGTGAGACAGCCAAAGAGATCAACAAGGCTACTAACGACCAGCAGACGCAGGTCAAAATCCAGAGATCATGGCATCTTCAAGATCTTTTGGTATTGCCAGATACTGTGAGTCCATCGACGTAACCTGCATCCGCGTATCTTCTGCTAACATTGAGGCTTTACAGTCTCCATCGCCTACTTCGCTTCGAACCATGGGTCATTTCTCGCTTTGCGGAGTTCTTTACGGCGCGTATCAGTCGAATAGTGGAGACTTGCGCGGAGAGTACATGCTCTGTGCATTGTTTAAATCTCATCTGCTGCTTGCACTCCCCCAGAAGAGCTCGAACTTCAGTATAGTCGCGATCATCAACACAAGCGATATACAGATAGTTGACGTAGACAACGGCAGGGGTAAGTAGGCCGTACATTTTGAAATACATCGATTATCAGCTCACAAGGCTCAGGGCTCCAGTGTCACACCGCCCCATTTTCATGGAAAATGATGTTCGAATTCGACCAGCAGCTATACGAGATGATCTTTTGCGGTTGCACTTCGCGAGAGGAACAGCAATGGCGAAATGATCTCCATGAGCGATCTCGCGACAGTGAAATGGAATTAGAGAAAGGCTTGTTGCCAACCTCCGGGCCGGCTATGCTGTCCCTCGACATCAAGACTCTTGGCTTTGTCTTCGGCCAACCTGGGACTCTCACGCGTCGTCAGTCGATTCAACGTGCGGCCACTGTCAATTCACGCAGGAATGGGCACCAGGTCATCATTAAGAACACCAATTCTCTTAAAGAGAGTGGTGAACCTCCAGCGCCTGAAACCGAGTGTCTCAATCGCTCTCAGTCTTTGCTCTCAACGCTCCGGATCCCTGTTCTGGCCCCAAAGCGAGCTGAGCGACAACGTATTGAGACTGCCATGTCCGATATATGGACACGGGATCGCTTGCCATTTCCTGGTATGACTGGCAACAGAGGATCATATTTAATCCAAAGATCGGCGACTTCGGTGATGCGGAAAATCAGCAAAGCAAGTATGACGACGACTTCCACCAAGAGGACAGTAAGCACCTATATGAGCATTACCGAGAATGACTCCACTCCCTGCCCGGAATTGGTCAACGAGAACCCAGACTCCGTGAACATTGAAATTCAGCGGAGAGTCAGCCACGCAAGCATTTCGGACCCTGGTCTAGGGCCTGGCCATATCAAGTTTCATCGTATAACCCAGACAGATGGTGCGTCCAGCCCACCACGCGATCAGCAAACCCCCATCCTCCCCTCACAGCTCGAAGAATTGACCACGGCGAGGATCGGAGCATTTTCAACAGAAACCACAGTGGAGGAGGGGAAGCTAGCTCAGAGCCAGAAAGCACGCAAAAGTTGCATGGGTTCTCCGGCATCAAGAGGAGGTACAAGTCAGGGTTCTGTCGAGCTGGGACGTGGGAAGGGCAAATTTCGTAAACCGCAGACGCTCCTCAAAGCCTTTTCAAGGGAAGGGATCAAGAACTGGCTCAATTGAGTTGGAAGTACGGCCGTCGAAGCTTTTCCAATTCTTAGTCCCGCATATTCTATTAGTCTTTTTTGAATCCATAATTCTTTCAAATCAAGTCCGTTCATTCTATTGGATTCGAATATTCCCATCCTTCACCGTCAGCAGAAAATAAGAAGCACCGCAACACCATTGTACCAGCGCCATTAGGAATCGAACCTACTACGAACTAAATACCTCCAACAACGTCAGCGCCAATGTGGACCTATCATGGGTCTAACTTATACTAGTCTCA
Organism: Letharia columbiana; assembly: GCF_014066305.1. Lineage (NCBI taxonomy): Eukaryota > Fungi > Ascomycota > Lecanoromycetes > Lecanorales > Parmeliaceae > Letharia > Letharia columbiana. The sequence goes on along the minus strand of NW_023501049.1, from coordinate 200,468 downwards.
GTAATTCAGACTCACGGCTAGCCGGGGTACCTATGGCCAGCCCTACACTCGTGCCTCGCTTCGGGGGCCAATCATATCGCAAGCTTATTACGGTATACCCCTCCCTTAGAGTCTAAGTAGAAAACCCCCGAATCGCTATATAAACCGTTAATTTATATGGGCTCACCGTAATAATTACCCCGTTAACGAGAAGTCGCGACTTCCTCCATTTTTCCAGCTATCACTATATAGTCTTTTAATATCAATTAAGAGGGCAATAGGCCTTTCGAGATCGCTAAACAAGTATATAAACTTTTTATTATAATCGAATAGCTCGTTATTATCGTATAAGCTTATTCGAACCCGCGTTCTCCGCTAACGATTATAGTACTTATCTTTAATCGATTACCCTCCGATAATTAAATTTCAAACGATAGCGTATTATATTTAGTATTATTAAAAGATTATATAACGAGTTAGGTGTAATAATTGGATTATAAGTTTAATCGTATTACTATCTAATAAAAATCGAGTATTAAAGTTATTCCCCTATATATAGATCTATTAACTCGAAGATATATTACTTAAAAGTTAAAGGGAGCATAAAATATATATCTTAAATGGTTTTAACGCGCTTAACGCGTTTAAAATAGACTAAAGCGAATAAGGAGATTATAAGGGGCGCTTAAATACGCGATTTTCTCTTCGACGACGATAGCGAGGTATTTTCGAACTATATATACTGACCTCTTTATAGCTTACAGGAATATCCTTTCTCCTGACGAATACGAAGTTTTAAGATATTTGGCGGACCAGTTCTGGAGCAAAGAAAAAAGTTATATTTGATTCCCGGGTATGAAAGTAGGGAGATAACCTCCATAACGACGACGCAGACCTTCCTGCATTCAAAGACGTCTTTTTCTACGTTTTATATACCCATAAGAGACTCCGACGCCGTGCGAGATATCCTCATTCATCGATGTCGCCGCCACCAATATCTGACTTCACACCAAAAGGATGAATTATCTCCGCTTCGCTCTCCGCTCTGCTCTCCGCTCTGCTCTCCGCAAGTTCGGTCGCTATACAATTGCTTGCATGCATACATGCTTGCTTGCTTATTTGCCTAGCCGTCCAAAAAATAGGGGAGACTACGGCGTCTGACCGAAGTAATGAACTGACTGGTGAGGCCACGCATTTTCCCCAACACGCCGCGCCGTCGGTCCGGCGAGTACCATGGCGGTTACCCCGAGAATTGTGTACTTTGGGGGAATTCCTACATGGTGTCTGCGCGTCTGTTGAGACGTACGGCGTTCTTAAGTACTTTTTTTTTTTTTTTTTTTTTTTTTTTTTTTTTTTTTTTTTGTGTTTTGTGGTTTTTTTTTTTTACCAACAACCCCCCCCCTTTATTTTTTTTGGGGTTTTTTTTTTTTTTTTGTAAGAAATTTGGGTGGAGAGAAAGTTTGTATTTTGGTTGGGGGGGTTATCAGTTATTATTTAGTTGAGGGAGAAAAAAACTCTGTTATCTATGGCTAGCTACATGAAAGGAACAATGATGGAATATGCATGGAAGGATGTAGAAGGAACAAAAAAAAAATTTATTTATTTTTTTTTTTTTTTTTTTAAAAAAAAAAATATTTTGTTTTACGGCTTAGGCCATTAGCCACAATGTGGCTGGGGGCTACAGCCATATAGCCATGGGCAAACATAGCCATGGGTAATATAGCCATGGGCAACAGTAGCCATGGGCAACAGTAGCCATGGGTGACATAGCCATTGGCAACAGTAGCCATGGGTAACATAGCCATGGGGAACAGCCATATAGCCATGGCTATGGTGTGCCAGGGTAATCAGTCCACTTGGCGCATATGTGGAACTAACACGCCTGGAAGGCTGAGATGTGACCCCCGAAGCAATCCGATTTACTATGGGCCACAAGCCGAAATCGGATGACTCGAAGGGACGAATCTCCAGTGATTTGGCAAGCGACTTTTTGCATTTATATCAGGCCCATGCCCACTGCATGAAGTTCTTTCCTTATGTTCTACCTATCTATGTATGCGATCTATTTACATAGCATTCATATATAGCCCTAGCCCTAATTGTATTGGGCATAGCCTATCACATTACCAACAGGTTATGAGCCCGGTTAGCCATTGATCGAGATTTCAGTCTTCCGCTACACCTACCTACCACCGCTATGGCCCCAAACACCAGAGGACGCAGCCGTCTCGAGGATCCCGCCGAAGGACACTCGGGGGCAGGGCTGCAGCAGGCTGGGGAACAAGACCGTTCATCCGCTGGACAGACAGCGTCACCAACTGGGGGCCTTTCCCATCCAAAAGGAAAGGAAGAGGAGGGAAGAAGACCTCCTACCCGATTTGGACAATTTGCTAACAGTCGATTTGTTGGAGGAACTGGATAAGGGACTCATCAGCAAACCGCACGTCAAAATGGAAGTTCTGAAGGACTTGAACTACCACCTATGGGCCCAGGACCACCGACAGTTCCTCGAGGGACGGGGCATCTTTGAAATAGTGTCAGGGGAACTATTGATGCCCACACGATTCGGTAGGGAGCCAGCCAAACGATGGACCATTTTGGACAGGTGGATCGCTACGCTGATCAGGGGTAACGTTGACCGAAATCAGAAGAGTCATATCGCCCACCTCATCACTTCCAAGTCCATGTGGGACAAGCTTCGTCGAATCCATGGAATGAGTGGCAAAGGACGTCTTCCGATCATGTTGCAGAAGTTCCTTGGATACACCAAGTCAGCAGACCAGACGATCGATCAAATGGTAGCAGATTTACGAAACCTACAGGACGAAGTCACGGACCTAAATCCAGCCTGTGCACCACATGATCTCACCATGGCGACGGTAATCATGAACGCTTGCCAGGGGAGTGAGTTCGATGTGGCCAAATACAACTTGGAGATTAACGACAATCTCACCACCGAAATGGCTGTGGAATGCCTACGGACCGTGGAGCAAGACAGACAGGCCAAGGACAAAGGCCTACTTGCAAATGGACGAAAGGGCCAGCCAGGCCAAAGACCTCCCAGGGACATGAGCAAGGTAGAATGCTATGGCTGTGGGAAAACCGGGCACTACGAGAGGGAGTGTCCGGATGAGAAGGACGAAAAGGATAAGAACCATGGGGCGAAGGATTCAGATGGGCGAAATCGTGAATCAAAGGATCGACCAAAGGGTTCAAAGACATCCAAAGGTAGTGGGCGAGGACGCTCAGACCGTGCTGCAGCAGCAGCGGAAAAATCAGACAGCGACAGTGATGCTAGCGATGTAAGCAATGCATACAGTCGAAAGGAAGGCTCATGGATGGCTAGGGAAAAGCCAGAGCCTACAGACAGTGCACTATCAGTGAAGAATTCCTCCATGATAGCAGACTTTTCAGGAGACAGTAGCTGGCTAATAGACTCCGGAGCGACTCGCCATATGACACCAAACAAGGAACTATTCACCGACTTGCGGCCTTATTCGAAAGGAGTAGAATTCGGCAATCAAGGTGAATTGATGGCGACAGGCAGGGGAACCATCCGAATTCGTATGGGCAACCACATGCAGACCATGACAGATGCTCTGTATGTCCCAGGAATGGGTGGTAACCTGCTATCTATCATAGCACTGGATCGAAAGGGTTTTGAGGTACGATTCGGAAACCTGTGTGTTAGAATCATCAACACATCCACAGGCGAGACGGTAGCAAGGGGTTGTGCGAGGAATGGCCTATATCAGTTGACCAAATCGACATCTGATAGAGCATTCGCTTCCAGGGAGTCGGGACCTCCCAATGAAAGCACACCTGCACCTACGAAACAAGGACAAGTCGATCATTTTCGACTAATGCATCAACGATTGGGCCATACCGGAGCGTATCGCCTGAAGGACCTACATCTCTACGCAAGAGGTGTAGAGGAAATGAAACCATCGGATGGATTCATGAGACCCATGCTTAGCCAGTCAGGCCTACCCATGAGCTTCTGGTCAGAGGCCGCAGTCTATGCAAACCATCTGAAAAAAGACTACCACATGGTAGCAGAGGGAGCAAGTCACCCTACGAACTATGGTTCAACAAGAAACCGGACCTGAGTCACGAAAAATGCCTACGAACGTCCATTTTTATGAGGACCACAAGGGAGTCCAACTAAAGACTCTGACTCGTTCCCAGTGGTCTACAACTCCATGCGAGCAGACATCGCCCCCACTCGCTGGAACGGTAACGACCTCAGTGACGCCTTCATCCAGGGTAGCATTGAGACCGTATCTAGCGACGACGATGATGAGGAGGACCATGGGAGGCCTACACCGGACATCACACCGTCGCCACGAATCGAAGAAATTGAAGATGTACGGGATTCTCAAGCAGAGGGAGAAGTTTCTACTAACTCCCCAGAGAACACGAATGACAGTGGAGATTCGGGACCAAGTGGCCCAAATGTATGCCAAAGTGAACCGGAATCTCCGCCAGGCCTTCGCGAAGCTAGAGAGACTCTTGATACCTCAAGTGGTGAGGAAACAACAAACCAAGGGACGGTACCTGAGGTTGGTATTCAACAACCTATCATACCTGCACCTACCCCTGACCCTCCTGACCGCACTAAACGACGTCTTATACCTCAAACCGCCACCTATCCCAGGAGAACAAACTGGAGAGCCACACCAAAAGTTTGCGTTGTTTCTCTGCTTTCTCTGCTTTCTCCATGGAGATTTTTTCGGAGAGTGACATCAACTGTTTGCTCTACCATCTCTGCCTTCCCAGTGGCCAAATGAAGAGGGAGTGTTGATTTTGACGGCTTATGGCCATTAGCCACAATGTGGCTGGCCGGGCTACAGCCATATAGCCATGGGCAAACATAGCCATGGGTAATATAGCCAAATGGGCAACAGTAGCCATGGGTGACATAGCCATTGGCAACAGTAGCCATGGGTAAAAAAAACATAGGCAAAAGCCATATAGCCATGGCTATGGTGTGCCAGGGTAATCAGTCCACTTGGCGCATATGTGGAACTAACACGCCATGGAAGGCTGAGATGTGACCCCCGAGGCAATCCGATTTACTATGGGCCACAAGCCGAAATCGGATAACTCGAAGGGACGAATCTCCAGTGATTTGGCAAGCGACTTTTTGCATTTATATCAGGCCCATGCCCACTGCATGAAGTTCTTTCCTTATGTTCTACCTATCTATGTATGCGATCTATTTACATAGCATTCATATATAGCCCTAGCCCTAATTGTATTGGGCATACCTATCACATTACCAACACATATCACGTAGTTGCGCATTTTGTAGTTAAGGATCATATGTACGCAGGGTTTAATTTAAATTTTTAAATTAAAAAAAAAAAAAATTTTTTTTTTTTTTTTTTTTTTTTCCCCCCCCCAAAGGCGGGTGGGGCAAAGGTGAGACTTAACTTATACAGGATAAGCGACATGTGACGTCGATCCCGTGCAGCTCCTTGAGGCTTGGCCAAACAAGCTCCAAAGCTGGGGTAGGATTGAAGTACACAATTAAACGACCTCTCAAACTTGACACTTCACCAACTCTCACAGATCAATCAATCACACCTTCCCATACACTCACCGTACCTATTACCAAGCTTACTCAGACTCGTTTGAAATTGTCAAAATGCCTCGCGGAAACGCTTCCCAGTCTAAGGTCCATTACCAGGGTAAAGAAGAGGACTTTGTGATCTACATTGATGACATTGAGTCTGTGCAAAAGTGGAAGGGCGACCGTTCCATCCCTCTAGCTCAGGTGGTTAGCGGCTTCAAGATCTTTGTTACGCACAAGTAAGGGAGCCTCTGCAGTCATTGCCAAATGTGTCACACGACAACATTGGTCAGAGCTACTACTGATATCTTATTCTCTATCAGACACGGGGCTCAGAATGCGTACGACGCAGCAAGTAAGGCTACTTTGGAGAATGAGTTTGGCACATCCAAAGAGGACGAGTGCATGACCAAAATTCTGGAGACTGGAGACCTTCAGCATACCGAGGTAAGCCAGGATGAGTGAGCCTCTGCGCCACGGAGAAATGGCAGCTGACATTTACCATTAGACGGGAGAACGTCAAGGACCTAAGAATGACAGCATGGGAACTCGGTCGGCTCATTGAAGGGATGGAATGAGGCAGTGGTGGGACAAAATAGCAGCCTCCAGCGAGGCTCGTCTACAGCATTGCAAAGTAATGGAAAATTTGATAAAACTCGGTCCTATGCAATCACGGATTGCAAACACATTCAATCTGTTCTGGTCCCGTGACACTCGTTGCCTTGCACTGCAGGACCGTTGTCCCTTTGGTGTGGCTCTGCAGCAACATCGTTCACAATGGCTTTCCCGCCGTCTTACACGTATTACCTTCCTACGCCTTGGAACCGTCCCCAACCATCAAGTTCCAGGGATCTGATGCCCAGCTCTCAGTATTGACCATCTCGCCTCACCTTCCCTTTCTGTCAAGGAGCTTCCCCACGGCAAAAAATCTTGACCTCACTCCCCAATCATTATTCTCCATGAGCTCTGCCTATGGAGCACCAGGTCCCGGAGGCTTCCTCCGGCCAACACTACCCTCGCCTCCAGCCTCGTCCTTCAATTCGCCGCCAGCCGGCTACACGATCTTGCCCCAAGCTCGATCTACCCCGCTAAAGCCCGGAAGTGCGAAAGAAAGTAGCTTCATTGACTATGTCGACAGAAAGCTGCTTGAAATTTCGCGGCGGTACGAGAAAAGGTTCAACGCTGACTTCGAAGATGAGGCTATGTCTGGAATTCAGGGAAGAGGCTATGAGAGCTACGGAGAGCTGGCGAGGGATTTGGAGGGGGTGATTGATGTGGTTTGGGTGTCTGGTACACGTACGGGTGGCCATTAGACCTAGGATGTGGCCTTTGCTAATGATTCAATATCTCTTTAGCTTCGCTTCAAACGCCATACCTCCTCACTATTGCATTGACATCCTGCACTTGTCTCGCACGTACGTGATACTTTCCGAGGCAATTCTTCCCCATTCATGTGGTCTTATGGGTCATCACACATGTCCCAAGAGTGCTCTGCTCCTAAGAAATGTCCCGCGACTTAGCTTTTCTCCCGAAAGAGTAATGCTGACTCCGAATTTATTAAGCTTTCCCCTTCTCACCACGGCCCACCTTCTATCTGCTTCACAAGCTTGACATGGCCTTTTATTCTTTACTTCAAGGCGTCAATGCTGAAACTGGTGACATCCTATCAGGGTTCGAAGGAGGCAGAGGAAAGCTGAGCACCACGGAGAAAGTCAGAATGAGGTCACTGGTTGAGAGGACAAGAGTAGCGGTGGTGGAGGTTGCAGGGAAAGGAGGGAGCGTGACTGATACTGAGAGTGTAGCACAGTCTAGTATGGAAACCGAAGATGATTTTACGACTGATAATGACGAAGACGATATTATGGAGGAAATGCAGGTGAACGGGAATCATGGAAGGTGGGAGATGGAGATTGCGAGGGTTTATGAGAAGACGATTGTGGAGTTGGGAGTGTCGTTGGATACTTCTGGAATGGGAGGGCTTGGTTGAGTGGATGCTGGCTCAGTTGCACATGACTTGATGCATGTCATGGAGAGCTTAGAGCAGAATGCTGCCTGAGACCATGAGTGCTCTCCATGATTTCAGTCTGTGAGGGTAAGTTCCCATTTTCTGATCCTAATCTCTGGCTTGCTCCCCCGACGATGTACTCGAATGCTACAAAATAAAGCTTTTCAATATGTGACTGAACTGGAAAAATGGCCGCGAGTTCCTTCCAATCTTGTGATAAACAAAGCCGCCAGCACAAAGTGTTAAGCGAACCTCTATCCATAATCCCCCATGTTTACATCAATGTTTCATACCACGCCCATCATCAAATCCAACGTCGTCGTCTTCTCCCTGTGTCTTCTTTCATCTGTTTGCATCAACGCACCGGCATCATGCCAACACTCTACGGCAAGAAGACAACAGTCCAGCTCTCTGTTTCTGACCTTAGGCGGGCAACGACCCCCAATCCACGCACACAGCAAAGTCCCACCACCAGCGCGTCTATCCGAGATATTGCTCAGCAATTTGCTAGAGATTCGATAGATGGGACACTGAGCGAGACGCCATTATACACAGATGAAGGAAGCCATGTACGTTTTCTGGGGAACAATAAGGATATGCTATTCTACATGGTCCATGCGGGTAAGAACTTTTTCGATTTGACCACGACAGAGCAGAGGAACACGAGGCCGGCTAGGGTGCCGTTGGTTAGAAAAAAGTCTGCCGGGACAACTGTCGTTTTGGATGGAGAGAAAATTGGTGTCGGGACGAGTAAAGATGGTAAGACACCCCGATTATGATGTTACATACCTGCTTCTTATTCTGCTAATCCTTCACCAGCCGGTATCGAACCCAATCGGAAATACAAACCACCTTTCATCCCCCATGCCCTCTGCCTCACCGTCTTCCTCTCCAATAAGTCTTTTGAAGGTAGCAAGGATAAGGCGACTGCAATAACCGAAATCAACGACGTCAAGATCGACGTTTACTTCAATGGCGCGCCCTGCGGCTCTCATTACGTCCCACGGCGCTACTCGGGCGAGGCTCATACCATGACTGAGCACATTGTCCGTTTCACTGGTCACCGAATTGGGCGATTGATTGAGAAACCTTGGGTCATTGTTCCCTCTGGTCAGAACCCAGATGGAGGCCTTAGAGAGTACCGACGGGGCAAAGTGGCCTATGCTGGCGCACAGCAGAGATGGAATGAAATTTCAGACGCCCTCATGTCTGAAGCCGACGAGATTGGGCAAGATGAAAATGGCGAACGCCCAATTATTGGCGAGTATCTGGAGAGCCTGGCCCAATTATCCATGCCAAAGGAAATTGAAGAAATGCAGAAAGCTGGCAGTCCCAAATTTGGTATCCTTGACGCTGTCATCACTTGGGGTAAGGGTAACAAAGATGGGCCTGAAACTGCATACATTATCAACCCCACCCCGATCAGACACGAGGGGTTTACAACCACAAATCTGGATCAATCTGTGGATCATTCACCGGTTCAAAGCATCGCAACAACGAGAGACCGTACATATACAGCGCCACAGTCGCGTTCAGAAGCGCTCGCAAACGCCAAGTCTATTGACGATTACTCGAAAACCTCCCCACTATCTGTCGCACCATCTCCGGTTCCTACTCCAAGTAACAAGACTAATCCCGTGCCTTCTTCCCCACCAAACGTGCGCCTACTCCCAGCGCTTCAGCTTGAAAAAGCGGTCAAGCGGTCTCGCGGCCATTATTATGATATCATCACTACCAAACAAACGCTCTCCGAGCAGATCGATTCGATGGCTACAGCCATTATCAATGACCATAGAGCCGGTTGCAATCCCACCATCCCGACCTATGCACGAACTACACAGACTAGCTTTGCGTCAACGGCGGGTAGCTCACCACTCAGTTCTGCCCCAATGACGAGGGATCACACCCCTGCGCAGAGGAAGATTGTGAAGCTCAAGTTGCCAACTCCTACCAGCCCTGCTAAGAAGTCCGACAAGGTGACTACACGACGCGTGCAAGATGGGAAAGCGGACACCCCAGCTCCTGGGTCAAGACGGAGAGATCGAGTACCGACCCAGCTGAATGCTGATGCTCTAGATCGTGATTTCCAGACGCCGGCGCTGAGTGTAGACTGTGCTACTACATATGCGTCGAGTGGTACTGTAAGGAATGTGGGGGCGGCGAGGGCAGGAGTGTTCAAAGAAGGTGGGGTGGTGATGGGGGCGAGGTTCGTTGTTGGGGGGTGACGCCACAGGATTTGTTCGTCTGATAGGGAAGATACCACAAGAAGCGTTCATTATTGTTATTGCTAAGCCAATGTCCTTTGAAGGCTGATGAGCTGTGCGCCGGCTATATCGCAGAATGCAGGGGATACAGCGACGTGGTGGTACATGATCATGCAAATGCTACCTTCCACTTCTCCTAAATGTCCTCATGTTTCATCCCATTCATGCCTTCTCTGGATCATTGATGCCGCCGTTCGTGATCACGTAGGTTGCTTCACGCTCGGGACAATCTGCATAACGAGTCAGAGCTTGTCAGAGGACTCTGCTTCTCTGTGACCAGGGCGACGACTGACCAGGCGAGTCCTGAATCTTAGCCACTCTCTCCTCACCTCTCCCCTTCCGGAGCAAGACCCTCGTGGTCGAAGCGTGCGCTAGGATATGTCCACCAATGGGTTTGCGGCCATCGGCACCAGCAAAGAGAGCGTTGGCGCCGGGGTCGGATTGGACTTGGTTGGTCTGCCCTGGTCATCAGCTTTCCGCTCCGTCTTCCACTGATATCTTTAGATCGTTGGAGAGGTGGACGGTACCATCAAAACGCAAACGTTAAACTCCTCGGCCATATGCGTCAGCTTTGATAAGAACTGATTCAGCTTCTGCTGTCTATCCGCGAGCTCGCCACGGCCACAGTAGTCGACGCGGAAACAGGCCATGATGCTATCGATTATAAGGAGGCGGTATTCGTTGCTGGCGAAGGAAGAGGAGAGCGTGTTTAGGAGTTCGAGTTGGTGCTAGCACGATGGCGAATGTTAGCGAGGTGCTGTAGAGGGATAGGGAACGGAAGATTTTATGTACGGACCTCGCTGTTGAGGGCGCGGGCGTAGGCAATGTTTTCTTGGGCTTGGTCGGGATCCACTGGGTGAGTTTAGTAGGGTTCCTGATGTGCAGAGGATGAGGGTTGTACTTCCGAATCGCTCGGCGATTTGTGCTATTCTGTGACAGTGAGCAGGCTGTGTTGAGCCAATGAAACGATGAGTCGAGTACCTCTCGGGTCTGAAGGTCCCCTCAGTGTCTGAATTGGAGAGCGAATATCAGCTATCTACCATCAGGGTTGGATGTATGCTAGGTTGTACCGATATATGCGACCTTTCCACTCGCTCCTCCCATGTCCGGCGGCAGCTGATGTTGCTTTAGCTCACAAACGCTGGTCGAGCGGAGAGTTTCAAGTAACCTGAGCAACAACGGACATTGTGTGCGAAAGCTGAGTCTTTCCACATCCTTTCGCCCTTTCAGACCGAGATTTTGCCCAGGGTTTACGCATGCAACTCACTGAATTCGCCATAGACCTAGATGAGGGTAAATTCAGTAAAGTCGCCAAGGGAGTAATCTCGAAGGTGCTGCCATACCTCGCTAATGCTCATGCTCTGGAATCCACTGGCACACTGTTAGCCGCTGGGAGCCCGGCGCCTGGCTCTGGCAGACTTTCCCTCCGAGAATAGAGTCCAGCTGCTTGCTTCCGGTCGAGATCTTGCATACTCTCTTCCTACTGTGACCGAGCTCAACTGCTGTGATGAAGCCGGATGCAGAAGGCTGGTGGGAGGTGCAGGGTCAGCAAATCACTTGCTAGCCACTACGCTGCGATGTAGTCAAAGTCAAGCAGGGATTGAATGCAGAGCAACATACCTGCAATTTCGTGATAGCCTCTTTGATCTTCTCGACCTTCACTTCGCTGAAGCCTTTGACCTTGAGAAGCGTCTTGCGTGTAGCAGCGTGGACCGACTTAGCAGTGTCAGCCAGTTTTTTCATTTCGACGAAAAGCAAGGAAAATCCCCACAGCAACAGTGTAGTAGCCATTGGCCTTGAGCTTTGTGATGTCTGCTGCTCCCACACCTGTTGTTCATGAGCACTAAACGGCTGTGGCTTGCTGACGGTGGAACGTACCATGGGCTTGGATGCCGTCGATATCAACGATGAAGTCCTAGATAGTGTTCTCAATGGCAGTCATTTGATGGCGTAAGCTTGCTCAAACCTCATCGTCGAAATCATCTCCAGCCGTTGAGGCAGTCATCGCAAGGTATAGCTGTAGGAGTTTCTATCTCGAGCCCGCAGGTAGAGTCAAGTCTGGCGGTGCAGTTGGAAAAATGGATGGAGTAGCATAGATTTGGTCGAGGAAAATGGTGGAGATGATGTGAGATATCGAGCTGTGGAGACACAGCTTTGAGTCTTGGCAAGCTGTCCACTTTCAAGGACGAGATTTCTGTCTCAAAGCCGCCAAGTCAAAGCATTTCTTTGCTATTGCAGACCGAAAGGATTGCACCACTGTTTTCAAGGAGAGAAGCTGCATTTTGTCAATGGAACGAAAAATTGTGCCTAACCAATGTTGACTCTTGAGGTCTCGTTCTGGGATCTAAAATCATGGTAGAGCCAAGCACTGACTCAATTGAACAAGGTCCTCCATCATCATCATCAAAGATCCTCCATCCTAGCCTTGATTCTTTATCCTGGCCGCGCTCGTCCGCGCTTACCATCCGTCTTCCTTCGCTCCTCCAGGTCCATCCATCTCTTCTCCTACGCGACGCACCAGCAGAAGCAAGATGTTTAGAATACATGGATGACGCCGTTCGTCACGTCTTTGGATATGCCAGGATGCGGAACACCATTGAATGGAATATCGCTTTTGGGGGGTTCGTCAACATTAGGTGCTAGTATTGGCAAAGGAGATTGTATGCAAGATTTGTGAACAAGCGTATGGTCATAGTACAGAAAGGAGATTCGATCGTTGGCCGTTCAATTTTTGACGTTAGGCGACGACCGTGGTAGGCGCTGGCTGCACTTGATCCACTGCGCCATCAATGGGGATCTGACCATTCGTTTCGGCCGCTGTGCAATCCCGAGATATATGCCCTGCTTGACCGCACTTGTAGCAAACCTTGCCTGCAGAATTAAGGGGGCCGCCATTGGGAGCTGTGCAGTCGCGAGAAATATGGCCCTGCATAGGTTAGACTTGAAACTCACAAATTATTTTCCGAAGTCGACTCACCAGCTTGCCGCATGCATAGCATTTCATAGCTTGCGCCTGACAGTCACGAGCGTAGTGGTTTGGTCCACCACACTTGTAGCATGTTGCAGGACGTGGACCACCAGCACCTCCCGCAAAGCCTCCGCGAAAACCGCCGGCGAATCCGCCACGGGGAGGAACAGCTCCCCGACCTGCACCGAATGCAGGTCCGGGTTGAAAGCCTGCATTTGGGCAAGATCGCTGTCGATCACCGTCAGCGAGAACGACCGAATACGAGATGCAGGAGTACGTACCGCTAGATGACCCGGTTGGCCACAAGAATAGCAGCGTCCACCTCCCGTGCCGGCGCCACTGATACGCAGAGTCGGACAGTCTGCCTGGACGTGCCCAAGACCCTGACAATGGTAGCATTGCTTGGCTTCGCAAGAGTCAGCGTGACCATCCTAGAGATCTCTGTGTGGGTATTGACTTACTGTCGGTGGTGCGAGGATGCGGGCATCCATTGGATTCATGTCCTATAATGGGAATTAGATGCGCTCGGATTATCTTAAGGTTACATCGAGGAGTGATAGATGCACACCAGGCTGTTTGCCTGTCTTTGAGTCAGCGCATGAAGAGGAAGCATCAAGGAAGCGAAGAAGCTTACAGTTGTAACATAGGCGTTCTGATGACGAGCATACTTCTGCACGATATCAGCTTGCATGCCTTCTCCAACTGGAAGCCATGTTGCTGACCAGCGTAATGCCCAACGTTCCCGCATTTGTAGCAAGCCCGGCGCGATAAAGAAGACATATCCAATGCTGATTTTTGCAGCCCTGCGACACCTGTATCAGAAAGCTTGATGCTGTATTGACGATTGCCATATTGCCATGGTCCTGGGTCCATGATGTAGGAATGTTGGGGTGGTGATTTGGATGGGTGGGGTCATGAAGTTGTTTGCGAACGGGTGATTGTGTGGATGGCAACAGTGAATTTCGCTCTGTGAAAAAGTTCGGTACCTTGTAGTCCAACCTGAGAATATGATTCCTATAAGACAGCGCAACATGTCAGCATCTCGCTCTCTGAGTTCTTGCTCTCTGCTACTTCTTCTGGTGGCTCTGGTATTGCGAAGCATACCTTGTAACCTAAAATCTCCTGCCCTCAACCGCACAGCGCTTCCTTCCTCCCAAAGCACAGCTCGCTATGTACCTTCAGCCCTCCGATGCAACTGTACGACCTGACAATGCCAATTTTGGGAGAAGAAACGTCGACAAAAATTCTACAGATGCCAACCGCTCTCGGGTAAATTCGAATTTACGCTTACTACATGCGGGATCGTGGAACGGCGGAATTGTGGGGGTGGAATGTTGGAGATGACGAGCGGAGCATTAGTCAAGTCCCTTCAGCGCACTGGCCTGGCAGGACTGTCATCTCGTTTGCTCCACAGAGGAACCTCCTCGGTTCTTCTAGTGTACACCTTCAACATATAACCATGCATACTCTCTCCGATCCTGTAGAGGCAGAGCTGTTGTGCATACCTTTCCATCACTCCGAAGGCTCCTTCTCGATGACGGCAGGAGCTTTGATTGTCCTATCTTTGAGAAAGTGAAGACCCTCACCGCCCTATTGGGACTGTCAACTACTGCAGGATCAAGAGACGGGGGCATTGACATACATAGCTGATCAGAGGCGAGACTTCAACCGCAGTTTCATCAGCTCCACTGTCGCTCACCACAGTCCCTCCGACTGCCTCGATCCACCTCTTGCCTTGTTCTAGTATATCCTTCTTACTCGTATCTGGGTCATCCTCCCCTGTTCCTTTGGCGTTTTTCAGGGGCGAGAACTCGTCCTCTCGCTTGACCTCCATTGATGCAAACTTCTTAAGATCGAGCATTGGAAAAACGTCGAAGACAAACTGTTCTAATTTGATACCATTTGGCTTTTCTGGCTTGATTGTCTCCCCCTTGTCTGTGTCAACGTACGGAATCTTCTTTCTAGCTACATGATGGGGGAGCTCGTGCACCCATTCTTCGATGGTCTCCAGAAAGCGGAATGAGTAGTAATGGTTAACGATATTTGCTGCCCGGAACTTGAGAATTTCTGGTTGCTTCGGATCCTTGGCCTCCGCAGTAGCTGTGTCGATCTCCGAGTACTCTACGACATCTGGTTTCCCATTCTTGAGTAAGATCAGGCCGACTGATTCTTTCGCACTTCGCTTTCGAACCACTTTGGTGGCAATATCCACGTCCTTGGATGCAGAGAAGCCCAGGAACACCGGGTCAGCCACTTTCACCAGGCAATTATCCACACAGTAGGCGTGGATGTGTTGGATTCCTCGTTTCCGCATATCGGTTCGAACATTGGAGGTCAAGAGTGCCTGGTAGATGCCACCATTCCCATCTGGAGCGACTGCTACCTGCAAATCGACGTTAATATCGGGCCTCGGGTCCCATCATATATGGCTTATACCTTTGACTTGCTTTCCAATAGTATCTTCCCTTCGTTGGAGATGCAGGGAAGAACGCCTTGCTCGAAGATGACCACATCGTCCTTTCCCAAGCCGAAATAATTATGTTCCTCGAAGAAATTTTCTGTTGGCCCTCGTGTAGGTCCACTAGTCATCACGTACCAAGGTATGACGATGTCCTTCTTCCCGCTCTTCTTTTCTGCCAGCTGCTGGACCTTCCATATCCTCTCCGCCTGTATCTGGAACAGTGACTTTCCGCTGAGTAGACCAATGTTGAAACATCCTTTGGGAGCAGAGCTACCCAGCCGTGTGCCTTGCCCACCAGCCATCAACACCACAGCAACCTGCCCTTCAGCTACTAGATCCAAGCCGGAGTTGTACCATGACTCGATGTCCTCTGACTTTGAATCAAATATCGAGGCGGTTGCTTCTTCTGGCAGGGGTTCTAGCTTGGTCTGCCCTTCTTTTCCGGAGTCCTGAGGCTTTAGTGCTTTCCGAGTGATCTCATTAATGTAATTGGGATCGATAGAAGAGAGACGCTCGAAAAGGCCCGCTTTTTCGGCGGTGTCAAGCTTATCGTAGAATGTTAGAACTTGCTCTTGACCTGCTTTTTCATAAAGTTCCCGTAGTTCACCGAATTCTTTTTCCGTCGGCTCTTTTGCCGGGACTCCTTCTTCTTTGGAGGAGAGATTTAGCTTTTCGAGGATCTTGTTCATTGTGGAGGTCATCTTGGATGAAACAGGGAATGGTAGTTGTAGCTGATACTTGTTAGCTCGATCATGAAATGTGGTTGTTTGCCTAGCTGAATGAAAGTATGGGCGTTTGTGTACCAGGGCCGAAGTGGAACAAAAGAAAATGGCGAAGTGGCGGGGGTTGTTTACAACCCCCCGCATGCCAAGATCTTGAGCCCTACCCTTTAACCAAATGCAGTCAGCAAGAATAATCGAGCGGAATGTCAAGACAGGGTAAGTAGTGTTGGAAGCACTTTGTCTGCAAAGCTCAGGCTACGTGGTGTAATAGTAGTGCTGTAAAGAAACTACAGATAGTGCTACAAGGTCGAACAACAGGCATGCCATGTAGACATCTCTTCCAGTATCTATACACAGTTCCCTCTCCCCAATGGTTCAAAATGTAGCCATCAACGCCAGTAATGCACGCGCTCCATGGCACCATGATTCGTATATGACCCGTGTTAGCTCCAAACCTTCACCATTCTTTGTTACTACCGCCTCCTGCTGCGGTCCTCATAGTCATCTCGTTGGTAGTCTCTGCTTCTGTCTCTTCTTCGCCGAACATCTCCTGAAGGTACACGTTCTCGGTATCGATCGTGACTCCTAGGACTCCGACTTCGTGAGTGTTTGCGCGGCCGGTCTCGTCGATCGGGTTCCTTGTCTCGTTCATGGCGTATTGCATTTTTGTCAATGACCATTCCATAGCCATTAGAGCGTTTGCGGTCCTCGTCACTTTTCGGATCTATAGCCCTGAATTGTCGCTTCTTCTCGAGACCAGCGATACCACCAAAGCCCCCTCCGTGTTGCGCTCGTTTGGAGTTTGTGGCAGTTCTCCATTTGTCTGAAAGCCGCGATACCTATAGATTTGGTCAGTAAAGAGGCATGTGGGGAGGCTTGGAAATTGCATACACTCTGTGAGAAGTCGACATGGATGCGGTGATCATCAATCAACACTCCTTGCATCTTGAAATATGCCTGCTCGCAGTCCTTCTGGTTCTCGAATTCGATAAATGCATATTGCAGGCTGTCTTTTGTGCGCTTGTCTCGAATGACTTCGCAGGATACGATTGGACCGAAGCGGCTGAAGATCGTATCTAGATCCTCATCTGTTGAGCAGAGCTTGTCAGCGGTACGTGCGTAGAGGCCGCAGGATCGATGGTCTGACCTTCTGTGACAGGATTGAGCTTGCATACAAAGAGAACATTCTCTGGGGGCTTGACCTCAGCATAAGGTAGATCGCCCACAATTTCCAAGGTCAGAGCTTGCGCTCTAGCTTCCCTCTCGCGGCGTAGTTTCTCTCGCGCTTCCTCCTCTGCCTCTTCATCGACTTCCCCGAAGATCTCCGTTTCCTCTATTTTCTCATCATTCTTGACGTCATGTCCACTTCCAGTCTCCTGGACCTGCAGCTTTTCATCGAATTCGGACATGATGGCGAGCTTTCAAGGCGGTGCTGGGCTACTGAAAGAATGAGGTGTTGTCCGATTTATTACTGTCGTCTGTGATAATGGACGATCGCCGCCAAGGATTGGGTATGGCGCCTCGCGGGCGACAAAATAGAGTACTTGAAAACTAGCAACCCCTGTAAAATCCCTCGAAGTGTTAAGCTTTCTATTGCTGCGTAACAGAAACTTTGTTACGAAACATTTCAATTCCAAGATTGTAGATAATTACAATCTGAACGCTTTATGAAGCAGAAGTTCTTGCGTCAGAGTCGTTGTTAGTAGGAAATTTACGAGTGGCCAGTCGTTCTGTATCACGCGAGGGTTCTAGCGTTGCGTCTAAATGAGGAGAGGCTAGACCTATGGGCTAACCTCAGGCTTTTCACTGAAGCTGCCTCTACGATATCGTTCGATGGTGTTTTCAGAGTTCTCCAGGCTCTGGTGGTGAGGCAGAATTCCGTCAAGAGGCTTTCGAGTGCTTGGCGTTTGTTTGTACGTTCAGGGACTCAAAGATGAGCCTTTGAAAGATAAAGACTGGGCAGATGTGTTCTGAGGCACCGCGGTGACGGCACCGAGGGGTTTTAGCAATCCGTACCTTGGAACGACGCGTATATCAATCAAAGCCTGCATCTCTCACCGCATCACCAGACATACTTCAACCGAACGCTATCTTGGAATTCTATCTTGGAGGACAAGGAAGCAAAAATCTGCTGACCGCATCCTCCGGCTTTGTCCATCTGTCCATCTGCCTTTCAGCACACCTGAAACGGCACTCAGCGCCGGGGGGGTAGCGTCTTTTCTCTGCAGCTATCCGTGCGGTGTATCAAAGATTCGTTGGATCCCGTCACGTCCTCATCATTGTGGAACCAACTACAAATCTCCTAGCCCAGTGCCTGCTGGTCAATATCAGCGGCTGCCAATCAAATCAAATCACATGTCTACATCGCAAAATAGGTCCCCACAGCCTTCAGGGAAGACTTAGCGGTTTTTGGCCATAGTTGACGACGCCTCCCGCCATGCTGTTGTTGCGGCTGTTTCAACGTCTACCTCGTATTTAATCATTTTTGATAGTTGTGCCGTTTTACTAAATTCGGACAGTGTGCTTAGCAAAACCCAGACAGCGGAGCTTTCAAAACCTATGCCTTGTAGTAAGGCTGCATACGAGCCGTGTCAGTAGGTCCGAGTCGAAAAGCGGTGCAGGAGGTTTTTTCTGAATCCGGGCGACCTCCGCTGGCTCGAATTCCCTTTTCGTCATGCTACATATACGCAATACGAAGCCGCGAGGCTATCGCTGTGTCCGCCTGTTCAGCGAATGGATCAGCTTTGATCCTACCTTGGCACACTAGTCTCAGCGACACCCATTGCTTCCAGTCCGGGAATTCCTGCTCCACTCTGTGGACATGCTTACAGCGGCTTTGAGCCGACATGAGTCTGTATGGACAAGGTAGTGTGCAAGATCACGAGGCGTGGAAGACAAATTTTTCCAATCTGGTACAGTAGACGGACCCGAAACACATGGAGCTGCAAGCAAGCTTGTTTTCGGTTTGCTGCCCGAGACAGAGCCTGGTTCTGACACGGGAAATCGATGGCCGGCATCCTCTTCTCACACACTGTGAGACTCGCTTACATTAGAGTAGAACATTGCAGTGCTCAATTAATTTTGGGTGGTTGCTTGGCATGATCTGTGAAGGACAGGGTGGGGACTGGCAAATCGGATTAAAGCAGTTTGCCTGAAAGCCCTACCACCACCATCAAACAATGATTTCCCTTAGGCAATCAGACAACGCACACTGTCACCGCAGACATGGCCTTCCTCCCAAATTATGGCCGACCTATCACAAAACAAATAGAGCTACTGCTGTGAGCAATCAAATGCTTATTGTAAGAGAAGGAGATCCTACCGACTTCTTCAGCAGCCATCTATGGATAGTTTCACTCTGCCTTACTCGTGCCGATCCACAATAATGTTTTCGGGAGTAAGGATCAAGATCGTCCAAGCAATGGCTGTTCTTATTCTCTGGCGCGCTGTGGTCTGAGCTCCTCTGGTGTCAACCGAGGTTAGATTCCTCCGAGCAGAGTGGTATCAAGAATATTCGAACTTCATCACTTTTTTGCGGCCGAAGCGTCTACCGGAACCTTAAGATCCGATTGAATCTTGCAGATAATCGACGCTTGATCCCGTTTCCTGTATGTACCTTACTGACATTATGTCACTGGCTGCAAGCGCCCACTAAAGTTGGACCCACCCCGGATGAATTGCGTGTAAGGCGATGAGCTGAAGTCGCTATTTTTTATCTGTAGACACTTCAATCCTACCTGAGAAGGAGCAGTCGATAGGTCTTTTCACTTGTGCGTTGATCTGGAAACGAATTGGTCCTCGTGCAGCAGAGTGATTGTAGCAGTTTTTGTCTCTGCAATTTAGATGTCCATCAGTCTACTTATATTGAGACCTCGTTCCCAATTTCTATCCCCCTATCGTTTAACATTGATCTAACACTTCACCGCCTCCTACTAGACACTCCATTTTCGCAGTGGGGAGAACGCGGCTAGGAGGGTGTCCGTCCCAGAGGCATTGTTCTTGGCTGGGAGCCTCTCACTTTGGAGTCCACGTCAATACAAAAGCTTGACACCACCGCCCGCTCAGTCCAATTTGAGCCCAGTGTTGAGTGCACAAGGTAATGACCCGTGCTTATCACGGAATTGCCCGAGGACTCAGCACCCACCGCCACCCAAACGAGGTTATGGCTCAGCCAAGGTCGCTTACCTATCGTGGTAATATAAGAGCTTACCCTGATGGCAATGAGAGTGATGAATCTAGGTCTCCACGAGGGGACAAGAAGCCGAGGAAGCGAAATAGTGTAGCCGTACGTTGTTCAAGGCAACTCATACAGCCTGATCCGATGCAGACGAGGGCTGACATGTGATGCAGTGTGCACGTTGCCGCAAGAGGAAGATCAAATGTACCGGTGATCGCCTGGATGGCAACGGCTGCGAGGCCTGTCAGGCAGCCGGGGTGCCGCGAAGTTCCTGCCACTATCTGAGGGTAAGGATGACCAACGTCCACCACTCTGGTCCTTCTGTTGACGTATACATGAGTTAGGTGAACTCTCATCATATAGAAGATGTCGCAATGCAGGTCTCCAGTGACTCGGAATGGCCCCATTCAGCACCTGCCCCGGCCAACTATATGACCCGGATCACAACCGATCCAAGCCAGTACGCTCTTGCCAACGTTAGCCATGTCCCCCAGCACGTGCCCACTCCTTACACAGGCCCAGGGTGAGCCAATCTCTAGGGGACTCGAAGCGCTTGCTGACATCTCCAGCGCGCCATACTCGACTTCACAAGCGCGCCCTCCTTTCAATACCAATTACCCGACCAGCTACAATGGTCAGTATGACATGCAGAGGCCCCTTCAAGGACCGTCTCTTCAAATGTCACAAGCACCTACGCCAATTTATCCCACCCTCGATTACGCTCAGCAGTGGAATCCATTGCCTTCAAACGGCAGACCGACCTCTCACACTCTGCTCTACGATCAAGATCCTTTGAGATATGAGACTTCGACGGTCTCTTACATGACATCTACGGGTACTTCGGTCCCAAATGTGGCGGCAGAGGGATCCCCGATATTCCCTGGTTTGTCTCCGCTCGTCACCCATTTGCCAGCTTATGGTGGCAACAGGACGCTTCCCGATCCAATGAGTATTCATTCCTCATTCGACGCCAGCAATGGATCCATCCAGGGGAACGATGAAGATCCTACCTTGTACCAACAACACCTTGAGACAGGGACTAGCCAAGGGTCAGTCAGCTCGGCGTCCCAAGACGCTATCAACGCCACAGGTCAGGGCAGCAACACTTCATCTTCATGTCCTAGCGAGACCCAAGAAATGTCGACGCTCAGCTCTCTCAATATGACCCACACTTCGCCAAGTGCTTCTAGCGAAAATACCTCTGGCTTCCACTCCATAGACAGCTCAACGACGAATAACGTCGGCAGCTACGCCGCCAGCCCAACGTTGGCGATGCAGTCCAATCAGCACTCCAACAGCCAGCTCCCGAGCTTGAATTCACCTTTTGACGGCAATGGTGGACACAGAGGCTCTCACGTGCCGGAGAGAACGCTCGACTCCGGGATGGCGATCAGAAACGGGAGTGTTTACGACCCACATGGCCGTCCTCGAATCCTGCAACCGCAGCCTCGACGTTCGCCTTCTTACGATCTGCTCAACGGTTCCTTCGAAGGGGGTGGGAAGCACCCGGCTAAGGTGCTCAAGTCGAACGGCCATGGTCGCAGGCCTGGTGGAAAGCAGTAAGACAGTTCCTCGGTTTGATGCTGCCATGTTTGCTGCGCCTCGGTTGCAGCTGACCTACTAGAACCGTTGCTCGTGCATCTTGCTACTACATGGTCTGAATCAGCTTCTGGATCCTCACCGAGCTTGTAGAGCTCGCAGCATTGGTCGATGCAAAGACTACGGGCTGATAGAATGGTCCCTCTCCGACTATGGCCTTCTTCCCTTGCTGGCAGAGCTTGCAGACCGGAATCCAGTCAGCCATATCATCCTCTCTTTGAACCGGAAGCTCTTTCTTCGGCGTTCTGGATTATCAGGCAAATAAAAAAAGGATTTGAGACGCTTGAGGGGCTTCGTCAGTGTTTTCGATAGATTTTTAATAGATTAATGGAGTCATTCGACCAATCTTGCAAGCAGAATCATTACTTCGAAGCTGGAAGATCTTGTATTCCCTATGCGCCACAGAATGCGACTATGATATGTAGGAACACACGAGCATGTTCCACCCTCGTCTTCTGACCAAGCACGAACCAGCACGCATCCAGCATCCTTTACTTCTTCTTATCCTTCGACGCCGCCGCCTTCCCTTTGGCCGTCCCCCGTACAGTCTTGGCTCGGTTCTTGCGTTGCTTGCCTATCCATCCCCGCAAAGTCAGCA
This sequence comes from Letharia columbiana, assembly GCF_014066305.1. Classification (NCBI taxonomy): domain Eukaryota; kingdom Fungi; phylum Ascomycota; class Lecanoromycetes; order Lecanorales; family Parmeliaceae; genus Letharia; species Letharia columbiana. The sequence continues at coordinate 178,120 of NW_023501049.1, read as the reverse complement.
CAAGATCCCCACCGCTATGCCCCGTGCCCAAACGTAGCCTCCCGTCTCACCATGTAGGAAAGATAGTACGTACGCTGTTGCCTACTAGCCTTCTCAATTTTCGAAGCCGCCCCGTACCTGACCAACCGATAATGCGGCTCGAACTTCTTCATCACCTCATGGCTGTCGTATATCAGAGCGAACCCGGTCGATTTCCCTCCACCGTACTGTGTGCGGAAACCGAAGCAGGACACTTGGTCCTTGTTGGCTTTGTAGAGCTCGGCGAGTTTCTGGCGGAGTTCGTCTTTGGAGACGTTGGCGCGGTTCGGGTGGAGGACGTCACTGTAGAAGGAAGAGATCAGACTTCCAGCCCATCGTAGATGTGAGGGAGGGGTCAGAGGGAGCTAGGTTGCCGCTGCGAGGTAGGGGCACCCACACGACCATCTGCTTTCGACCGAGGAGGGCGTTGCGGATGAATTTGCGCGTGCGCAGCGTTACGGGCTGCTCTCGGTCTGCCATGTTTGCTAGCTGTATCATTTCATTAGCACCGACTCTGGGTATCGTAGATGTACATGCGGCAACTGACGGAGAGAGTGTGTTACTGGATCCTCGATGGTCGAGCAAAGTCGAGCAGATCCATCTGGGAGTTGCGTGTGTGCACGATAAGGTGTCGCTTAGCTGGAAGCTAGCCTCTTTGGTACTAACGCAACATATCTTGGCATTATTGTATGCTCAGCATGATCTTTTATGTTGGACCTGTAAGTGACCTGGAAATGATGATGTCTGAATAGCGTGGGCCGGTACTCTTAAGAATGGACGACATTGCACCCGTGGAGCTCCTCAAGAGGCAGTATCTGCAGCTTATTGACCCGGAAGAACTTACGCTTCCTCTCAGAGAGTCTCTCATATTGCCAGAGACTCAGGCCCAGATTTACAATGATCTGTTTGATGAGTCCGGAATTGCCTATGCACCGCCTGAGCGTTACAAATTTCGTGTCCTCAAAAGAGTTGTGAAAGCCCTAGAGGACGCAGTGGAGGATCCGGAGGAAGATGTAGGCTTTCTCCTTCTCCTCATTTGAACTCATTCTTTGCTCAGCATTGTCCTCGTTTCTTCTCCTTTTTGAAGATTTTCTAATGGCTTGTCACTAAATCTTTCTACCTTGTCGCGAGCAGGAGATCTCAGATGATATATCGGGATGTCTAGCTCGGTACATGGGCCAGCCTTTGCCATCCGCAAGCGCAGCAGCACAGCAGAAGAGCTACGTGACTTATACAATGCCCATTCGTGGCCTAAATGCTGCTCAAGTCACCCTGCTGGAAGCTCCATCGTTACTGGCTTCTTCTGGAACGACCGGCTTCCGTACCTGGGAAGCAGCACTTTTTCTAGCAGCCTATCTGTCTTCTTCAGAAGGAAACCATCTTGTCACCGGCAAAGATATTCTTGAGCTTGGCTCTGGTACAGGCTTCCTGTCTATTCTCTGCGCGAAACATCTTGGCGCTCAGCGTGTACTGGCTACGGATGGTAGTCAAGAGGTCATTAGCGATCTCAAGTCGAACATACACTTGAATGAATTAGAAGGTAAAGAATTAATCCAGACAGCTGTCCTGCAATGGGGTCACGCTCTCATCGGTGGAGTTGCCGATTGTCGCGAGGAGAAACGCTCCTACGATCTGGTCCTCGGAGCTGATGTGGTGAGTAATCTCACTTCCACGAAATTAGGGTCATCAGGCCCTTTGCCCGAGTCTTGACTCTATATTATAACACTCCTAGCTTGCCGTCGGCAATGGATGCCTATCCCTCAATGAACACGGAAGGCTGACTTAGCGTCTAGACATATGACCTCAAATCCATTCCTTCATTGATCGCGACTATGAGAGACATCTTCGAACTATACTCCAACATCAGGACTTTGATCTCCGCCACAGTTCGAAATGAGCAAACCTTTGACGCGTTCACGACAGCATGTGGTAAGTAGAGGGAACTTGATGCCTCCGTCCTGATCTCAAAGCTCTGACCAGGCAACAGACCTGAATGGCTTCACGCTTGAGCAACTCAGTGTACCTATGCCCGAGAAAGAAAATCAGATGGGGTTCTTTGTTCCTACAACCACCGCCATCAAGATATTGTTGGTTACGAAAGAAGGGCCAACAAAGGACCCTTTTGCGCTGTAATCCACAGTCCTATGCTTTCAGTTCGATTATCCAGGCCATCGATCCTCACTCCAGGTCATTGGGCGCGAACTCAGCATTCTCTCGTGAAGCAAGGTGACTGGTTGATGCCAGAACGCTACACACTTACGCGGTGCCATAACAGTGACACTATTTCTCAATTGAATGAAGTCTGCTGGGAAGATACTCGGAGGCCTTTGTAACTTAAGGTATGTTTCATTGCTCGACGTTCCCGCGCATGCAGAATCCCCTCGACGATATGCCCATCAGCTCCCCTCTCCCTTTCCCCTCTTTGAATGCAGCCCCTGCATCAGCAACTCGCAACCCTCAAATCGTCTCCAACATTTCCTGCAGCAAGCCTGATGATGCAACCTCTCCGTACCCTGAAACAGTTTCGCTTGATGACTTAGAACCTCCTCCTCGCTTAGGCCTTTCTTCCACAACGGGAAAGTCCCATGCCGCCGCTCCAACTTTCGTCCAGCACTCCTGACAGAGATCTTCAAGGCGGGCCAGGCTGCCTTTGGGCAGCTCTGGACAATCCTCACACATCACTCCAACTTGCCGTTTCGATTCAAACACCAATCCGCGAGGGTAGACATAGCTCTTATTATGCATACCGCAATCGATGCAGATCCTCGGCTCAAAAACTGTCGGGAAGAGGTCGCTTGGCATGAATTTCTGGCCCGGGCGTAGACGGTGGCAATCCTCGCAGTAGCGGAACTTGTGGGCGTCGCTGTAGGCTTTGTATTCCAAGAGGCCCATCTTATCGTTGCTGACGGGGTGGATGAGGTTGTAGAAGTACTTGTTTGTGAGTCGCAGGAGCATGGTGGCGGGGAACAGTTTCAGATTTTTGATGATCTGTATGTGCAGCTCTGGGGGGAGCTGCGTGAGAGAGGGCATGGTTACCTTGCTGTGCTTGCGGAAGGGTGGTCTTGGGGTGGAGGAGATGGCGTTGATATCGTTAGTGGGGTTTGCGATAGAGAGTTTTTGCTAATGACGTTGCTGCTGTGTGTAGGACCTGTGCATATCAAAGGGTGATGCGTGTTGTCAATTAGTGATGAGAATGAGTGCACTGTAGAGGAGAAAAGGTGTAGGCAAGACAGAATTGGGGCTTTGGCAGAGCTTTCTACGGGCACTGCTGATGGCCACATTGGTGGATACAGTCGCAATAAAAAACGCTTTCCTTCGCCCTAGGCCAATGGCTGCCCCTTCCCATGCTTCACTGAAACAAGCCTCCTCCGCCACCGCCTCCCTCCTTGCCTGCTACCCTCAGCAACTTTCCTGTTCGCCAGTAGAAACGTCAGGACCCTTACCTGAACTGTCATAGATCGCCCGAACGTTGCACTCGATGCACGTCCTCTCCTCGCGGTGTTGGCAACCTCGAACGCACACATGGCGCTGATACTCATTGAACTTGTGCCCGGGGCGAAGACGTCTGCACCCGTGGCACGGGACCACATCGTGGAATAGAGCGTAGTCGCTTTTCTCTACGGCCAGCATTTCTTGATAATTGAGTGGTTTGAGGAGAGTGTAGAAGTAGGTGTTGGCGAGGCGAAGGGTCATGCTGGAGGGAAAGAAGTCGAGTTGATCGATGATGGAGAGGTGCAGCTCCCTTGGAAGGGTCATGAGAGGTGATGGAGAAGGCATTGTGGAATTCTGTGGGGGCGTTGTTCACGTGGATATTGGAATGGATGTTCTTGAAGGTGGGGATGGGTCGCATGCTTTGTTGACCCGTAACACGTCCGAACCCAGGAGTCACCACACCTCATTCTTGAACCAGTCCCTGACATCTGCCGTCTCCATTTGGGTATCAAACTCAGTCATGAGCTCGTCATCTGGCAGGACATATGGAGGCTCCAAAGCGGGTCCAAAGCTAGCAGCGGCTTGTTCCCCAGAGACGGCCTTCATTAAGGTGTGCTGGAACTGGATGCGGACGTCGTCGGATATAGTCCACAACCACCGTGTTAGTGGGGGGTCTCCATCGAAGTAGCGAGTGTTGAGGAGACTCATAGACTGAAGTGCATAGGCAACTTCATCTACCAACTCGCCAAAGCTACTTCCTGTGAGCTCGCATCTGATATCACGTCCGATATGGCATTTAAAGACCAGCCGCTAGCACCTAGCTCTTGTCCAACTTCATGGCCTTCTCCAGGTTCACCCATGCCGATCTCCTAGCTTGATCGTAGTCATTGACCCTCCTTTTGATGCCTCAAACCCTATGCTGTCAGACTTTGCATTCTGTGAAGGGTCAGCTTGAAGGAGAGTGTAGAGCGGTGATGGACTTACCTGGTGGAAGGCGAGTCTGCTTTGGGACGATTGGAAGGTAGAACCCGCGGCAGTGTTTGGCAGAATTTTGCAAAGACCCAACTGTTGTGTTCTTCTGAATGAAGATCTGAGTCGAGAGGTGGACATTTTTGATTTTCGTCATTGCTAGAAAAGAGGAGAATCTGCAAAGCATTCACTTCTGCCACCGCGAATCTCACTCCACCGCAGGTTCTAGATACGAAAGACTTGGCAGTCTATCCTTGGTATAGATGACGGAGGTCTCCCACAGCAACCCTCTCCTGATTCCCACCTCCCTAGCACATTTCGGAGTCAGCATTCCCACTCATTGATCAAGATTTGAGTAATAATAAGACACTTTTGGGGAGTAGCATGGGTGTACAATGGGTTTTTTGTTCCTCCAATATGTCTCGCGACTCAAAAAGCAGTCTCGAACAGGAAGAGGCAACTCGGAAAAGTACCTTACAATGTCTGCCCACGCTTCCCACATCTCTACACAATGGACATCTTGCATGCATCTCGCCATCTAGGGTAGCTACCCAATCATCACTCCCATAACCCTCAAACCCGCTGCCGATCCCACAGTCAATGCAAAACCTCTCAGGTCTGCTACGCTTGAGCATGCCTCGGTGTACAATATCATCGGCGAACTTGCAGAGCGGACGCAGTCGGCAGCAAATGTGGCAGGCTAAGACTTTGTGCTCAATAGCGAAGGCGGAGAATTCGAGTTTGAGGAGATTGGAAAGGGCGGGAGGTTTGAGAGATTGCCAGACCTGGGTATAAGATCTTCTCAGGACCATGTACTCTTCAATATCAAGGTTGTCAGCGATGGCTTGAAGGAGCTCTGCTGGAAGCTTGGTGATGGGTGCTGAGGGAGACATGGTGGGAGTCTTGACGTCTTAGGGTTCTCCAACTGCTCTTCAGGGGAAAGAGGATAAAGAAGAAAAGATGAGGGGGGAAGTTGTTTCTCAAGTATCTTTGGTGACGCAGGGTAATATCTCCGTACGAAGGGATTGGGGCATTTCTAGCCTCGGCGCACGGATAGAGTAGCCTCGGCCCTGTAGATCTTCCCCGGATTCCCTCCACACACCCCTTGGAGCGATTGTTCATTCACTCGTCAATTCACTTCTTATGTTCAGCCTCTGGACTTCCATTGGTCCAAGAAGTTACCAATTAGCCTCCAGAATTCTTGCAGTTGCCTGTACGCACAGCGGTATTCCTTCACCGCGGATCCCGCATCGGCATTTCACAGCCCTCAGCACCCACACGCATAATCTTATGTTCCGCAGACGAAAGGATCTAGACTTTTTCGAAGCCGCCATGAGAGGCGCCTCTCCCAAAAAGCAATCCTCGAGACGATCATCATCTTCCAAGTCCATGAAGGAGCTACCGCCCGCCAATCCCAGCGCCAGTGTCCTTCTCATCTCAGCAGCCAATCATATCCTACTGCTCCACCGCGTATCTTCCTCGTCGACCTTCGCCTCAGCCCACGTCTTTCCTGGGGGCCATTGCTCGCCTCAGGACGGCCACCTACCGCCACCGTCGGACCCGAGTCACCACCAAGACAGCCCGGCCTATCGGCATGCCGCTATACGGGAGTGCTTCGAAGAGAGCGGGATATTGTTGGCTCGAAAGCAGGAAAATACGGCGGAGCTAGTAGAACTGGCCGAGCAAGAACGAGAAGAGGGCAGAAAAGCTGTGCATGCGGAGAAGGTCCCGTTTGCGGACTGGATCAAACAAAAAGGAGGGCGAATGGATACCGAGGGCTTGGTGCCATTCACGCGATGGCTTACACCAGCTAACATACCGAAACGCTATTCAACGCAGATGTACTTGTACTTTTTGCCTCTCGAATTGGGACCAAGGCTGGGAAAGCAGACGAATCAAATGCACATCCCAACCCCCGACGGCGGCGTCGAGCACACGGCTGCGAAATTTGCGTGGGCTGGAGAATGGATCGAAGCTGCGCTGAAAGGAGAGTGCGTGCTATTCCCACCTCAGTTCTTCCTCCTGTCACTTGTGGCCGATTTCTTGAAACCACCGTTGGCCGGGGAGCGGGAGCTGGACACGGAACAGTTGCAGAAGCAGAGAGGACAACTGATGGAGTTCGTCAAAGGCGAACATCCTCCGTGGGGAGAGAAATGTATAAGCCCCAACCCGATCAAGAAAAGCGGCGACACGCTTTGGATGGGCATGGGAGATGCAGGGCCGGAACTGGAAGGAACAGGAAGAGGTGGAGACAAGGAGAGAGTGCTGAGGGTTGAATTGAGCGGCGAGGTTGAAAGGGGAAGAAGGACGCCGAGGCCGAAGGAGGTGGTGATGAGAAAGGATTTAGGAGCTGGGAAGGGAGAGGGGAAGGGGCATTGGTGGCGCATGTGACAGGTACTTAGGCATTGATTAGTGATCGCAAACTGGCGCTGGAAATACCCCTTTATAGACGTTTGAAAAGAGCTAGGGGATGCAGTTTGGGTATATAACGCCAGAATATGTATGATTATGGCTTAGATCAGATGCTTTATGAGTGTGCTGAGCATATCCTTCAGCATCGAATCCGGGTTCTCGGGGTTCGCATCCATAATGTCGACTTGTTCTGCGAGTTGATCAGCATTCGTCCACCTTTGAACGACATCAAGGACCGACCCTGTAGCGTAGCCCTGACGTCCTCCAAAATCCCGTCCCGACCAGCTAGAGCTTGAATCTTCCGCCTCGCTCCATCGTCTTCGGCTACCAGCCATGCCAGAATGACGTCAACCGTCTGCAGAACATACAGCCCAGCATCCAGCCGTCTGCTGAACCACTCATCGGCTCTTTCCTCCGACTCCGCAGCATCGACCCTCGCTCTCTCCTGCCCGATCTCTCGGTCAATCACCGCCACTTTTGATGCATACTCTCGCCTGAGCTTGACTAGACGATCACAAGCCTGATAATCCTTCTCTACAAATTTAGCAAGCAGGCGAATCCTTGGAGCTTCGTTAGCTGGAAGCGAGCGTAACATAGAAGCCAAAATCCCAAGCAAATGCTCCGTCGTTTCTTTATCCTGTTTCTTCATGAATAGTCCAAATGTTGGTTTCAAGCCTGCCGCTTCCACAAGCTTCTCACAGCATGAAGCATCCTCTGCTCCTCCCAGTGCATGATTGATAAGTCGTATGGCGCGTGGTTTGCTCAGTTTCCCTTCTCGTAACATGATGAGGCAGAGCTCGATACCTTCTGCTTCTACGAACTTGATTTTGCCGGCGGGAGGGTCGACGAGACAGGTTATGCAGTCGAAAATGTTGGCCATATATTCTTCCTCTTCGGTGCCTTTCGCAGGATCGCGCTTGCGGTAGGGGCTGAGTAGTTGTAGGATCGCGTCTATGCCGTCAAGGGAGATCACCTTGGTGCCAATTTCAGAGGATGACTGGAGAAGTATAGCGAGCATTTCGGCAGCATACTGTTTGTTTTGGGAGACCGTTGGTTCTGGTCTGCGGATCCTGGAGAGGAGCCAGGGGAGGAGCTCAGTTTTCTGGCCGAGTGTAGCGGCAATGGACGGGCGGGACGAGAGGTTTTCGAGGACACTGAGGACGTGGTATATACCTGCACGGTCGGATTCAATATCCTCATTTAAACGCGATATGTTCTCGTATAGGAGATTTAGGAGATCAGCTTCTAGCATCGCATCGACGAGTGCGTCCCATTGCTCTTGCTCTGCTTCAACGTTTTCGTCTGTAAGCTCGTTAATGATTTCGATTGAGTCAATAGCGATATCTGTGTTGTCGTGAGACAGTAGGGAGACGAGAGAGGAGACACAGCCGAGCTTCGCGAATTCTTCGTAGAGCTCGGAGTGTTCGGAGAGGATGGAGAGCGCTTTAATGTCTGCATCTAAATCTGCTTCTGAGCCCATAAACCTGGCAAAAATTGTCAGAGTAGGCTCACCAGGATGTGTAGAGGCCTTGCACGTACTTTTCCGGCTTGTCTTCGAACTTGGCTCGTAGTTCTGTATTCTTGGATATCCTCTTCTCAAAGTTCAAGGCCAGCTTCCTTAGCCAGGCTATATCGACCTTTTCAGATTTCTGTATAGCACCCATCAGTCTTGTTTCCAATTTGACAGAACAGGCGTCCAAGTGTACGGTCTCGTCCTTATCCTGCTCGTCGATGAAGTCCATCACATCGGCTGTATCTCTCGTAAGGCCGCCTCCAAAGAACCTGCCTTCCTCATCATCATCGGACAGCTGCTCCTCTTCATCCGGTGGTAGTTCAGGGCCTGCCGCTACATCGTCGTCGTCTTCAACCTCGTCCTCCACTGTGGCTCTTCCGTTGGTCTTGACATCTCCATTTGCGCTTGTCTTTGTCGCCTTGTACACCGCATCTGTGAATCATTAATTCAGTCTGTGAGAAGCCTAAATAAAGACTCACCTGCATTGTGTCCATTGATCTCTAGCTTTCGTTTGTTGCTACGTGCTGAGGGTTTCTAGGGAATCTGAGCATTTGAGCAGAGATAATGCCATTCTCTTCCATAGCATACCTTGAACAGCTCATCAAGCGAAGACATAATGAAAATCTAATTAACAAACAAATCAGACTTCGAGGGTCAGTAATAATCCAGGCGTGTGTATCACAAGATTCTACCTCAGGCATGCTTTGATGGACAGTAGGGCGGAGTTAAAGCAAACATTCTTTATGTCCGAGGTATAAGTTTTGTTACAAAATGCAAAAGTCGACATGTTTTCTTTGCAACGACTGGAACATTATGGTATCAAAGGCGCGGTTAAAGACATTGAATTTCATACATCGCCTTTTTAAAGGTACTGGGCGTAGGAAGCGGTTGGTGAAAGAGATTAAAGAATGACTCCTTTCATAATTATTTGACAGTAACACTTTCCAGGTTTCCAAGCTTGATTTTGCTCTTGATTGGGATTCAGCCCAGTGTGAAACAACATCTCAATCTTCTCGTAGAGGGTATTCTCAGACTTGATTGATCACTTTGCTTACAACATAATCATTGGGTATACCCTGTCTTGATTCCCGGTGACGGTGGACCAAAACTTTGGACCGCCTACCCTTCATCATCTCCATGTTCAAGGGCGATCTCACTCATCAAATCGAAGAAGCTCACACAAACTACAGCGACATAGTCTGTACAGCACCTGCCTAGCTATCATGTATCAATGATTCTGGATGACGCGACATCTATGCCTATCGTGCCGGCCTCCAGAACTTCCCCGAATCAAGCCTTGATCCACGCCCAGCCTTGGCAATAAGATGCCTAAACCAGATTCTGAATCTCAACGACGCCGACCATTCTCGTATTCAACAGCTGTTCTCACATTCGTTCTGGGGAGAACCAGCTATCTAGTCAAGAGGTTTCATAAGAAGGCGAAATTTGTCAAGGAGATTCGCCCAATCTTCAGAAAGGAATTCGTCATTATTACCGAATTCGAAGTTACTATACTTGAAGGCTGTTATTGAAGAAGGATTCCGCTTCTGCCCGTCAGTCTCTGATGGCTTCCCACGCGATTTACTTCCTAGTGATCATACCGTTTGCGGGAAGTAGTTAGCAGATGGAGTAATTGGACATGGTCATCTTCATAGTTGATTGATGGTATAATTCGTAGAAATATTAACTAATGTGTGCCCCTCTCATCTCAGACAATTGTCGGATTCTGCCCACGGGCAGGTCTTGTGTTCCATTCCAACTTCCGCCAACGTACCAAGTTCCTGCCAAAGCGCTGGCTCCCCCAAAATTATTCTTCACCAACTACAGTTTGACGATGACAACCGGAAAAATTTCCATCGCTTCGGGCTCGGAGCTCGCAATTGTATTAACCAGAACTTCGCCTGGATGGAGCCGCGCTTGATTCTCGCTCGAGTGGTTTCGGACTTCAATACAAGTCTCCACACTAGCTCGTCGACTTTGGATTCTGCAAAGCTGAAGAGGTCCCAAGTTTAGGAGAAGCAACCGATCGATGTGGTACTGACATCTGCTTTAGATGCCTTCCTTGCGCACAACTAGGTAGGGTCATTATCTAGATGGTTTGTGAGGTGCCATAACAGCAGCAAGCCAGTCACAAGCGGCGGCAAGGGCGAATGAGTCTTTATCTAGAAGCATCAGCTTTAGGGCCAGAGACCCGAGTATGTCGAGATCGCGGTGATTTAGAAGAGGACTCGCGACGGACGACTCAATCAGATTATTCCTTAGAGTTGATTGGTCGATCAATCGATTAACGAGAAAACACGTGAGATTTTGTTACGGCTCTTGGTTGTTAGAACCAGGAGTTTCTCATTTCTCAACAGCAGCTCAAACTTCTCCTCCTTTTCAAACCACCTGTGTGCTAGAACATTTCAATGAACTATCACAACTATGTTGAAAAAATGACTGAAGCAAAAGATTTCCGATGAGTAGAGAGCCATAGGCATTTGGCCAGAGACAAGATGAAAAATGGTAAACATGAAGGTATGAAGATGCTTATCTCGTGATGTGCCTGATTGGAGTCTTCTGACCAGCAGAAAACAATACTACTGAAATCTTTACCATCCTGGCTTTTTTACAAGGTTGTGCTCGAAAACGTGGCAATGACTTCGTTCCATAATTCTAGACATATTTCGAGCCTGTTGACAACAGTCGCTGTCTGTCGTCCTAATCAAAAATATTGAAAATCACATCGAATCGAAGGTGATATTGATTTGGTAGACATATTGACCGTACTGCATTGCCGTAGCAGGGCGCTGGAATTTCACATTGGCATGGATCCAGACCTGTTGCTGGTCTGTGGTGTAGGGAACACGATCGTGCCTCGGTAGATTTGGTAGATTTTGTGACACGGCTACTCTAAACCCCGACGGAAATAAGGCGCAGCGCGTTCAAGTCTTGGCAGACCAAAGAGGCCTGAATTTCGCGTCTACTCTAGGACAGCATTGAATATTCTCGTCTGGCCATCCAAGAATGGAAGGGCCTCTAAAGCTTCGAGAGCGGCAGAACATGGCTCAGAGCTTTCACGAAGAGACTTTGTCAACCTTACATACGCGTGGCCAGGACCTCTATCGCCAGAAACAATATGAGGCCGCCCTTCAGTGCTTCACCAAGGTAACAACCAGCCAATGACTTTCCAAATTTCTGCTAACATCACTTTCTTAGGCAATCGGCCAGGGTTCAAAGGCTCCTGTTGCTGTTTTTGACAACCGAGCTGCTACCTATACAAAGCTTGGCGACCTTCGAGCTGCTCTGAACGATGGCAGGCAGATGATTCAGCAAGAGAAGGGCAATTGCGCGGTACAGAGGAGTACATACGCCCCCAAAGATGCTCAAAATCTGACTGTATCAGGGTTATCTTCGTACTGGCAAGATTCTGCAGCTGCTGGGCAATCACAAGACGGCTCTGGACCTCTACGAAATGGGCATTCGTAAAGTGTCTTCTGGGGATCCTAATATCATGGTATGCTCTCATTGATGCCTTCTTCTGGACGAGCCAGTGCTAAAAACAAATGCTTTCTAGCTGCTACGAGGACAGCATGAGAAGCTCGCACGACAACTCGCTCCGCCAAGGGCTATCGACCCTTTGCAGATGCTACCCTTAGAACTCGTTGAGATGACGATCAAATATCTTGAGTTCAGGCATATAGTGTCAGTTTTGATCGTCTGTTTATTAGGTAGATTTGCTTATCCTTGGCAGGGGCTTACTGAGAGTCTCCAAAACGTGGCTACAACTACTCATCTCGATGCCTAGCTTGTGGAGCGATTTAGATTTTTCCGCCGCCAAAAGGCCTGTCACTCTGGGAGCTGTTCGGAAATACATCAAGCGAGGCAATGGAACCACTACTCGAGTGATCCTTGATAGGTTTGGATCCAACGCGGAGAAGATTCCACGCTACGTCGCAACGCGTTGCAGAGGGTTGAATGATTTGAGAATACCAGGAGGCTTGATCGGCGCGACTATTCTTGAAGCTGCTCCCTGCGCATCCAATCTCAAGACTCTTATCATCTCCAAGGCCTGTCAGATATCCTGTGATGCGGTCGGCCAGCTTCTTAGCCAATGCCCGAGCCTTGAGCGTGCGGAATTCGAAAGCGTCACCGCACAAAATCGTACATTAATATGGGAGGTCGACATGCCCAAACTTCGTGCGCTGACTTTGGACACTTCGAAAGCAGTCAGAGGACGAGGAGACCCCATGCTTGTTTTGCATACGCTTCTAACCAAAATACCTGATATCCGTACATTGAGTATCCAAGGTTGGGTTGTCCTACCCTCTGTTTTAAGTATAGATTTTTCGAACCTTTCTCAACTTCAACACCTGAATATATCTCGTCTGACTGGTATACTGCCTCCACTGTTGCCGTCGACTATACGTACGATCGCAATGGCAAATTGCCACAATATTCCTCACATTCAACGAGTCAGCTTCGCGGACTATGAATTAGCCCAGATGGTTCGCCTGTCGCTGGCAGGATGGTCTGGGTTATCGTTGGGTGATCTCCAAGCATGCTTATTACCGAGCAAGGGGAAAGTGACGCATCTGGATATTGGGGGCTGCATCACTCTTTCGAGTGCTAACCTGAAAGAGCTCATCACCCTTGGTTATTTCGAGGGAGTTGAGAACTTGATTCTCAAATCAAGCAACATAGATGATGCGATAGCAATCCTCATAGCAAGGAGCCTTCCTCGCCTCAAAAATCTCGACATTGCATGCACAAATGTCACCGGTGTTGGGGTTAAGGCTTTGGTTATTGGACTTGAGGGTAAGCTGGAGCATTTGTGTCTTGACGGATGCCATTCTACGAGTATCGATGCTGTAGAGCTCGCAAGAGCAATGGGTGTCAAGGTCGCATTCGGCTTCCCGGATCCCTTGAGCGGAGGTAGGAGGATCAAGCAGCGCTGATGAGGACATTGCTGTACCATTACAGCCAAAATGCATCAACCGGCGGCTAAACTCTAGCCAATCCTAGTGAAAGACAGAGCTCAACCGCTACGCTCGCTGCAATATCTATCGACCTCTTTTTCCAACGTCTTGCGCTGCGAACGCACAAGATTCATGATGTCTCCGCATTCTGGCAGGCCACCATTAGCACCGTCAACCTCCATCATTTGATCGTACACGCTGAAGAGCTGGTTGGGGAGCCACTTTTGAAAAGTATTAGTCAGAGAAGCCACTAGTTACCGTTCAGACTTACCAAGACTATAGGACTGCCTCCGGTGGCAGTCGGATGGGTCGTCTTCTTCAGTATGTATTCTCTCGTGAAGCACCAATGTCGCCATCTGAAGTCACGGACTTGGTTCAGAGCATGGAGATACAACACTGCGAATAAGGGTTAGGCACTAGAAACGGTTGGCCTTCCATTCGCCACTTACCTGCAGATTGCCTGTCCATCATAGCATAGACTCGGATGCCAACGTCCTGGGCTCTATCTTTGACCCACTGCAAAAATTGGCGGTGATTGCCAGGTCGGTACGAGCGAAAGTCGCTCAGGATATCCGTGAGTGGTGTCTCTGGCATTTTGATCTCCAGAAGGTTGTCACATAGCGGGATCTGCTTTGGATCAATTTCATCGAGTCACGAGTACCTTTCTTATCGAGCACCCACCATACTATCATTCGCACCGCTCTCTCCTCTGAAAGACATTGGCTCTTCGCTCACGCCTTCATACACAACCCCGTGTGGGAACATCGACTGTTTCGTGATGCCGAAAATGAAGGTACGAAAGCTGTTGTAATCGTTTGGTTTGCTCTTCTTCCACATACCTCGCAGACAATGTCAATTTCATTCATCTCTCTCCATCAACAAGAAGGTCTGGAAAGGATCTGCTTACCATCCATAACCCCATTGACCTTCACCATAGCCTCCACCAAACTTTCCAATCCAGCATTGAATGCCTTCCTATTGCCATCTCCACATGCTGATAGCGCATTGACCGCCCCCTGGACCAGAAGCCCGGAATTCTGGACCATGTCCACATGTACGAGCACAAAGCCCGCTTCCGAGCTCGACTGGTCTAGGCCGTGCTCAAATGCGCGGATGAGGCGGAGATTGCCGTACTCCATGCCGAGTGCTGGGTCTTCGAGGCGGTAGTTGAAGAGGGCGTAGGAACCGGCGTATTCCATGAAAGGTTTGAAGCCCGAGCTGCTCAACCCGTTAAATTGGTGTCAGGAGTACAGTCAGACGACGACATTACATCTCCGCTACTCTGGCCAACGGCCTCGCGAGCACGGCCGGCAATCTCTGTCGCCCCAGTCCGTACCCTTCGCCCTTGACATGGCGCTCGTGACACGGCTCAAGCAGGTACGCGCTCGCCAGGAAACAGTAATCCCTATACAGACCCCCTACCGTCCTCAGGTCATCCTTCACCTTGTCGACCTCAATTGTCAGATCTGGAAGTTCGCGCAGCAGCGTTTCACCCAGTTTGAATGTGGCGAGGAGGCCTGGGTCGCCGGCTGCGGTGCGGATGGGCATGCGAGCGAGGAGAGAAGAGAGGGCGGAGAAGGACGGAGGAAGGGTTGTAGGTGGGAGAGACAACGGAAGGAAGCCGTTGGGGAGGGAGACAGTGAAGGGTGCTAGCTTCGCCAACTCTTTGTCATCGGTAGGTATGGTGCTGGGGAGAGGGAAGGTTGGAGGTGCGGCAAGAGAACCCATTGCCGAAGTTTGCGAGATGATTCGTTCTGGGTCTGTTTTGCCAAGAAAATGTTTTCTGCGTTGGAGATGTGAAGGAGGAATAGTGCGAACGGGAGAAATCTGGGTATATGTACCGTTGGCCGGAACTCTTCCGGCCACAGTAGAGGGGTGAGGCCGGTTCTGTTCCGGCCTTTTTAGATTGGCAAGAGATAAGTGATGCGTTGGAGATGGAGCGAAGACCAATTGGGGAATCTGATCCAGAGGTATGAGCGCTGCTATTCGCGATGACAGTAGCTGATGATGGCAGTAGAATCCCACTAGCGCGACATGACCAAACAAAGACGAGCACTACAAATAACTCCGCAAACGACCCTTCTAGACAAAGAATTGTTGAGGTGAAGGCCAAAAGAAATTGGACTTGGAAAATAGCAGAAATGTAGAAACGCCCTTGAGTAAATCGACAGATCCTAGGAGGTAGACAGAAACCCGTGCACATTATCCATCAGCAACGCTTGCGTCAACGGATCATCCTGCACAATCGTTACGTTGACTATCCTCTGCGCCAAAATTGTCGCCGGCGACACTGCGCGTTCCATCGACACGGGCGCCGCAGCCAATGAAGGCGGCGTAAATGTGATGGAAGCTCAAAGCTACTTCCTGATCCGAACCCTCTGTGAAGCCAGCGACAGCGATCGTACATCGGACTGCAGTGCTAGCCACGTCTTCGCCCGTGTGGAGAGCGCAACCGACAGTAGCAATCTTCAAGCTCAACGTAGACGTACGGCGCGACCGGCGTCACGGTTGGGGTTCCGTTGGTGGCTTGTTGTTGGGAGTCGGTCACGATGCCTGGTTCACCACTCAGTGAGATGCTTGCTTTCGGAATTCACTCTCAGATGATGGTGCACGGGCTGAGAAGCTGCACGGTTGCCCGGTGATTAAGAAGCGATGCCGCCGGTTAGTGGATCACCGAGGACCGAGAAGGCGTTGAAATCGACTCCGCTGTAGTCACCTACGCCTGTCAGGCTGGCGACGGGCGCGGTGGCGGAGGTTGTCGAACTGTTGAGGTCGGTCTGCAAGGCTTTGGTTTGTATATGAGCGCTTGTGCCGTTTACGGACTGTGGCGTGGAATTGAACATAGCGCCGGAAGCGTGTGTTGCCGTTGCGAAACGAGGGAGTAGATGAGAGCTCTGAGGCTTCGTGTTGCAATTGGGCATGTGGGTATGTGGCCTTGTTCTTCTCGAAAGAGTTTGGGTTATAGGATATGATGCGGATGTTCAGTGGGACAAACGAAGGGGGATCCTTGCTGTTCTAATCGGCATCTTTCCTTTCAGCCGGGACGACATTCCGTCTGCGAATATGGCAGATAGGGGTTCCGATGGACAATGTCAGTGCAATTGCAATTGCTCCAGGACTTGGATACGTTTTCTGCGGAAAGGAAATAGAGTAGAGCGATTGACGCCACGACCTTATGGAGATGCTCGGTCTTGCGATTCCATGCTATCCTGACACCATACAGATATCTTGTGGGGTCTAAGTTCACTCCGGCATCATCTCTGCCGTTGTTAGCGTCTACAAATACCTACTTCTAATACGTTTACGCATGCCATACCATGCTCTCTCCTCGGCTGTCTTCTTACACCATGCCCGGTTTCTTCTTTCAGCAATCGTGGCTCAACTTTCACGTAAGATATATTTTTGTTCACAGTGTCTAGTACCATCACAGTGACAAAGCAAGACGTACCTAAAATCCATTGCTCAACGCTTTAATCTCTTCTGAAGACTGAGGTAGCTCTATGTACAATCAACTTTCTCCTCCAACGCACCTCGCATCCAACCACCTCGCAAATTCCACACACGGCTGATCTATGAATCTCCGAAACAGATCAGCCGCCCACACTGAAGGTATCCCCAAGCCTACCGCACCTGCCATCCAAACAAAGAAAAGCTGCCAAGCACTCGCGGTTTCCTCCCTCACACCAGCTCTACCTCCGGGCACGCCGGCAAAGTCCCAGATCGGATCCATAACTCTGTTACCAAGGCTGTCGAAAAGTGGCCCGTGCATGAGGTACAGAGCGAATGAAATGGACGCCAGGTATTGAATCGGTTCCATGTTCAAGAATCTTTGCAAAGGACGCAGCTGTTGGCATGCGAATACGATTTGCAGAGAAGCGATTATGTACCATGGGGTAGCTCTCCAATCCATTAAGTCGCTGTCCAAGCCCCATGAGTAGTATGGATCTGGGGAATGTTCGGCCAGCCAGGCTAGTCCGGGGGCTTGTTCAACTTCTTTATTCGGCCACCCGCAGAGGAAAAGCGCTGCTGTCAGTTGGGAAGACCAGAAGACAGCCAAAGCTACCGCGGCCCATCTCGGCGTTTTTGGCACCGTGGAAGATGTAGAGGTCGAGTCAGGAGCGACCTGGTCGCTGGCATGCTCTTCCAGACCGGTCGACCCAAGGTAAGATGGGCTTTCCGAACCTTTGTCCTCCTCTATCAAATCAACCTCTGCAATAAACGCACCACCCAAAAACTCAACAGCTGCCCAATGACTACTAAGGAAGCAGTACAACATGAACGCCACCATCAGCGCAAGCCGGGTCGACGACTCGCACCTTGAAAGACCTGTGATAGTCACGAACAACAACATCGACATCGACATCTCAACCGGAAGCGTCCAAGTGTGCATATCGTATCGGAACTCCTGCATGATATCCCATCGCCACCCCTGCGTAATGCGAAACAGGACTCCCGTCCAATCCCACAGCTGAGCAACGAACCCACCGTCGATCGGCTGCTGTCGAGACCATCCGACGCGGATGAGGAGCAGCACGATGAACGTCGATACTGCGGCGGGTAGGAAGAGGCGTAGACCACGGCGGAAGATGGAAGAAGCGAGCGTGGTGTGCAGACCGCCGTAGTTGCGGGTGCGTGCTAGTCTGAGCGGTTTCTTGGACAGAACGAAGCCGGAGATCACGAAGAAGATGTGCACCATTGGCCGCCCGGAGTAGATGACGCGGACGAATGGGAGTTGGAGTATCGATGACGGTCTCGTTTCTGCGGCGTCGACGTTGTAGTAGGCGAGATAGGGGGTCACGAGGTTGGTGTAGTGATGCAAGACGACGATGAACGCGGCGATGCCGCGGAGACCGTCGAGGTAGGATGTCGCGTGGATCCGTGGCGGTCCGTGGAGGTGGGGTGCCAGGCGACGGGCTATTGGGTGCGGAAGGAGTGCTGCTGTGAATCGTTGGATGAGCCCAGTGAACCGGCCACCCACTGCCGACGTGGAAGTGCCATGCTTGCTCGGCAATGGGAGTGCCGCATCGGTCTCTTTCTCCAGCAGACCTTTCACCAGCTCCAGATCGTCATCGAGTGACGAAGGGAGCGAGAACGAAAAGAGAGGGCGCTTGAAGGACTTCATGTTCGTACCATCTGCAAGGGAGTGAATGGAGCAATTGTTCCAAAACGAAAAAGAACAGTAGAACCCTGAGAATATCAAATCCTTGTCAGAGAAACCAACTCGTTATATAAAACACAACACCACAAACGTATCCGTGTAAAGGGCGGCTATAAAGATCCACCAGGGTCATCACAGCACCCTATGCACCCTTATTACCTCAAACGGAGCCTTTCCAGACACAGGACCGTCCCAAACAGTGGAAACCCGCTCCGGACACGGGACAGCCCCCCAAACAAAGCCCTAGCCAACATGGAGGTCTGAGAGCCCTCAAAGCTGGGTATCGGCGAAGACAGACCGTCCTTCAAACGGTGCATGGATCGATCACAACGCGCCGGCATCTTCTCGACACTTCATCCCACATCTCGGCCTCGATTAGCTGGTCCAGCAAGCGAAGTGCCAGTCTGGTCCACAGTCGCGATGGACCTTTCTCGCTCGGAGGATCGGCCATCCGTGACCGCTGCTTTGGCTCAGAGGGCCGGGATGAGAAGGCGGTGATGCGGTGCAGATGGTGGAAGATTGTGACGTTGGCAATGCTGCTGGGGCAGACGGTACGGGGATGATGGAGTGAGATAGAGTATTCAAGTTGTATGGGTCTGAGTCGTAGACTGAGACGGCGTGCGTCCGTGGAGAATTTGCGAGAAGAAAAACTAATCGGCGGGAAGGATACACTGGTTTTTCTACTTCAGGTAAGGCGGATGAGAATGAGGGTCCGATGTCCTCGGGCAATAATGTCATGATCGCTGAAAGATGGGAAAGTAACTGATGGTGGGCACAAGATGAATGGTTTTTCTACTCTCTGTTGCGGTATTGGAACAGCATTCATCTGTCTGAATGAAAAAACACGTTGGTAAAAATGGCTTCGTGTCAAGAACCTTCTGCCAAAAGCGTAAAGCTGACAAATATGATAGGAGACAACGGACGCAGCTATTTGCGAATAATCAACCATCGTTAGCAGCAAGAGAATTTTGGATACGCAGCTGAGGTCCGTTGATGCGCGAAGGACGCCGGGAGGAATGGAGGCGGGGTTCAGGATCTCAGCCATCGATCACACCCAGCCTCCTTGTGATTGCTCGTGAAGCGAAGAGCCCCTACATATGTTCTAGAAATGACAGAGAAAAATTCCGGACCCAGCCCAGAAATCGTGCAGAAGATGCAGAAACTTGCGAATATGGGGTATCCAGAAACGACTGTAAAAGAAGTGAGACGTTTCGATCGTAGATGCTCGTCGAGAGTGCAGGCCTCCAGTGCTTGCTCATCATGTTTTCATCATCATTCGTAGGTCATCCAAGCGCCGCCTTTACAACCTGGTTGTAATTCTGTCCACCGGCCGTGTTGGTCATCCCCTCAGATCCATCCCAGAGCATGACTCCACCCATGTTGGGCACGTTGGCCGCCGTAGCGCTCTTGATGGCCGACGTCACCGCGTCCGGAGCTAAATATCCGGTGCCAGCGCAAGCCGTGCAGGCAGGGGCGCCTATGTATAATTGAGGGCCCCCCGCTATGTTTTTACTCCAGGCTGTGAAGCTGTCAACGAAGCCGGATTGGCCAATGTCGCAAACGCCGTTGTTGTAGAACTGAACCCATACGAAGTCCATGAGCTGCATCGCGCCCACGGGGATGGAAGCATCTGGAAGGGGACACTGTGGGGCAGCGCTGATGTAGTACTGTTTCGACTTATCTGTGGCGAACTGGGTGCGGAGAGCCTGGACAAAGGCGACATAGCCTGTTTGGTCTTTATCCTCATTGTCTGTAAACTCCAAATTAGCACGAAGAACACTCTGCCGAAGATAAATTCGATAATAAACTGACCAACGTCAAAACCATCGATTGTGGTTTTTCCAAACGGCCGTAGAGCTGCATCCAAGCCCGTCCCAGCACCAAAGAGGTTCCAAAGCGTAGATGCGAACGTCTTCGCCTGATCATCGCCCGTGAAGGCTGTTTGCGCAGTAGCGCCGCCTAAACTCAGGAGGACCTTCTTCCCGGAACTCTGACAGGTAGCAATATCTGTAGCCATTTGTCCACACTCCAACATGCCGGTGGCGCCCTTAGCTTCCATCTCAGAGCTCTGCCCCCCACAAGCGGGTCCGAAATCCATTGTCGGCAATCCACCAGCGCTGAAGAATTCACTCAAGAAAGCTAGAATGACTATATTGATACTATCGTCGGAGCACAATTTCGCCAGCGTGACTTGACTGGTAGCGGGCGATTGACCGTAGTAGACTGCCACGTTATCTTTCGCCTTAGCGTTGAAAGAACCACTTGATGCTGGGGATGAGGCTGGAGTAGCTGCGGGAGCTGCAGCACCTGACCCGACTGCTGCAACACTTGAAGATGAAGATGATGGTGTGGAGGCCGGTGATGGCGTAGGAGAAACGACAGTCACAGCAGAGCTCGGGGATTCAGGACCAGTAACTGGGGTCGAGGCCGGTGCTGATGGGGTGGGGCTAGACGGGGCTGCAGAAGCAGATGCGCCGTTTGGTGTCGCAGCAGCCAACCAAGCAGTCACCCATCCTTGGTAAGCTTGGAACTGGGTCTTGATCCTATACAATTTCCCAGTTAGCAGATCTCTTCTGGGAACCAATCGTGTCGTGAAACATGTCCCAGGAGTGTTTACTCCAGCGACACCTCTTGCAACTCAAAATGCAATACAAATCAGAAAGAAATGGCTGGGGAAACACTACTCACTGAGATTTAATGGCATCGGTATTAGCCATCGATGAGTTGGTGGAAGCACCCATCCACGAAATGAAAGTGGTAGTTTCCGATTGAAGCAAATTCAGTTGAGCCTGAGAGATCTCTACAGATCCGGAGTCTGTCCGGCGTGAGACAGGTACAGCCGGAGGAAGTGCCGGTGCCGCTGAGCCGCTCAACGCGGATTCTAACCATGCGTTGACAAACCCGTTATGATTCTGAAGTTCTTGATTCAGTTGCTGCATCGACTCCGTCGAACTGAACCAGGAATTCATCCAGGTGCTGAAGGTGGTAAATTCGGATTGTAGCATACTGAAATCGGCCGCTGGCATGTCGACTGAGCCGGCGACAGCTCTGCGCTCAAGGACGACTAGGTTAGTATCAGGTTTGGGAAGCATGCGAGGGTGGTGTCGGTGAACAGCGTGACCAGCAGATGAGGTAAATGCCAGGTCAAGGAGGGTGGTGGCGCACAGCGCTGAGAGAGAGATATGCTGGAAGAACATGGTAAGGAGTGTTGCGCGAAAGTCAGCACACGCAGTAAAGAGTGAAAATTCTGAGGAGCAAAAAGAGTGTGGTAGAGAGGAAAGACTGGATAGTTGTTTCCAACTTGGTATCAAGGGGGTAGCACTCTTATAAGAGGAATGTATGGGTAACGTGGCGGGATTCTAGGGAAAACCAAAGGCCTCATAACCAGCCAATAAAGAACAAGGACGAGACCTTGTACTTGTCAGCAGAACAAATCCGTCAGACAAGCGATGAATGGCAGCGCATTGTAGCTGGAATAATAGGAAGTCAGAATTCTTTGACTCCTGAACTTAGCACAGTACATTTGAAAGCTGATGGGTGAGCAAGGGCTGTGATTGGTGCAGGCGCAAACAGTTGTTTTGGGCTAGTACTCTAGTAGTGAGGGACTCCCGGGCGTTAGACTTAGGTCACCCCGAGGGCCCCTCCCCCCCCCACAATCAGATCTTTCAGGTCACCTTCCTGCCCAAGCAGGTCCTTGTTTGAGCTTGCTCATTGGGCCTGGCAGAAAAACGCCTCATTCCCGTCAAAAGTATGTGACTGTCATTACCGCGGCTCTGGCCCGTGTACTACCATACGAGCCCCAATGAAGCCTTCAGGTGCGATCTAGTACTGCTCCGTTTTTAAGCGCTTGGTGGGCGTTGATTGCGCCAAGTGTTGGTGAGATACTCGTACACAGAGATGCCTTCTCGGGAGGAAATTTCCCATTCCTGGGGATCACGAGAGAGAGGCACATATCCAGCAGAAGCACAGACTCCAAAAGGCAAGAAATAAGCAGGCCTTTCAATGAAACCTTATAACCTGCCTTGAAAGCAGAGAAGAGATTGAGACGTGTAGTTGTGACCAATTGGTATGACGAGCAGCGTTGCCATTTCCGCGGTTCGTCCCCACCGGTTGCCAGCTCTTTAAAACTTCATGGCAACGATATGGAGATGAGATCCACGTGGACCTGCATAAGGACCCTGTGCAACATTGTATCACCACCCCTCGAGCATTCCGCTATCTTGGTGCAGAGTATCGGCCAGTGGTCCCTCTTATTTCAGGTGGCAATGTGAGAGCATAAGGCATTCAATGATTCAGTTGAAGATGGGATCTAGTGAAGCAAAGCTCTAGAGGGTTGTAGCTATTAGACCCGGCGCGAAGCCATTGCATGGCTTTCATGAGCCGCCCAGGCAGTCTGGGAGGAGAGAGGTCTCCCAGGCGTATTCAACAAGGGCCAGTGTTCTGGAAGTAGAGGCCGGTTGAGCTTCGACATGTGGTAATGACGCCTCACAGGCGAGACAACTCCGCCAACGGCAGTATGTGTTATGTCTGGTAATCAGGCAGGTGCAGGCAAGCATGATGGATGAGCTCCGAGGAAAGAGCAGCTCCCGAGTTCACGGAGAAGGAGAAGATTGAAGCTAGCTCAATTAGGCTTAAAGGCTTGACTTGGCTTGGCTTCGGCCCAGCCTTCTGTGGATGTTCCTCTCTCACACAGCACGCCCGCCTCGCGCAAAAAAGGAGCGTACCGCGCCATTATGAATAAGGCCCCTTCACAGGATAATCAAGGTTCCATCTTTGAACACGATGGCCCAAACCAATCCTTATCCTTGGCCACCATTCCATTCACACCACACCCATCACCACCATTTCCTCTAACTCTCCTTCTATCACCAACATAACAGCACGCTACAATAAATCATTCCCTCGTCCAGAAATCGCATCCATGACGGGAAAAGCAAGACGATAATCATCTAACACCTTCGCCTTCCTTCTCCTGACCAATTTCACCGGTCGCAAGGCCAGGGGATTTTCCCACGTAACAAAGAACCAACCACCCCTCCCACCCATTAACGCCGCCAAACCTCCTTGCGTCGCAATTTGGCAACCAAAGGTACGAGAAGACCTCGTGACTATACAAAAGTTCCTCATTGATGACAAGTGACTGACCAATACAAGATCATGGCTCCAGGTTCCAAAGTTGCGACTGCCCCTCGTCGTGTCTCCAGCACGCTGTCGAAAGTCTCAACTCCACCAACTACTGCTACGCCTATGGCTACAACCAATGCCAGACCCATCAAACCATCAAAGCCAAGCAAAGTTGTCAACCTCAAACTGTCCAAAGATAAACTGTCTCGCTTTCCTCATGAGCAGGCTATTCGTAAACCAAGCCAGCCGAAAAAGTCACCTCTGTCAACATCTACAACTGTTCCCCCGGATGAACCAGCGCTCTCTGCGCCTATTAAGTCAGAGCCAGAAACTACACCTTCATCGAATGAGAACGGACCTGTATCGTCACCTATCAAAGATGTCAAGCAAGAGGCTTTGCCAGCGCCAAAGCCTGGCGTAAAGAGAGAGCTTGGAGCTGGCGTTGAGAGCGAAGACAAAGACAAGCCCAAGAATCCCCCAAGAAAGAGGGCAAGACCGTAAGAGCCTCGCTACACTCCCACTGCTGTCGTCATTCGGCATCACTGACCCATCACAGAGAAGGAAAGCCGGACGGTCGCACCGCTGCTGCGAGACTTGCCAAAGGAGTATCAGGCCCAGGTGCAGGCACCAGCCACAAACTTGGACCCAAAGCCAATCAAGGTGCTATCAATGCCGGACTACGTGCCCTTGATCGGACCAGTAAATCTTGTCGAAAGTGGGAGAAGACTGGATTTCGTGTCAAATCATTCACTGGCAGGATCTGGGAAATACCGTCATGGAAGGCCCCAACAGCAAAGGCTTTCGGTTCGGAAGCCGAGAGTGGGCAAGGCACCCCTAACAGTCAGAGTAAAGAGAACAGCAGCAGCAACATCGGTAGCGACAAAAGTCCCGCCGTCAACCCCTCCAATATCGCCAGTTCACCGGCTCCTGCAATTGCCATACCTGCCTGAGGGTCTGGAATACCTTGGCTATCGTCGTTCGGGCATGTACGATGCAGCAATGCATTCAATTCCTGTGTGAGCGTTGCCAGCATAGCGCGGAGTTTAAGTGTGTGCATCCCTAGGATACTGTTTACTTATGTGTACTTGTTCGAATTGACGCTAAAAGCAAACAAGTTTGCGAGGAACCCTCATCATGTACTCGATAGACACGGCGTCTTCTTCTCTTGACATTTGAGGCCCACAATGCACGCAACATGCTTGGTCTTCTTACCTTTCTGCAAGTGATGTCTTCACAACTGCATACAATTAGAAGGCCTATCTCAACATACCACCGCGGACTGACTTGCTTGGGCCACAAGCCTATCTATGGCGATTGTGTATGCCAGTGTCCGAGCTGCCAAATCTCCAGGAGCCTTTTGCTTCAGCCATTCTGTGAGAGCCAGATCAAAACCTGGACTGCCTGCGCTAGTGTCTTTTACCTGGTGCTAAAGTTTCGTCAACCTCATTCAAAGGCGACCAATACTGTATTACTGCAATGTTTTTCAGGCGCTGCTATTCTTGTGGAACAGGAATAGAATTCTAAAGGGTGAAATGGGCGGACCGATGGTGAGAGGGGATATTCAATTTGCAACGGTCAGCACATAGGAGTCGAAAGTACGCTGCTATGCGAATCAAAGAATCACCAGAGCGGTACATAGAGCCAGTATTACCTTTCTTGTTATCTAGAATCGTCATCGAAGTTAATTAAATGTGCCCCATGCTTTTCGTAGCTCGTGATAAGGGGTACATTCGCATGACATCGGGGATGCGGGGGTAGATCCGAGTACCTACAAGTAGAGTACAAGGTACAATTACAGTTACACCTGCAGCAATACGCGTTAGACACCACCAGTGCCGAAATCACTCATCATGAAAGGTTCCTGCTGCCGCTTCTACCTCTCGACCGGAAAATACCTGGGCTACCCTGACAAGATGACAGCGCAGATCCCAGTGTCATAGGGAGTACGAAGGGCGCCTTCGCCTCGAGGTAGCCATTCCATTAACAGCATTAGAAGTCTACACACCTTCACAACTTCCTTTGGAGCTTAGCACGGGAAGCATATTTCATCAAGGGAATCGACTGGGAAAAAGAAGGGTGGGAAAATAGGTCATCTGTCCTCTTGACAGAGGAGCCTGGAAATGACCAACGAAGGCTCTCCTGGAGCTCCACACCTTTCATATTCGAACCCGACCTCTGGTATTATGCCACGGCGATCTTCTTACGCATCAGTAGCCGCCGGAACAGCAGGGATCTCATCTAGTTCTGGGCATCTACCGCGCATAGTGAATACAGGTTCATATACGCACTCTACAAGCTTAGATCAGCCGTCAAGGATACCTCAGCCAATCTCTGATCCTGATACGCGTGTGGAAGGAGGAATGGATATCCCAAGCTCGTGGGGAAGAGGAGGCAGCTTCTCAAGTCCGCGATTTCCGAGTCAAAGCTATAGTGCATCCGGCAGTGGAGGCATGTTGGGATTCTTCGAGCCATCGTATCTCAAAGAGTCCAAGTACATGGAGAAATTGAAAGCTGCACATAAGGCCAAGCTGGCAGCTCAGGCCGATGAACTGCTTACTCGCTCTTCCAAACCGGGATCTCTCTCAACCAGCTCCAGCAGCGTCAGCTTACACAAAATGGCACCTTCACATCGTGGTATGACGTATGAGATCATTGAACGTCAACCCGAAGTGGAGGATGACGGAGTGACACCACTACCTTCGAAATGGGCTGAAACGGACAAAAATGTGGGGTTGGAGATATCAGCAGATGGCCAGGACGTCAAATTTGTTGGACCTGCGAAGACTCTTGACCACGAGGCTGCTTCTACGAGATCGGACAACCCAATGCCTGCGCAATGCGGTATCTACTACTATGAAGTTAGCATAATATCCAGAGGCAAGGAGGGCATGATTGGAGTTGGATTTTCCGGCGCGAGTGCATCATTAGAGAAGCTCCCAGGCTGGGAGCCGGAGAGCTGGGCATATCATGGAGATGATGGGAAATCGTTTTGTGCTGCAACTCCAGGGAAGCCTTATGGGCCTACATTTACGTCTGGAGATGTCATAGGCTGTGGTGTCAATTTCATGAAGGGTTGCGCCTTCTTTACGAAGAATGGAGTTTTTCAAGGTAAGTGAGTCTTCGTCACCCTGCGTCTACTTGCTGAATCGAATTGAAGGCAATGCATTTCGGGATCTCAGAGACGTCAAGGTTTACCCATCCGTGGGCATGAAACGGCCGCACGCCCATCTGAGTGTTAACTTTGGTCAAAGACCTTTCATGTTCGATATAGATCGAATGGTTTCAGTACGTTAGATTTCCGTATTGTGAGGAAGAAGCTCACAGGGTATAGCGCGAGAGACAGAGTATCATCGACGAAATCAACGCCGCGGACGTATCGAATCTACACCCTACCTTAAACAAAGACGAGCTATGTAAGGCGCTGGTGGCTCAGTACCTTTCCCACGATGGATACGTGGAAACAGCTAGAGCGTTTGCAAGTGAAGTACGAGCAGAAGCAACAGCGCTGAGAGGCGGATCCGAATCGAAGTTGGAGGGCTACCTGTCCGTAGAAGAAGACCACGATGCTATGAACAGGCAACGTAAGAGTCATCCCGAATATCACACGAACTCACCCCACTGATCATCTTTTAGAGATCCGCACGGCCATCCTCGACGGTGACATCGACAAAGCCATCAAACTCACCAACGCTTTTTACCCGCAAGTCCTACAAGACAATCACCAGATCTACTTCAAGCTCCGCTGCCGCAAGTTCATAGAGATGATGCGCCAAAGTACCGATTTCCTCGACAATTCTACATCCAAACAGACCAAGTCCACCACGACAAACGGCCACTCAACAGCAGTCTCAGACGACGGCTTCGAACCCGACATGGATCTTGATGAGCCTATCACAAGTAAAGACGGCGGCCATCACAACAATGACGACTGGGACCGGATGGATACGGAAGAAGTAGCCGGAGGGGACAACTGGGGCTTGAAGTATCAGACGTTGCTAGAGGTCATAATACGCTACGGGCAAGAGCTCAAGCATGAGTTCAAGGATGATCGAAGGAAGCATGTGACGGACACCTTTACGGATATCTTCTCGATGTTTTCATATCCAGATCCGAGGAAGAGTCCGCAAGGCAAACTGTTGGAGAGCGAGCAGAGGGTGCCGCTTGCGGAGGGGCTGAACAGTGCTATCTTGGGTAAGATTCCTCTTTCCAGACGGGAAGCTATTTAGAGTGAGGTAAACGTGCTGACACCAAAGAACCTTAGTCTCCCTGGGCAAATCATCCTCCACAGCATTGGAACGCGTGTATAAACAAACTGTGGTGCTTGTGGATATGATTAGCGAAGACGGTGGACCGGGCTCTTTCATCAATGTGGGCAACTTGCTGCAGTCGAGTAGAAAGTCATGGCAGCAGTGATTACTCTTGGAATACCTAGCATGGATACAAATTGGAGCGGGAGTTCTGATTACTTTATGAAGTGATGGTCTAGCCCATGGAGGTGCTTCTCTCCTTATTCTATCTGCATTGAGGAAATGGAGAGTGTATGGGGAGTGTAGATAGACATTGCATATGAAGAAGATGTTATGATAAATTCTGATGCATTGGAGCAGGGACAGGAAGTGAAAGGAATGGTGTCACTTAAGTGAGGTGAGTTTGGAGCCTTGAAATCGGCTAGATTCGATTAGGCAAGTGCTTCCCTTGGTGGCGAATTTTACGCCTCTCTTCACTCCCACGCTCCTTCCATTCTGCGCTTGGGGTTTGGTGCACCAAGTCTAGTCACCGGCGGGATATCTTTCAAACCATGTTGTGTATATATAATTTTCTTTCTTGTCTTTGATATCTCTTTCCTACCTAAATACTTGCCATGGCTTGCAAGCATTGGACCTTACCTATCCTGTCTGACGGCTTGTTTCTCATGTACTGTATTAATACGTGACATCTACTTGCATCGTTGGCGGACTTTTGCCGGCTTTGGGAGGAAATACTAACGTGGTTTTGGTTTCGATTCGAACGTCATGACGCGGGATATCTTGGCATGGAGATCGAGAGATGCTTCGAAAGCACCGCCTCTGTTGAAATATAGATCTTCGTATTCGTTCATACTGGGTACCGTTTCTATCGCTGTTTTTACCGTACGTTCACATTGACCCAATATCGAAACATCGCTTGGGCAGGAATCCGACTAACCCCTCTGCTTGTTTAGGATATTTTTCTCTACGGCATAGTAAGTCCATGTTGGTCATATATCTCCAGGCGAGCTCAGTATTTCTTACATGTTTTTCAGATCGTCCCAGTAATACCATTCGCATTGACAACCCGCGTTGGCGTGGCCGAAGCAGATGGTGAGCCCACATCGCAGGCGTCTCCCAATCACCTGACATTGACTCCTCATCCACAGTCCAACACTGGGTCTCCGTCCTCATTGCCGTCTATGGCGCTGCTCTCCTCGGTGCTTCCCGTAAAGACCCCCCCTCCCCCCTATCTCATCCCCCTTTACAGACCGCATACTAAACCATGGCAGCAATATGCGGCTACGTAGCTGATCACACGTCCTCCCGGCGTCTCCCCCTCCTTATTGGACTCCTCGCCCTCCTTGGCTCAACCCTGCTGCTTTGTCTAGGTACCACTCTCGCTCTTCTCATCATCGGCCGCTTACTGCAAGGTTTCTCCGCTGCCGTCGTCTGGACCGTCGGTCTGGCGCTGTTAGCCGATACCGTGGATCATGAAATGATTGGGCAGGCGATGGGTTATGTGAGTATGAGCATGTCTGTAGCGGTGCTCGTGGCGCCCTTGTTGGGGGGAGTGGTGTATGCGAGGGCCGGGTATTATAGTGTTTTCTTTATGGCGTTTGGGTTGATTGTTCTGGATATTATTCTCAGAGTGGTATTGGTGGAGAAGAAGATCGCGAAGCAGTGGGTGCCAGCAGAACCCGAGACGTCTCCGCCTTCACCTTCAAAGACTTTATCCGAGAAAGCTACAGGCCCGCAAATCACCATGGATCAACCGGAGCACACACCGTCTCCAGCGTCAGCGCCAGAATCGTCCGCACCCCCCTTGACAATCTTTCCCACTAAACGCCAGCTCCCCCCAGTATTCACCCTCCTCGGCTCCCGCCGCCTCCTCGCCGCCCTCTTCTGCAGCCTCATCCAGTCCACCCTCCTTACAGCCTGGGACGCCGTCCTCCCGCTCTACGTCCACCGTCTTTTCGGATGGGGCTCCACAGGCGGCGGTCTGATATTCCTGCCCTTGATCCTCCCATCCTTCGTGGCGCCCCTAATCGGATACTGGAGCGACAAACGCGGCCCCCGTGTCCCCACCACCTTGGGATTCTTACTCGCGGTGCCGTTCCTCGTCGCTATGCGGGCCGTGAATCATGGAGGCATCGATCAGATAGTGCTGCTCTGTGCACTGCTCTCATGTCTGGGGGTGGCGCTGAGTATGGCAATGACGCCGCTGCTGGCGGAGATTACTTACATCATCAACGTGAAGGAGAAATCCCACCCGGGAGTTTTCGGCAGGAGGGGCGCGTATGCTACCGCGTACGGTCTCTTCAACACCGCTTTCGCGGGCGGCATGCTCGTCGGACCCATTTGGGGCGGGTTTGTGACGCAGGGATCTGGGTGGAAGACGATGGGGTGGACGTTGGCTGTCTTGGCTTTGGTGGGAGCTGGGGTGGCGGCGTTGCTGGTTGGAGGTTGGGTTGGGAGGAAAAGTGCGATGGAGGTGGAGGCGGTAGATATCGGGAGCGATGGACCGAAGGAGGAGGGCGAGGTGTGAAAATGGTAATGGGTTATGAGTATATGATTATGATAGCATCAGCGTTGCATTGGGCGCATCGGGTTAGGTGGTATTTTTGATTCCATTTGTCACTTCCATATTATCCTCATCGCCATGTTAGACATAATCTGTCATCACACTTTCACCCCTTGTTGTGGGCCATTATATCGGAGGCAGTCGCTCGATCTGCCGAAAACATAACTTTTGAGCTCAGAAACCCTGAGTTTTCCTGTCCCGCCCGCCTTGGCTCACGAATAGAGCTTCTTGTCGAAGCTATGTAGCCCATGAACGTTCCCCTCTGCCTGCGCACTCACGGTCCGCAGCTCGAACCGCACTTTGCCATCCTGGACGCCTCTTCTCAGCTCCCCCAAGCTCTTGACACCTATATCTTGCAAACTGTGCTGCAGCCCGGCCAGCAGATACGGCGCGAATTTTGTCACAGATCCTCGGTCCAGCACGCTCCCTGACACTCCCTGAGCAACGAGCAGCCTATCACCCTCGCTGAAGTACCGAGCTGTTCCTGCGTTTGATTGTTTCGAGGTCTTGGTGACCGCGCCGGCTTTCTTGTCTTCCATGGCGTCGATGCTGCCCATGCCTCTGTAGGCTTTAACGAGTTGCCCTTCGCGGCTGACGAAATAGTTTCCTGGCGATTCGGTGGTGCCTGCCAACAACCCTCCCATCATCACTGTACTTGCACCCAGAGCGAGGCCCTTAACGATGTGTCCCACATTCTGGATTCCACCATCGGCGATACAAGGAACACCAAACTTCGCAGCGAAGCCAGAAACATTGAAGACAGATGCAGCCTGTGGACGGCCAACAGCCATAACTTCTTGCGTTATGCAAGCGGAGCCGGAACCCATGCCTATTCTGAGACCATCTACTCCGGCAGCGATCAGAGAGGCGGCCTGTGCTACGGTGACGACGTTGCCCCCAATCACGTCTAGATCTGGGTGCTCCTTCTTAATATACTTGATCATCTCAATCTGGAATATCGAATTGCCTTGCGAGGAGTCGAGGATGACGATGTCAAGACCCGCGTCTGCGAGCTTCTTCAATCGGTCTTTATCTTCTGGTCGTGTGCCGATCGCGGCCGCGCAGATGAGTTGTTTCGAGTGTGGGAGCTTGGAGGCGAGAGGGTAGTGTAGGTTTTTCATCAGGTCGGAGCGGGAGAGAAGGGAGATTAAGTGGTTATTTGTGGGGTCGACGATGGGGAGTTTGCCCTTCTTGGACTTGGAGAGGACGCCGTTAGCTTCGGTAAGAGTAGTGCCCGAGGGGGCGGTGACGAGGTCGGTGGACATGACGGTTGTGACAGGGTCGGAGAGGTCAGGGTGGAATTGAATGTCGCGGGTCGTTATCATGCCGATGAGAGGCGAGCTGAGAGAGCCGTTCTCTGCTCAAAGTCAGTTCTGAGACCTTTCTTGGTAGTTACTGCAGAAGTCAAATTTGGCGCTTTCTCATAGGGTTGAAGAATGTGTCTCCGCAGTACGATGGGATCGTTTTGGATGAACGAAAGTTATTTGTATTTGTTTGATAATCATAGAAAGGCAGACAGCAAACAGTGTAGGTTCCGAACAGGAAGACTGACCGGTGACTGGGAATCCGCCGAATCCCCACTTCTCCTTCAGTGCCTTCGCTTCTCCCACGGTTGTCTTCGGTGAAAGCACGACAGGGTCCAGGATGAAGCCGTTCTCGAATCGCTTGACCTTTCGGACCATCTCTGCTTGATCCTCTGCAGAGCAATTGTGATGTACGACGCCTAATCCTCCTAGCAGGGCCATATGGATTGCCATCGAGTGCTCTGTGACTGTGTCCATGGGAGAAGAGACCAGAGGTGTTTTGAGGGTGATTCGCTTAGTGACTGGGGTATCCAGAGCAACATCTGAAGCAGCAAAGCCTGGCATCAGAAGTCAGCAAGCGATTTCGAGACCGTGGCGGCTTGAAAGTACCGATGTAGCCGGGAAGCACCAGGAAATCGTTATATGTCAAGCCGCCGTTGATCTTAGAGTCCAGCAGTGTTTTCGCGTCGAGGCCGTCAGCACTCGGGTATTCATCGCGGAGCACTTCGAGTGCTTTTGTATAGTCTAGGATCTTCTGTTCTGGCATCAGCTGCGAGCCGCCATTGCTCAAGTCCCCATTTGTGAGGGTCATAGTGAACTAAATGTCTTTGATTCCGACAATGTAGGTAGTGTCTTTGAGTTCTCGATGAGATATAGTCAACTAGTGCCTTCATATAAAGAGGTTATGCTGACGGGTTGAAGTTGCCTTCTCCCAAGAGAGAAGGAAAAGTAGGAAATTTCACGCTTGAGTTCGAGATTTTGATAGTGGGGTCTCGGCCTGGGCGCGCTCAATTTTTAAGGTTTAGGGTTTAGCGCGAAAAAGGTAAACAATGACGGTCAACATCGCGGTCTTTTCATTCTACTCTATGCGCAAATGATCGTCAACGACCAACGATACGAAGAGTCTGTGGACCCATTACCGACAATGCTGCCGAGTGACAGACCATAAGGGATCGCGTTATCTGAGTGAACAATTGCCATTGTCGGAGCATCCAGGCGAGGAATGCATGTGTCAACCTCCGTACAATAGGAAGGGTCTATCGGGCATTCAATGAAGAGGGGAAATCGCAACTGACACCATGTCATATCACCAAGCTTCTCGCCAACCGCAAGGCACTAGCAGCTCCCCAGGCAGGTCCAGTCCGTTGCGCTATACGGCATCAAACGCATCCACCAACTCTTCCGCCTACTCTTCGTCCTCCAACCCTTTTCTTCCAAGTCGCACAAGCACCATGTCTTCAAACGCATCGAGTGTAAATCAAAATCATGGCGCGGGCCACAAAAGGGGGATCAGCGAGACGTCCCCAACCCGGCCTTCAACGAGAGAAGGTATCAAACAGCCCGAGCTTACGGGAGCAGGAGGATACAAGGGCGTTAGACAGTCGCTCAGACCATTGCCACAGGCCCCAAATTCGTCTCCTCCTGCGCCTGTACTGAAGCCGTATCAGTCGCATCCGTATGCCCAAGGCCCCACTGAGCCGCCAAAATATCACTACGATGGACCCGCCTACTCGTCTCCGGCAGCTGCATCACAACTTGGCCGAGCGAATTCTACAATGCTAGGTCGAACTGGGTCTGTAACGCCCATGACATCTGGTGCTCAGAGACATAAGCACACGAGTTCAAGTCCTCACGGGCCGAATCTCACCTCGCCAGAATTATATACTCTCAAAAATTCCTCCACAAGCCACCTGAGGACGCTATCCAAGTTTGCTCAAAACGGATCAAGTGAGGAGTTTCCCATTACATCACCTGCAGTTGCTGGTTTATCGGGTCGCAGACAATTGAAAAGAACCGACTCTACAAGGGCAACAAAGAGCTCCGGAACAGCCAGCAGCGCTAGAGGGTCGGCTTGGTCAGAGAGCAACTGGATGGAAAAGCAAAGACAGTTTTTGCAGGCCTACGAGTACCTTTGCCATATAGGAGAAGCCAAGGAATGGATAGAGGACATCATACATCAGCAATTACCCCCAATTGTGCGGCTAGAGGAAGCCTTAAGAGACGGAGTCACGTTAGCGGAGATCGTGCAAGCCTTCTATCCTGATCAGCCGATACGAATATTCCGTAATCCCAAGCTCCAATTTCGTCACTCCGACAACATCGCCCTTTTCTTCAATTTTTTGGCTGACATGGAACTTCCTGAACTTTTTCGGTTCGAGCTGATCGACCTTTATGAGAAGAAAAACATCCCAAAAGTCATCTATTGCATACATGCTCTATCTTGGCTGCTATTTCGTAAAGGCATTGTGGACTTTCGGATTGGCAATTTGGTCGGTCAACTCGAATTTGAGCATCACGAACTAGAGGCGATGCAGAAAGGTTTAGACAAAGCAGGTATAAGTATGCCTAGTTTCTCTGGGATGGGAGCAAGCTTTGGCGCAGAGCCAGAACCAGAGCCAGTACCCGAGCCTGAGCCTGTCGAATCAGAAGAGGAGAGGGTAGCAAGAGAACTTGGAGAGCACGAAATCACAATTGTGGACTTGCAATCACAGATCAGAGGGGTTGTCATCCGTATGGGTCTTGGAGACACTATGCAAGGCTTATGGGACGCGGAAGAGAAGCTTGTCGATTTGCAGTCAATCATAAGAGGCAAATGGGCCCGAGAGATTGCCGAGTACCGTTTGAGCATGAAGCGTTTCGCCATCAATCTTCAGAGTGCTGCTCGAGGTTTCCTTGCACGAAGTAGGCAACGTGGCAAAGAAGAATGGTGGAGAGGTAGAGAGTCTGAGGTTCTAAACCTGCAGAGTCTGATGCGAGCGCGGAAAGCCAGGGTCGAGACACAGCAACTGAAGATACGCGCAAGAAGGGAAGAATCTGGCGTTCGATTTTTGCAGGCAGCAATACGAGGCGCACTTCAACGAAGAATCGTCGAACGCCAATTCGAAGAGACCAGAGGTGCTTCAGCCACCGTACACGGACTCCAAGCTGCAATCAGAGGAATGCTCCGACGTCGAATTATACAGGACGAACAGTATAATATTCAACGGGCGCAGAAAGCAATCACAACATTGCAAGCAGCAGCACGAGCAGCCAACCAAAGGCAGCACCTGGCACAACAAGCTCAAGCTCTTGAGAGATCGCAGCATGCGATCACAACATTGCAAGCAGCAGCACGAGCGGCTAATCAAAGACAACATCTAGGACGACAAGCGAGAGCTCTGGAGGACCAGAACGAGTCCTGGTGCTCGTTACAATCACACTCAAGAGCAGTGCTCGTTCGGAAACAGCTCCAGACGACTAGAAACGAGCTGTCCATCCAAAATGAACCGATCACGACAATCCTAGCCGTTGCACGTGGGAATCGCGTACGGCAGGACATGCTTTGGATCAAATGCTCGCTCAGCAATGCAGAGCAGGACATCGTGGCTCTTCAGGCTGCAGCTCGAGGCTGTTTATTGCGTCGAAGACACATGGCTGATCTCCGAGCCTTGGGAAGCCACGCCTTCGAGATCATCTCTTTCCAAGCTCACCTCCGGGGTCGACATCTCAGACAACTCCAGTCCCGTCTCCGTCAGGACCTCTTTTCAAATTTGTCAGAAATCATACAGCTTCAGGCACTGTCTCAAGGACTATTGATCAGATCGGATCTCGGCTACCTGCTCAGTCAGCTAGAGGACGAAGAAGTTAGTATAGCAGAATTTCAGGCTGCAATCCGAGGCAAACAGGTCCGTGAAAAGTTCGCGGAAAAGCAGCGGTTTTTCAAAGCCAATATGGAAAAGGTCGTCAAAGTACAGAGCTTCATTCGTGGAAAGATACAAGGCGAAGCTTACAAGAGTCTGACGAGTGGCACGAATCCACCTGTTGGTACTGTTAAAGGCTTCGTGCATCTCCTGAATGACAGTGACTTTGACTTCGACGAAGAAGTAGAGTTCGAGCGGCTTCGAAAGACCGTTGTGCAGCATGTGCGGCAAAATGAGATGGCTGATCAGTACATTACCCAGTTGGACATCAAGATCGCCCTTTTAGTAAAAAATAAAATCACTCTTGACGAAGTCGTCAAGCACCAAAAGCATTTCGGCGGCGATGCGGGAAGCCTTCTTACGAACACGGACATTTCTTCCAAGGATCCCTTCGATCTCAAAGCTCTCAACAAGAACTCGAGAAGGAAGCTGGAACACTATCAAGAGCTCTTTTTTATATTACAGACCCAACCTCAGTACCTTGCTCGGCTCTTTAAGAGAATCCGAGAGCAGGCAACCGCCGAGAAGGAGTGTGAACGAGTCAAGCACTTGATGATGGGGCTCTTTGGCTATGCGCAGAAAAGACGAGAAGAATACTATCTGGTCAAGCTCATCTCACGAGCGATGAAAGAAGAGATAGACAATTGTGCTTCCATTCAAGATTATCTGAGAGGCAATTTCTTCTGGGCGAAACTGTTTGGTGCCTACATCAAATCGCCACGAGATCGCAAATACATGCGTGATGTACTATCTCCGATTATTAAAGACAGCATCATTGACAATCCAGAACTGGATCTCGAAAGCGATCCGATGCAAATTTACCTGTCTGCGATAGAAAATGAGCAACTGCGCACAGGTCAGAGGAGCCAGCGAAGCCCAGATATACCACGCGAGCAGGCCATACGTGATCCAGAAACGAAACGGACATTTATCACTCATCTACAAGACCTTCGAGACATTGCTGATCAGTTCTTTGCTGCTCTGGAGGACGGTCTACAGAGAATGCCTTTTGGCGTGCGATACGTCGCCCAGCAAATGTTTCAGAATCTTATCTCTAGGTTTCAGCACGAAGAGCAGGGGTACATATTGCAGATTGTTGGACATTGGGTGTGGAAGGCCTATCTCCAACCTGCCCTGACTGAACCCGAGAAGTTCGGCGTAATTGATCGAGGGCTGTCACAGGAGCACAAGAAGAATGTTGGAGAAGTATCTAAAGTGGTGGGTCAAGTCGCCACCGGCAGGCTGTTTGGTGGCGAGAATGTCTTCCTTCAACCGCTCAACAGCTACGTTGGAGAGTCGATTGAGCGTCTCGGCGAGATATGGGGCAGCTGTGAGTTCCATGTATTACTTGAAGCAGGCTTGAATTCTACTGACAAGTTGGCACCAGTGATCGACGTCGCGAGCGCTGAGACCCACTTCGATATCGACGAATTTAACGACCTTTATTCACGGACGAAGCCCACCCTGTACATTAAAATGGCTGATATATTCGCGGTTCATCATCTCGTTGCAGCTGATGCGTCACATATTTGCCCAACGCGAGATGATATCTTACAGGAAGTCATTAGAGAGCTCGGTAGCGTCAAGAATAACGAGAACGAGCTCATGAACGTCAGCAAATCTGAGATCTCCCTCACGCTGAACCCCAAGCTGCACGAAGCTGAAGGTAAGCTTTGCCTGCCCAGAATCTCCCAGGCGAGACTGACATTATTTGATAGATCCCGATGCTGAAGTCAAAGCACTTCTCATGGAGACCAAACGCTGTATACTATACGTCATCAGGGTGCAGTCGGGAGGCGACCTCATGGAGATTATGGTCAAGCCAATTACGATGGAAGACGAGGATCGGTGGGAGGCACTTGTCCGGGAGGAACTTTCAGCTGGAAGTCACAAACGCGGCGCTTACGCAGAAGCCGGTACCATCACTGACATTGCCTCCATGAGCTATGCAGAGCTTAAGCGCACCGCTCTTGAGAACATCCTCCACCTCGAGCAATATGGCCGTCTCACCCGCCACAACCACTACCAAGATCTGCTCAATGCTATCGCAGTTGACATACGCACAAAACATCGCCGACGTGTTCAACGTCACAAAGAACTCGAGACTGTCAATCTCACCCTCGCCCGCCTCAGAGACCAAGCCACGTATCTCGAACAGCAACTCAAAATCTATAATGACTACATCGAGCAAGCCATGGTGACTCTCCAGAATAAGAAAGGCAAGAAACGTTTCTTGATGCCTTTCACCAAGCAATGGGATCATGAGCGTGAACTACAACGTTCCGGTCGCGTGCCAAAGTTTGGATCCTTCAAGTACTCAGCCCAAGATCTTGCCAATCGTGGTATACTCGTATCTTGGCAAGGTTACAACGAACGTCAATGGGACAAGATCGACCTTACGATCTCCAGCAACGAAGTCGGTGTCTTCAGCATCGAAGGCAGTAATGGACCGATTGCGATGCCTGGAGCTAGCGCACAAATACCACTGGACGACCTGTTGCAAGCGCAGTTCAACAACACACAATTCTTGGAATTTTTCCCTGACTGTAAGGTCAGGGTGAATGTGAATTTGTTCTTGCATTTGATTATGAGGAAGTTCTATAAGGACAAGGACTCATGATAAGAACAGTAGAAAGCGTTAGAAATGGGGTGAGAGCAGTTCCATGCATTGATTGATGAAGGAGTACGCGCAGTGAAAGCATTTACACGGTCTGCATTGAGACGAAAGCGCTCCGTTGTTTGGATCTGATTGTTTGGCGCTCTGGTGTATATACACATTGAGTCTTTGCCGGTTGCATAACATTGGTATTGCCAACCAGGCTTTTCCAGGCTTCTGGATTAGGTGAGACTCGGAAAAGAAATGGACGACCTCGTACATACACGCGATCTTGACACTCATCAATTCTGTGCTCAGATTTCGTGAAACAATATCCTAACAGCCCTTTCATTTGAAGTGATACGAAAAGGGAAGCCCTGGCGATGCGTCAAACGCTGTAACCGCAAAATAGTCGTGTGTTTCGTTGCGCGTATATCTGGAATGCGCGACGGCACCAGGAGTCCGCCACTCATTCATTTTCCGGACTTGAAACTGTATCCGCATAGGCGTTTTATGTTTAAGATTTAATTGAGAGATCTGAAGCATGGTAAGGCACGTTTTCTACAATCTTGGTTGTTTCACTTGGACGGACTGGTTGTTTAGAAGGTGAGTGGCGTGGTGGAATGTCATGGCGATAGGGGTACAGGTTGATATCTAAAATCTATGCATTCACTACTGCTGTATCAACTCTCGTTTGCTTCTCTTGTCCGTTCCATCAATAAGATACTCTACGACCTAAGTAACCCCATCTGCATCCCGACCATCACACGATCAAACCGCAGCCCCAACTCCACCACACCATGCGCGCCCTCTCCGTCCCCCTCCTCTCCCTCCTCTCTATCGTCCCTCTCCTCCATTACCCCTTCACAGCCGCGCAGGCTCTTCCCTTAGTACGCGCCCATCCGCCTCGCCACCGCCCACCTCAACCCCTATCCAACATCCGTGACCGGACTAACGATCCGAACATCAACAGACCTTGCTATGCAACACAGCCGACCTGATAAGCGCCTGCACCGCCAAACCTCTCCTCGTCTCCTGCCCCGCCACCGGCTCTGCCAGCCAGTCGGTCACCATGGCTGGCTTCGACGGCACGGACTATGGCGACGGCGACAATTCTCCCACTACGGATGCGACCGGCCCGGCCTGCTTTTGCCAGTGCAGGTGCTTGACTCCGACGGATGCGCAGAATGCACGGGAAAGGCGTATAGGCGGTCAGGAAACTGCGCCTGTGGACGGTGATGGTGCGGTGCAGGAGCTTGACGCTGGTTTTTCTGATGACGAGTCGGACGATGATGAGGGGGGAGGAAGTGGTACTTCTGCTGATGAGTCGGACGGTGATGAGGGGGGAGAGGTTCCGGCGCCGGCTGTGGCTCAAGGAGGGTCGATGACTACGGTAGCGAGTAGTGCTTCGGTGGGTCCTTTGCCGACTTCGGCCTTTCCTCTTTTCATCTGTTCGCCT
This sequence comes from Letharia columbiana, assembly GCF_014066305.1. NCBI lineage: Eukaryota > Fungi > Ascomycota > Lecanoromycetes > Lecanorales > Parmeliaceae > Letharia > Letharia columbiana. Next base: position 138,468 of record NW_023501049.1, on the reverse strand, counting down.
CGAAGCAGTGACTCTGAGGGGCTGTTGAGAGGATCCGCGCTGATGGTTATGAGCAGGTGGCTACGAGTACGACTGCATCAGCGACGACGACGACTTCGGCGGTAGTAGAGCAGCTTGGACCGCACGCCGGGTTTGAGAGGGGGAGATTCGCGCATTAATCGACTCAGGAGGGACGGTTGGTGTGGCTGCTATGGTTGTAGTCGCAGAAGAGGGATGTAGAAGAGGAGAGTAGAGGAGGGTGCGGACAGTTATCCGATAGACGGACAAAAATCCTGGACAGTATTGTCAACACAATTTCTGAATCTTGATGCAAAGTCCTGCGTCATCCGAAGTCCTAGTGACGTTTACCTTGGACATTTCTTGACAGTGATCGTGCTTCTTATCCCAGCCAAGTTTTCTTTTGGCCAACGATCTGAGAAGATTAGCTTGAGGTCGAGGCTGCTAGAAATTGGTGACGATCTAGACGTACAGTCTAATTTTGCATACTCAGTCGAATTGGAGACTTGACTTTGTCTTCTTTTCCTCCGCCAAAACAAACTACATCTGGATTTTTGGCGCTCTTGCCTAGGTTTTATCCAAATATGTATGGTACCTACCCAGGTTATGGCATCTTAGCGACCTGCTTGTGTTCCTTCGTGTGTTCGATGCCAGCCTATATTGAATCTCCCAGCTTGACGGACTGTATGCGACGGCTCCGGGATAGACGACCTAGATCAGGGAAAGTCTGAGTCGAACAGTCAAATGCACAAAGAGCTTAGTGTAGATACTCAAGGCTCACACCATGGCGGCTCTTGCGTCTTCGGATCTCCTTTCCGTTTCCTCCGGCTCAAATTAATAGCAGATGGAGTATGGCAATCGGCAGATGCTGTGGGAATAGAGACGACGATCTCCCTCAGACCTGTAACCGAGCCGCTACAACTAGGCAGTAGACTTGTGTGCAACCTTCGTCCTTTGTACTCTTCAGTGCTCTCGATCGAAACTCTGTTGCTTTTCTTGCTCGTTGGGGTTTTCATATAGCAAAACCTCCCTGGACATCTTTGTTGTCTCACGCAGTCCCCGAGCTGTAGTAATGGCCGAGATCGACTGCCTGTTTCGTGAAACGGTCGATCGTGAGTAGCGCCATCAAGATTCGGCAACGGTGGTCCATACGGACCTCTAGCGAACCCCGCTGTGCTCCCCATATATTGTCTCATGCAGGTAGCCTTTTTTGGGTTCCTAGGTGCTGCGAGCGACTAACTGGTTACGTGCTCACATGCTCAACTCACTGCTTACGGCTTTACCCCAACCACCAGGCTTAGCAGATTCCTTGCATTGGAAAGTCGTTCCAACTTGAGTCTCCATCACGAGGAGTTCCGAGCTGTCAGTGATGATGCCAGCTGGTACTTTGCAGAAAACCCTGCACGATCTTAGCCTACCCAATCCGTTTTGCAGCTGGCCTAAGAGCCTTCCTTGTGTCAGAAGCTGGCAGCCAATGGTCGCTTCTTTCTCTGATGAGATCCGGGTAGAGCACCGAAGAGGAAGCCGAAGCTCGGCCTTGATTAAGTGGAGATCTGCAGCTGTAGCGATCAAGCGCGCGACCTTCCCAGGGACGATGGTATTAGTCCAAGTCAGCGCTACAGATCAAGCTATGCCAACACCCGTCCGTCCTGTAATAATTGCAACCGAGTCCTCAGCTTTCCCTTCTCAAACATCCGGGGAGTAATCTCGGCTTCGCCTAGCGCGAGTTCGAAGACCTGAAGACTCGGTTGCATCCGATCTTTCCGACATGTCCCATCCAACCGGCCCCTATTCATGAACGTCTCATTTGCCGTGTTCCGTGGAGCGGTAGCAAATAGAATCATTTGCTGAGCGTGGTGCCATTGATCTGCAAGCAACCGCAAGCACCTGCCACAACGGCAGGGCAAAACCACCTCGATGCTGAAATCAACATTCGTGTCCAGGAGCGAGGGATCAAATCCGATTGCTCTGTGAGAGAAAAGCAACAAGCAGTTCGACTCGGATTGTTCGCGACACGCGTTAATTGCGGGTCACGAAGGGGCAGAGGGGCGATCCGATCCTAGACCCTTGTCACATGTGCTCTAAGAATTTATCTCGCAGACACTTCTCAAGCATTTATGTCAAAGCGAGCAGAGCGGTGGGGACAGGATCGATCGTGTGGGTTGTTTTGATTGATTCTTGCTGCAAGCAGTAGGGCATAGTACCTATTACGAATTGATCTTGCAGCAGACGCACATCGTAGAGGCCTAGCGTAGACGCATATCGTGGACGCATATCAAATCGCCATCATTTGGAGCTGAGGTGGTACGTATCTTCTGCGATCAGTTATTACAAAAATGTCCCATACGTAGAAGAAGCCGTCGAGTCCGTTGTCAGGAGCACAGTGGTGAGGCGACGTTCTCACCTGAAGCAGTGAGACCTCTCATCAAATCACCATCTTTTAGCATGACTGTAGAAGTTGTTAAATAACCTAGCAACTTGATCTGACAAAATCAAAAGTCCAGGTCTTTGCGTACAAATACAAATTTCCATGTCCTACAGTGGCAGTCACTTTATAAACGATTGAATTCGGACTCCCAATGCAGAGACACACACAAGCACCGGCATCGTCCAATAGAAATATGCAGAAAGGTGGGGAAGGCCTTGCCATCTTGGCAGCATGCATAAACGTTCAAGTCGAAGGTTGTCAAACACTTGACTAACGCTCGTGAGCACAAGTAACACCGGAGATACCGCTATCGAATTAGACCACCGCTTGAAATTAGCACACCATCTTAAGTATATTTGCGACATCCGTAATGCTACGCGACCTGCAAAGAGCTTCTTCTAAGTAAAAGTAGTAAGCCTGTTGGCAAGATAATGATCCTCGAACTTGATATCGGAGCCGTCATGCTGCATGGATTCGCAGCCGCTATTGAAAGGATGCCCAAAGAGGGGTTGATCTTGTCGGCTGAAGACGGTCCCGTTTTGTTGAGTTTCTGGGTTCTCGGTCATGCCTCCGTAATCGTAGATACTGCTTTCCGGAAAAGATGGCTGTGTAGAAGACAAAGGAGGCGTCAGATAATATGGCAGGCCACTTATACCGTTCCAGCTCTGGTGAGGAGAGGCCTGGCAGAGAGGCTCGTCCGGACGAGTGTCGAAGGTCATGTCAAGCTCGCTTTTTGGGTAGCGGCCGTATCTGGTATCGTGGTCGAGCCACGCAGACCTTCTCACTTTGGCAGACTTCCTGGCGGCTCGCCCCCCCTTCCTCCCAGAACGCTGCCTCTTAGGATCGGCCTGGTCGACATTGTCACTCTTTTTGCCAACCGTCTTCTGGCGATATCTGGTAGTTGACTCAATGCCCGCGCCAACAGCAGAGGGCTCCAAGACCCAAATGAAGCCTTTCTTTGCTTTGTTTGATGGATCAACATGGGGAACCTTTTTGAACGCCTGCATCTATGTCAGTGTCTCCGGAATAAATGCGCTTTGCGGTTTGCAGAACTTACCCCGTTCATTGACAGGTTGTGTCTGACACTGTTCTGCCATCCCTTGAAAGCCGGATCTCTTGCCTTGTCGGTATTCTGTGCTATCCACTCATAGATGTCCTTCAACACCATCTGGTGCTCCGGAGCATCCATCAACGCTCGATATATCAGCTTCGCATACGGAGGCTCGCCTTGCTTGCCCTCACTCTCGCTCTCGCTGTCCAGTGGGGCGGACCGTTCGGTCTCCCGGAAGGGGCGGTGCAACTTGGGCTGAGTCGGCGTCCGCAGGTCTGAAGAGGTCGCATACAATGATGAATCTAAAGAAGGTGCGGTATCATAGGCATAAGCTTGTGGCAGGTTATACCTGGGCCTAGCCCCTGTTTCTTCAAAGCCGTTAGCAGTTGTGAAGTCCGTCCAGGGCCGCAGTTGGCTTTGATGGCTTCGAGTGGGCAGAATAGGAGGTCGAATTGCTGAGTTTGATTGAGTGGAGGGGGCCAATTCCTGGTCTGTTTCGAAGGAACTGTTGTTGAATGAAGACGACAATGACGAGAACGGTGTTGGCAGCTGTTGATGAGGTCCAATTCTCCACTTATCATCTCCTTTCGCCTGGTCCTCAACATCTCCGAAACAAGTCCGCGAATGGATAGCAGAAGAGCTTGGCTCCGTCCGATAGCCTAACGACGTATGGCCAAAGGTCTCTGATTGTTCCATTTTTGGCCATGTAAACGAAGATTCCGGACTGATGTAACCTTGACAGGGAAGTTGGTGTAATACATCATGACTGTGATCTGAAGGCGCTGAAGCTCTGTTGACGAGCAAGGCGGGCATGATCGTTTGTGAACCGCTATCAGTCATCGGAGATTCGCGGGGGGCCAAAGGATTGTCAGAATTGAAGTCACTTGAATTGTTTGGCAGATCGGGGGAATGAAAGGGACGATGGATTGATCTGTGTAGCAACATCGCAAGATCAATTCCCCAAAGAATAGAATTGAGACTGTTCCTTTTTGTCCGATTTGGAACAATGGCGATGTCAGTGTAATAGCCTTTCAATTGGCGAGCAAGAGCGATATGTGGGTGAAGCTTGGGTGACATAGCTTGTGAAACATGAGAGAAGTAATTCAATTGACTGTTAGTCTGATCTTCAATCTTTGATCGCACGGAAGCCAGCTCACAAACACGAGCTGGCCCTGCAGCACCCCTGTCGTGTGCGGCAAGCAAACAAGCATGGCATGGTTACAAAGACTGTAAACACCGTCTCCGTCTGCCGCGTAGAAACGGCTTCCAGCATCACGTTGCCCAAGATGCGTCATTTTCGCGGAGATGTGTCCTTGCAAATCGTCCAGTTGCAGAGCTTCGCCGGCATGGAGCCAGCTTTTGCACTCTGTCAGGAGGGACTTTTGTAATGCTGATTCCCGAACCTCGTCTTCGTTTTTGAGACTGTAGATAATTTCGGAATGTGGTTATTGGACCACACGGCTAGTTGCATACAGGCAGATTCATAGGCAAATGAGCCCTGATGTTCACAAATTACTGTTGCCAAGGCTCTAGAATGTCCAGAGAATTGCCAAAACAAACCTAGCCACATGATCATTGATTGATCATTGATTAGGTACTCATCAAGGGAGAAAACTGAGAATGGGAGACTGCACTAAGCCGCCAGATACCGCCAGATATCTGTAGGAGAGGCCATTGATCCCAGGTTGTACGAAAAGCATAATAGAAGCTCATGCATTGTTATCTCAGAGCCGCATTTTTAAGATCAAACAGCATAAGAGCCTCAGAATTCCACCTCCCGATGGCTCCAAACTAGTGCACAGAATGCATCACAAGCAAATTTTACGTAAGCACCTAACGGTCTGACAGCCAGTCAAAATATTTTGGGATATCACTGATTGCATCAAGTCATGATCTTGCTTATATTAATGTACGTGAGCGAATGGAGACGGTCGTGCCACTCGTACTTGTCGTAAAATCCGTAAAGAGGCTGGAGACCTAGGCGACCGAGGTGTTTGATGAGCATTTACTGTTCTAGTCAACACACATAGTTCTGATGAGATGGCGACCCTGAGAATCTGTACTTAGGCCTGCGTGTGCGCCACAGCAATGTGAAAGACTTGGCCGAGGAGTCAAGCATTGTCAAACCCGAAGGACTTGTTGCACAACTCCAGACCTCCAAGGAACCCATTCCAGGGTGGCGCTCTGGCAGACTGTAAGATGCTTAAGTTTTATTTGCGATAGTAGACCTATGATGGAGTCAGTAAGAACTCGAGAGCACAGATGACGAGAGCGGCTTCCCTTTTTGAACTGGAAGTGGAGTTGTAGGATGCCCTGTTAACGAAGGTCAGTCATTGCTTTAGGTATTAGAAGGAAGGTAGATGGGTAATGGGAGAGTAGCTGGATCGGAATTGGTGGCAAGTTAGTTGACTTACCTTGTCGAAACTGCTTCGGAAGCCGCGCTCTCTCTTAGCACTATAGTCCCATTCTTTGTCTACGATTCGGAATGCCAGATCTTCGTATGGAGGACCACTAACGAACCGGATAAGGCACGTATCCTCCTCACCTGCAGGTGCAAATGACTCTCCTCGCTTGCGTCCATTTTCACGCTCAATGCGATACGTTGGAGCTTTAGTCTTGTCAATAAGATCTGGGTAGAAGACGTTGAACTTGTAGCCTTGGACAACCTTGGGTGGTGGATTGTCATGATCGTAGTGGGTCTGATTGTACTTGTTCCATTCGTAACCCATCTGAACACGATTGAAATAGCGAGGCTTTCGCGGGCGGTATTTGCCAGCCCATTGAGGTTTGGAGGATGAAGACAAGTCTTCCTCGCCGGCAAAAATCTCTTCATCTTCTTGGACGCCTCTAGCGACTTCTCTTTCATACAAAGCTATTGTTGCAGATGAAAAGTCTTCGCTGGGGACGGTTGCAAAGCGAGAGGCACCAGAAGTGGGAGCTTCAGCCGTCTTTGAGGCAGCTACTGGTGCTTTCTTGTCTGATTGAGCTTGTCGTAAGGGTACATACTTCAGCTTGAGCACCCTTTGACGCTCGAAAGCGAGTTTATCCATGAAGTCCTTCTCGTCTATCGCGTCAAGGCCCTTGTCCTCAGCTCGAATCCTGAGGAGTGGTTCCGGATCTAGATCTCGGGAGTACTTTAGAGATGGCGGCCCAGCGTTCGATTTATCGACAATCAGGGTCACGCTGTCAGGCCTAAGATCCTTCGAACTGCTGCTGTTAGTTAGGAGAGCCAACTTGTCCCTTACAAGCACCGCCTCTGCACGCTGCTCGTGCCTGAGATCATTCAAGCGACTCTCTATGATGTTCTTGTAGACTGTATTCAATTCCGCCCGTGACTTATAAACAGCGACATTGCGCACCAGCTGCTCCCAGTACTCCACGTCGATGGGCTCATTGGACTGCAATTTATCGGAGATTTGTTTCTCCAGGTTCTCTAATTCTGTCAGGGTTTTAGGACCCAACAGTCGATCAACGTCTGCAGCTACGGAGCTGGCGGAACGTCCACGAGATTCTGCAGGTACTAGCCTATCCTGGTAATCCTTGCATATCAATTGCAGCGCCTGAGATAAGTCAGAGAAGCGCCAGCTGTCGGACTGGACAAACCATGCCTTCCAATACCGGCCATTGCTCTGATTTGATTCCAGTGCCATGTACGTCTCGATGTCTTTTCGCAAGTCCTGGAGCTGAGGTAGATCAAGGCCCTCAAACACGGCCGAAGGATCCACAACGTCGATGTCTGATTCATTAGTGTCCTCTTCCAACGGATCCCTGGTCGGATCGATGACACCCAAAGTCACAGCAAGCCAGTCGATAGATTTTGCCCGGCCTTCTCTCACACGTATGTGAGCCTTCTTTTTCGACTGCTGCAGCACGAAGTCATCCTCTTTTGAAACCCATTCTCTCATCTGCTCCGCCTCTTGTATTTGATTTAGGCGTGTCTGCTCCCTGGCGAAGCTCTCCTGCTCTTTTCTCGCACTAATGTCATCATCTTGGCCATGGTCACCGCCCAAACGTCTTGGTCTATCCTGATTTTGGTTGCGTCGATGATCTTTGGCTGGTCTTTGCCACAGAGGTGGGGAGGAAGGTTCGGACCTCTTGCGGGACTCATGTATAGGCATCAGATTGGATTTGCTCATCACGTCGAAGTAAGCAGGCCAGGATAGTTTGTGCACACAATGGTAATAAGAAGTATTTTCCGGTAGAAAGGTGCTTCTCTCATATTCAACGACGATAAGATGTACGGGCAGCTAGTGTGAACGTATGCATCGCTCCTGCAGGGTTCGCCAAGCAGCACAGTAGCAGGCGCTAGCGGGCTAGCTAATCCGCAATATAAGGTATGGAGCACTTGACCATCGCAAACTGCACCTGTGTACAAATTCAAAACTCCTCCTCGCTCTTTCTTTCAGTGCTTTTGGGTTTCGATGCTTCAGAGCCATGCCTTCCGCCTGGAAGCCCCTTCTTTTGCACCGCAAGAATAACAGCATTCCTCCTCTTTTAGTCAAATACGACTTCGGGCCAGCGAACTATAATGTATGGCTTACAGACCTCTCGTATATATGGACCGAATCACTTGATCGGAGACAAATTACAAGAAGAGCACTCGACGTTGACACAAGCATTGATCCCAGCGAAGACTTCGCGCAACTACGTCTCTTCCTTAGAAGCATTGAAGATGCTTTACGGCAACGTCCAGGAACTAGTGTAAACTTGATCGAGAGCAACGAGATCAAACAGTTGACCGTACATACGTCAACTCCGTTACCACATCCCCTTCAGCCTCTCGAATGGTCTATCGTGCTTCTGCTTGCATCCCAATCAGACTTTGCTTCGGAATTCGTAGCGCCTCTTCTAAGCCAGCAGCTCACTGCAAAGGTGGAAAAGGCCTCCCTGCTACAGCAATTGAAGGAGAAAGACAATGTCATTTCCAAATTGATTGACAAAATGCAGGGCGATGGTGTCGATCTGGGAAAGTTGTTTCCTGGCGCGGTGTCATCAAAGTCAGGTACAGGACCCTCTGCACGTCGCGCTGTCGCGAAGGCTATCAAGGGTCTTGGAGAGTTTGACCAGGATCTATGGGAAAGCCAACTTGCAAAGGATAAGGGGCTCTGCAGAGACCTAGATATTTTTTTGACTCAAGTATTCGATGATGACGGGAAAGACACTGGTGAGGGACTGCATATCGCAGATCGTGGGGATTGGTGGAAGAGGGTAGGCCATAAAGTTTCGCAACGAGAAGGAACCACGCCACCCAGTGTAAAGACCCATGCTAAACAAGCAAGTGTGGTAGAGGATGAGTTTCAGGTATGTGGATTTCGCAGTTTGATGAGAGGCAGCTAACATGTCTTAGAGGCAATCGACTCCTCCAGAATCTTTAGCTCAGACACCGAGACGCGATGGGCTGATTAGGGACACTGCGCCGAATTTTTCAAGCATTCCAGAAACAGAGGACCCAGATGAGGGTGGTTCGACGACTGACGAGAGCGATGACGACCTTCAGTCTTCCTACTCCAAGCCTCTACCCTCGCGTACAGCCGACGAGGTAGCGACTCGTTCTGCGAATTACTCTAAGGGCATCCAGTCAGCGCCAATGGAGTTGGACTATGATGGCTTGACCACTTCTCCGTCAGACATCGATAACAGTCCTTCCAAGACTCATTTGGTGCCAAAGTCAAAGCCGAAGCTGGGCAAGATCGGTGGTAAAGGCAAAACCAGCTCTCCCAAAACTCCTGCGTTACCAACATCGAAGCCAAAGCTGGGCAAGATCGGTGGGGGAGGCAAGCTTGCTAAGGTACATGGCATCGGGCCTGTGTCTGGTCAGAATGAGGACGCTGCGTCGGACATGCCAGAAGATCCTGTGAGCCCAAAGCGTGAAGTGAGGGACCGAACTGCTGCACCAAAAACACTGGAGCCTGAGAAGAGGGGTCGGACGGTCCAGCAGCCTTCAGAACGCTCACCTCCTAGAGAGACTTCTCAAGAGAGAGCAAATAGAAAGAGGGAACAGCTGAAGCGAGAGCTCGAGAGTAAGAGTCAGGCTGCAACCAAAAAGAAACGTAGATTTTGATGCCGGTCTTTCCGAGCACAGAGCTGCAATCGCTAGTTTAATCATCATAGTACTTACCTCGACTTGAATAGTCGAACAGTCGCCAGCCGCTCAATACATGCGGTTTGGCGTCAATTCAAACCTCTGGGTGGTTTCCATGTTGGATGTGAGACTCAATTTCGCTTACTTTACTCGAGTGCTGACTCAATTGAGTAGTCCTTGCTGCCTTGATAGGCATTTAACGTGCGGCGCTCCTTTTGAGCCTCTGTTGATATGTGGAGTGTTATGGGGTTTTGGTGAAATAGTCTGGCCTTGTTAGACGCTTGGAGGACAGTATGAAGGCTAGATCTAGGGGAGACATCGCCAGATAGGTCAAGGACTCTCTCTGTGTCGCGAACTGTGAATGCATGACTCTGAAGTATAGCTTTCTCCCATGCTAAGCCTTCCAAACGCCCCATAGGGCGCAACGACAGGACTTATCCACTGCATGACTTGCCGGCTTGGCATTGTAAACAACATTTTGTGTTCAACATTGCTCGCCAACCACACCCCTTTCGTACCTCCATCACACTCCCTGCTTCCAACAACTTAAACACTTGCATTGCTTAAGTGCTAAACCTGAATGTAAAAATATAGTGCTCACTGAAAGGCACTCACTAGGCTCCAGAGCCAACTCCATTCCAAGTGAGAGTACTGATCTGCTGTTGTAAACTTCTCCTTACTTTCTAAGCCAAACCACTCGAACCTATCAGACCATAATGTCATCCTCCCAGTCACCGAGTCGTTCTCTCGCCGAAGAAGATTACTATACAGCTGAAGAAGATCACCTCTCCTATGCACAAAGATCCAGTGGGGCTTCATCAACTGTAATAACAACCCCAAACGGAAGTTCAGACAGCGTATACGCCACTGCCAACCAGACACCGATTGCTAGTCCAGACATGAGCAGAGGCACAGCTTCGTCGATCCCTATTGCTGCTCAGTATCCGGGCTCACCAACAGCAAAAGCACTAGACAAGTCCTCACGTCTCTGGCCTCCGAAAGCTGCACCTCAGGTGAATAACGGTCAACCTACAAGTCTAGCAGATACTTTCCAGAGCAACTATCTTGAACACCGAGAAGCTAGTGACTTTTCCTACAACTATCGACCTGCACCTATCGATCCTAGCCCACAACAAACTTTTCTTTCAAGTCCACTTCCTTTCAACAACAACACCTGCCCTCTGATATCGAACCACATTACAGACACACACCAAGAGCTACCAAACATCGAAGAAAGCGAGATGCCGTACGAGTATCCCTCTGGGAAGTTCATCATGAATCCTGAAGCGCATGTTTTCGTACCACGTCACGGACGTAGGCCAGGTACGCTACCACTGTCTTGCAGAGCTGTATAAGGCCCGTATCTGACTAATTTGATAGCAATGAGGGCACGTAACCCACACGACTGTGTGTACTATGGTGCTCCGCAGCCAAAGCCAGGCCAAGTGGCCGGTAAGAACCCCGTGTTTTGCTGTCCACATCCTTGTATTTTCGTTGTTTCTTACCTATCAACGCTGCGTTTCACGGACTTCTTTCCCTTTGTCACGTGTTCACAACGACCTACCAGCCCAAATTATACTAACGAGCATCAGCAGCAGCGCCCACCAACACGCCAAACGTGGCCGCCCCATTTCCAAGAGTCCAGCTCTATGGCAGCGGACACGGCATGTTCTTCGACCCCAACACCGGCACGTTCACCGGCGACGGCGCCCCCCGCAAGTCTCCTTACCGCGCAGACGGCACCTTGCCATCCAAGCCCGACCTGCAAAACGACTCCATCACCAACCAACAGTACCCGGAGCCAGCCGAAAACATGCTCCACATCCAAACCAAGCGCGAAGTCACCGAGCGCATGGCCGACTTTGGAAGGAACGGCCCGATTCAGAAGTTCCGTGTGAAGCGTCCGATGCCCCAGGAGTACCAGCAGGGGACGCGTGTGATGGTGGAGAAGGAGGGGCAGGGGAGGGAGATTCTCGGTCGTCGTGCGCCTACTGCGGAGGAAATGGAGGGAAAGGAGAGTGGGCCCAGCCGTCCTGTGTACATCACGGATGAAATGGAGGCGAATCTCAAGCGTTTGATGGGTATCACGGGGGAAGAGGAAGAGAAGGAGGGGTTGAAAGAAAAGGACATCGGGGCTGAGGAGGGAGAGGAGGGGGAGGAGAAAGAGAAGTTCGAGGGGACCGGAGTGCAGGATTCCGCGGTCCACAAGGGGAAGGGAAGGTATGCTGGCCCCTTCTAGGGGTTGTATAGCCAGACCTGCATGGCTTTTGTGTGTCGGCTGTGGCGGAGAAGCGGATTCATGTTGCTGGAAGATACCATTTGATCGGGCTCTCCCAGGGATTGGACACCTTGACCTCCACTATTTTGCGTGTGTCAGCTTGAGCACAGAAATGGAATAACGTTGCTGGAAGATGACCTTTGATCATGCTGCTAGTAGTATCTCTCGAGAAACTTGGTGACGTCGTTGTGGATTTCCGGCAGTCTGGGCGCTCTCTACTGGAGGAAGTACAAAATCTGGTATGAGAAAATGCTCAAGTGGGTACGTGGCATGGTTTCTGACGGACGGGTACAAAGATTGCAACTGGCACGCTCATAGAAGAGATCTCTAGTGTGTCAACCGGGGAAAACGCAGTAGGTACAGAACCCGAGGGGCATGAGTAGCTTAGGGGGAAGGCTAGCTGGCCTCAAAGATAATACAGCTGCAATGTCTTCAAGCAAGACATGACACGTGCTGCTTGGATCAGGCCACTATCCTAGACTACTCGATGATACTAGATGTACCTCACGCAAGCAAGCATTTTTCAATCTGAAGGACCTCTCAACATCCTCCAAATCTCGTCTATCGCAGCCATACCCGTGACGTAATCCGTGCGTCTGCTTAGCGCGAGCTGTAAAGAACATCTGTGTTGGACATTTTTTTCTTCATAATATGTGATAACCTCGACCTCCGCGTCTGAACCTAGGTGGTGGATTTGTGATAGGGTGACAAGTCTTTCTGCCGCAAAGGCTCGTGCCTACTCGGCCCATGAGCGTAGCTCGTGTGGTTGACTTGTTTGCGCACAGCACGCGGGTCAGACTGCCCGCCCTTAGTCTTGTGGTCACGACGCACACTAGCTAGCCCTGCCTCGTAGCCGCGATCGAACTGCTAGGGCCCCATGGCATGAGGCTTTTGATTTCGTTCTCGTCCTTCAACTTCTTGACTGCTTGGTGGTAGGTATCGCGGTCCTTGCTCATCAGGGTGCTTAGAAGTGGATCGATGTTGGTCTTAAAGTTTTTTGATTTATCCATGCGGATGTAATTTTCTTCACAACATTGCTTGATCTTGCTCGTGCGGACGTTGAAAGTCCTGACAAGAAATAGCGCGTGATCTGGCTGTAGCATTGGGAACGTGTATGGAACGAGTCGTCCTTCCTGCTCTTGGAAATTGCCATCATCCTGTGGCGTGCCACCGCCCCCAACCGAACCCCCAGAGGGCCAAGGACCAGGATCATCATGAGCCTCGTCACTTCGATCGTGAGCCCGATAGCCACCACGACGCCTAGACCCTCCATACCTCTCGTTGTCTTCCGAGGTTTCTCGGAAGGGCTGTGTGTCCTTGTGAGACGTAAAGAATCGAACGAGGATGAGGAGAAAAGGAGGAGAAAAAACGCGGGGGTTCAAGAACTCAAGCCTGTCAGGGTGGAAGCTCAATACTGTTTCTGGAACGGCGGTCAACTTAGCGTTTGAACTCTCCAGTCAATGGCTAGTCATCAACAGTGTGTGGCCCAAAGCTATCTACAGAGTGGGGTCGAGGCGAGGCGAGACGATTCGGATCTGGAGATGAACAAGTTCGTGAATCATCCTTGCGGCTGAAACACAGCAGTCGGAAGATCGCCTTTCCATGGCAAAGAATCCAAGCCTTTCATTTCCTCGACCTAGCGAATGCGCTGTGAACACGCTGATGCCGCCGGTGTGATCACAAGGGCCGTTGATATGTAATTAATATCAATTCGATTAGGGTGAGTACCATATTTATGGAGTTCAAGACCAATCGCTCAAAAGGATCTCAGGAAGCCACCATAATTCCATGATATGGTAGGCCATCAAAATAGAGGATTCTAAACCATTCAAAGTGCAGGAGAGATCGACAATAATGTGCTGATGATGGTCTAGCCTCTATGAGGACGTGGCATTTCGGTGGCGGCGGGTGCCCGATATATTCTAGTACCTAGTGAGTGAGGCCGTGGGCCGCCTGGAATGGTATTGTCGTGGCGCGAGCCTCCCTGCTGATGGTGTCGTCGCCGCTTGCATAGCTAAGCTGACCCGGTCCCTACTTCTGGGCTTTTTTTTTGAGCTCATAGCTGTGCTTTATACGTTTCAGGGAGCCAGCCAGGTGATTGAATTCTAGCCCTCCGATGCGTTATCTCGTTGGTGTGCTGTTTGCCTTGTCCGATGGTACATGGGTCTCGTCTGAAACCTCCAACAATCCCTCAGGTCCCTCAGATCTCTCACCCCTTAACTTCTTGTAGCTCCGAGGTATCTCGGTTTCTACCCAACAAGAAGTCTACGTAGCCCAACCGCCTGCCTCGTGCTAGGCCAAGAGCATCTTGTGCCAGCCCAAACGCCAGGCCGCCATATAACCCTATCCGGATGGTTCGCGCTGCGGTGTTCAGGGGTAGTACATCTAACATAGCACCATCAGCATCGTTGCCGGGTATCTCTGGGTCATACAATGTAGAAGCACACACTCCAAGGCTGTCCACTGAAACCCGCAGCAATAGTCATTCCAGCTACGACAGTCGATAGGAAATCTTTCGTCCCACGCCATTCATCAACGGCTTCCTCGACTAAGAAGAAGCTTCCAGTCCAAAAACCGATCTTGGAGCCCATCTTCAACCCTTCTTTAATCCCTCCTAGCATGATGTGGTAATTCTTGCTTTTGTGGTACAGGTACCATCCCGTAGAGGTGGCGGGAAAACGGTGTGAGTTCTCCGCTCGGAAACGCATGCCTGCTAGTTTGCCTCCGTGAGAGACGCCCAGAGCGGCTCCAGTGAGAACAGCGCCCGCGGTGGCTGCTGAGAAGCGGACGAAGAATGGGATGGAGAGACGGTTCTCGTATGATGGGAATGGCTGTGGACGGTACTTAAGTGGGCTACCAGCGTCGACTGGAAATTCTTTACTCTCCATACCGTTTTCTTTGTAATAGTGTAGCTGCCAGAGCTTTCTCCCTGCTCGTTGGGGAGCTGACCAAAGACCTAGATCAACCATCGAGTAATTTGCTTGGCACCCAACTTGATAGGGCTGAAAATCGCGTCTAGATCTATTGATATGGCGACATCTATTTGGACCAAACGCGTCAAGTTTCACAATCTCCAACACAGCACGCATCATGGTATGAATGACCCTACAAAACCTCTTGCAACACAGTACTGACTCTAAATCCCTAGCCAGCCAAGACGCCCGGTGGTATGCAATGGACGCTGCGCTTTAAGCAGCACAAAACCACTATCCTCCTCTTCGTCCAGCAAAGCCAACCCTTCGAATCAATAAAGCGCGACCTCCTAGATGCAATCAAAGCTACAGGTATTCAGGACATCAACGGCAATGCTCTACCTTCAGGTCCGGAAGACATCGAGTTTGGTGTGCCAAGAGACAAGAACGACCCCAGCAAAGGTTGGGTAGCTCTCAAGATCCCAGAGGTTGAGGATGGAGATACGAAGGGCAAGGGTGTCAAGAAGGGTAGCATCTTGAATGAGAGTCCATTGGGTGCTGGGCTGAAAGATGGGACTATGCTGGCTTTCAAGTTCACAAAATCAACCGAGGAGGCTGCAATGGATCTGGATGATGAATGGGACGTCATAATACCCAGCTACGACGACGAGGCTGGGAGCCAAAGCCAGGGTCGTGGATGAGGCCGGATGCTTCGATGATCTACGAGACCATGACGTAGCATAGTGAGACACATGGTATTGGCAGATTTAACACCCTCGCCGACGAGTGGACATGCTATGAAGTCGTTGCCGCTATCAAGAAGCCTTGGAACTACTTCGTACTTCCACCTGGGTCTCGCTCCACTTTCACATCTTTACTTCGCCTCACCACTCCTTTTTCGAGTCTGTTTCAAGTTTATACTATGCTCATAACTACCAGAGGAAGTGGCACATACTTTTCTTAGTCTTGCGTTCACCTCACTAAAACATCGATCCAATCTTTACCTCCTCAACCATTATCCTGTATCAAATATTCTTCGCTTCTCTCCACTGGCCTACTTCAAGGAGCTCAGCTATGCAGAAGCCCTTCAACGCCGAAGGGTTAGACTTGACCTTCCTGTTCGATTCTAATTATCCTGAACGGACCATCACTGAAGCCAACAACTCGGCAGCTACTTCCATTGCCATGCCAGGCTTCACAACGGAGCAGTCACTGTCTCTTCAGCGGATGCTTTCGATCCCCGTCGGTGAAGCCCTTGAACCAGTGCCCAGACCCCTGGGCTGGGTTTTGAGTGCTTGAGAAAAGGGCCCTCAATCCCTATCATTCAACCCCAGCTTGGCCTGTAGTACTTCTCCCGATCTTGGCTACGGGACTCATCGTCGACTCTCCACAGTATGACGAAGAAGCTCTCATCAAGCAATTCGTTGCAACAGACCATGAAAAAAAGCAATTCACATGCGAAATGAAGCCATGGGGCAAGTGGGTCCCCAAATCTTGGAGTAGTGGCGGCGTCTCTCGGCGGCCATACGGTAAGTAGAACAAGAGAAAAATTAAGAGACATGCGCATGCTTTTGGGGCGCTCGTCTTCAAGAGCAGAATGCGAATGGAGGGCGAAGGCGTCACCTTCGAGGGTGGAGCAACGAGTGCGTAGAGGGTGAGATGTCTGCTGCTATTGAGATTGAGACGATCCTTGTTGAGGAGGCCTTCGTTTCTTTAGATTTCAAAAGGTGGTCTTGGGGGCTTCGGCTCTTGAGTAATGGTTCGCACAGGGTAGTAAGATCGGTTCATCGCAGGTCTAACAAGCTCCATTTGTACCTGAGCACACATTTACCCTGCGATTGCATTGCAGCTAGGAATACGAACCGTCCTCATTAACCAACATCCATAAATCCTGCCTTTTCTTCGAAGTACTTCAAACGTACTCCCAAGCTGCATCTTGTCACTGAGCTATCTATTGCTTCTCTTCCTTGGCTCTTATTCAAGTGCAGCGAGAACTATCGGCAAGGCAGCGAGAACCTAAATATGTAATTGGATTTTGGCCGTGGTTCAGTGTTCCAGTGTGATATTTCCTGAACCGTCAGCTCTTCCACCCTAGCGCATTCACTCCCTCCCCTTCCTATCTTCCAATCTAATACATTCACTTTTCTCCTCATCTTCTATCCCCGTCACTACCAGCTCTCCTTCTCACACTTACGTCCTTTCCTCTCCCCTCATCACTATCTTACAACACTATCAGCATTGACCTTACTGACCGGACGTTTGAATTCCTGATATCTTCAGGACATCGTCACTTGTCTAGTCCAGCTTGATAAGGCCGTCAAGCAATTGTTTTGAGAGCAAAGTTCACTTCTCATCCTCAAACCCCATCTGTGTTTATCGACACTTTCCCTTAAAGTCAGTTGCACGTCATCGCCACGTCTATCTACATACAGACTGTAGGTTCATGGATCCTAAGTCACAAGGATGAACGCTGATCAAGGCAGAAGCGGCGTTATTTACGTTGAGGGCACATTTTCTCTAAATTGTCGGCACTCTATTTGCACGTCTGTCTCCGTACAAAGTGTAAATGTCTGGGCCCCAATGCATACAGATAGACTCTGATTGAAGCAAGGAAAGTACTATCTCGACAAACCTGTCCTCAAGACCGTCTTATCCGCATATTGCGCTTCGACGGACCAGTCCTAAAGGCTCAAACTCTATTGCAAACCCGGGAGGCCGCAAGGCCAAAAGCTTGCACCATCTACGTTTTACTCTTTGACACACCAGTCGTCAGGTCTTGCATCACGGTTTGCACAATTGAAGACAGCATCCCATTAGTCGTTATGGATCCAAACGGGGCCTCAGCACCAAGCTTAATATCTTCACTCGAAGCTATGATCCAAGCCTCTGTCACTGCTGTTCTTGACCGTCGTCTCGGTACAGGCGATACCTTGGATGCCCAAATCCAGACCACTGTCTCGGCAGCCCTTGACAAGCGCCTAGGTCCTGCGGTAGGGTCGCTAGGCAATCGTATGACATCGTTGGTCGAACAGCGTCTTAGGAGTACTATCAGCACACTGAATTTTCGGGTCAATACATCAGTCACAGCCGCTCTCGAGCAAAGACTTGGTCCCGCTGGCAGTGCTTTGACCGCTCAAATAACCTTTACTGCAGCTCCTCTTCCAGTCTTGCCCTCTGTGGCCCCGCCCAAAGCTCAAGCGTTGGGCGTGGTAAATGGGACGAAGGAAAGCAATGAAACCTGTCCGGCAGAGGAGGAGCTAGGGAAAGCCCAGCCGATAAGTAATGGTGCATCCACAGAGATAGAGCAGCCTACACCGAAGCAGAGCCAGGGAAACGGTGGACCACCAGAAAAAGAGCGGCCTGCGCAAAAGCTGAGTTCGGCACAGCAACTGTTAGACACTGGGCTAACAGAGAAGGAACAGCATGCGCAAAGACAGAATACGGCTGAGCCAAAGGGTTCCAAGACCACGTCTCCAGAATTGGGGGACGAATTATTACTCCCTACAGCAACATCTGCGGAGAGCAACGAATCGGCAAGCGCAAGTTATCCACCTTTCGCCAACGGCTCTTCAAAAAGCAGGGCTGGTCCAAATGCCGTCCTCGAGGCTGAGCCCAACGCAAAGACGGGAGCGCCGTCCAGCAGCGCAGACAAGACTCCGGCAAAGCGCAAGGCTAACCAAAAAGATGAAGCAAACAAAGCCGACGATACAGGCGAACCAGAATCACCCTCATCGGAGGAGGAGAGCGACCACGAACAGCCGAAGAGAAAGAGAGCAAAAGTAAAGCTCGACCCACCGGGTTATACCGACGGGCCCTCATTGAAATTCCGGAGGGTTTCTCCTAAGTTGACTGCGTGTGCCAAGAATCGTGGTTACCCTCGAGTAGTAGATCTCAAAGGTTTCACTGAGGCATCGAACAAACAGAATCTCACAATGGCAGACGTTGTTGCAACAGTGCTGTTCAACTATGACCCCTTAAGCTTGTATGCGTTCATGGATATGGACAGTCACCCAACATTCCACTTTCTTCGAAAGGAAAGCGACCGAAAGGTCAGAAGCTTGGCTATCGAGAGGCTCAGAGAGCCGTATGGAGTTGTTGTGAAGGTATGTGGTCTCCAGCTGATTGCTGGAAGAACGGCGCTGACGCAACATAATAGTGCGGCTATCACCTTTCACAGGCCGATCGTACCAAGTATCGCTCTGATGCTAGTCGCATATGGGAGACAAAGTACGAATACATCATCCTTCCAGTTGGGAAATGGGTTGCATCAAACTATATGCAGGATCCTGTCACATCGAACAGCTCGAAGAGAACGATAGAGCAGTGGGCAACAGAATTTGGGACAGGGGTCTTCCTTGGAAGGCTATGGGTGGAGAGTCTCGGTGCAAAGATTGTATCTGATAGATTGGAGTTACCATCGAGGGGGGGAGGGAAAGACGTGGGGCTAATCGGAGCGAAGGTGGCGGCTGTGGGCTGCTAAAGATGGGCAAGAAAGAGCCTAGCAAGATCGAGGATGGAGAAGTCTCGATGATAAAATCACTTTTGTCAATAAAAATTCGTGACTTGTTTTTTTAAACATAAGCAGAAGAAATATAAAGAGATGATTCACCAACCACCGCATTGATTCGAATCCCACGCCTAATTCTAAGAAAGTCGTAGAGTAACCTTGGGTACTCTAACGTGTCTAAGTACGGTACTATAGTATGCCAAGAAAGATAGATCTGATAAGATATCGGCGCGGTTCCTCGGTTGTTGCTTAGGCGACGGCGGGTAGTCCTCAGAAACAGTAAGGCGCTGTAATTCATCAACAGCTGGGCGCAAAGCGAGACAACGATAATAGCTACGACTTACAAAATTGCAACCATAGCGGCCAGGTTTTTTCTTTCCACCAGGATTTTTGGGCTCCGTGTCATTCTTGACCGGACTTTTTGAGACGCGTAGCCCACGCAAATTAGTCATGGCGGCCACAGAAGGAGCTTCCTCCATCAGCGTAGCGATCAGAGTTCGCCCATTCACTGTATGTCTAACTCAGCCTCTGTTGATCGGACTCTGGCTTATCGTCACAGGTCCGGGAAGCTGCGCAATTGACCCATGTGCCGGATGGTCCCCTCTTCCTCGGTGATGGCTCGCTTGCGGGAGCTCCAGCGCCCTCACTGAAATCAAAGGGCATTCGCCCGGTGTTGAAGGTGGTGGACGACAGATGCCTGTGAGGGCAATCTTTAAAAAAACGATGGATACGATAGGCTGATTCTTGCAGTGTTTTCGACCCACCTGAGGACCATGCAATCCAGCGCGGCTCTAAATTTACTGGGCCGAATGGCAGAAGATCGAAAGATCAAACTTTCGGCTTTGACCGAGTGTTTGACGAGAACACTACCCAGGGAGATGTCTACGAAGCCACCACAAGGAATCTGCTGGACAGTGTGCTGGATGGCTACAATGCTACAGTTTTCGCATACGGAGCCACAGGGTGCGGCAAAACACACACGATCACGGGGACAGTGCAAGCGCCTGGTGTCATCTTTCTGACGATGCAAGAGCTCTTCGAGCGAATTGGAGAAAGAAATGATGAGAAGCATACAGAGGTTTCGCTCTCATACCTGGAAATATACAACGAAACCATTCGAGACCTGTTGGTGCCAGGAGGAAGCAAGCAGGGTCTCATGCTCCGCGAGGACGCCAACCAAGCTGTGTCGGTCGCTGGTCTCTCAAGCCATCACCCGCAGAACGTACAAGAGGTTATGGACATGATTGTGAGAGGAAACGAGTATAGGACGATGTCTCCTACGGAAGCCAATGCCACTTCCTCTCGATCGCACGCTGTTCTCCAAATTAATGTTGCACAGAAAGATAGAAATGCGGACATTAACGAACCTCACACAATGGCCACTTTGAGCATCATCGATCTGGCAGGAAGCGAGCGAGCGAGCGCTACAAAGAACAGAGGCGAGCGACTCCTGGAGGGTGCAAACATCAATAAATCACTTCTAGCGCTAGGAAGCTGCATCAACGCTCTCTGCGACCCGCGGAAGAAGAACCACGTGCCCTATCGCAACTCCAAGTTAACTCGGCTGCTTAAATTCTCTCTTGGCGGCAATTGCAAGACCGTCATGATCGTTTGCGTCAGTCCGTCTAGTCAGCACTTTGACGAGACCCAGAATACGCTTCGGTACGCCAATCGCGCGAAAAACATTCAGACCAAGGTCACAAGGAATGTCTACAACGTGAATCGCCATGTAAAGGACTTCTTGGTTAAGATTGATGAGCAAATGGCCCTTATAAACGAGTTGAAAGCGCAACAGAAGGATCACGAAGGAGCAGCATTTGCTAAATTCCAGAGGCAAGCCGAAAAGCGAGAGATGGTCACAAGAGAAGGCGTTGCTAGGATTCGCAGCGCTTACGAAAACTCCGAGAAAGAGCGCATGGAAAAAGCCACCAATATGAAAAAGCTCCGACAAATTGAAAGAAGGATAGCAATGATTTCTTCATGGGTCGCTGCTTTCGACCAAGTATGCGACAATTCAGAGGAGGAAGGTGCCCTTGAGAACATTTCAGCAATGCGCAAGACTGCACATGGTATCCTTCTCGAGCTCGAGAACAGCAGACATCATTACCATCAAAAGCTCGTAAAGAGCAATTGGGAGCGTGCGATTGATTCGGCATTGCAGAACGGCATTAGACAACTCAAAGAAGCTGATGCAAGAGCAGACGGACAAGACGCAGCTTGCTTGAGTAGGGAAGTTGAGATCCTGAAGGCAAACGTAGACCGGGAAGCTTTGAACGCTGTGGCAGAAGATGAGAAAGGTGGTGACGCTGGTCTAGTGCAAGTGATGCTCCAGACCCATTTTGAGACGATAGCCGCCATTCAGAGCCTAATGGCAATGGACGAGGAAGAAGCTGTGGGAGCTGCGAAGAAGATACTCGCCAAGATATTGAATGGCTGTACGAGTGCCACGTTTCATGTTATCAAGCCTGATGGCAGTCTGATTCCCACCCAAGCATTTCCTCCTACTCGGACTGGAACGCCGAAGCGAAAAAAGCAAGTCGCCTCGCCGCTCAAGCCTGTCCTACCTCCATCATTTGCCAGCAACGCGAACTCCTACGGCTCTCCAGTCAGGATGTCACCGAAACGGCGGAAGGCAGCTAAAAAGGGAGTTTCCTTCACTCCCAAGAAGAAGTCACCAGGAAAAGGACTGAAGAGAGGCGTGCGATGGCGTGATGATACTGCGGAAGGCGCACTTGCAGAATTCGAGAAGACACCACAGCGAACAAAACTATCACCGGACATCTCGTCTAGCGAGCCTACAAAGTCTCTACCACCCACCTTATCCACTTCCATTATACCGGACGAGACATTCGTTGCAGAAGACCAAACAAATTCATCGCCCATACCCGCGCCACCGGTCCCTTCTCTTGAGGTAAAGCCTAAGCACAATCGATTCAAGACTGGTTTCCTTGCAAAGAAGACGGATGGTTCTCCACTACCACCGACCCTCACTAATTTTTCGTCTGATTCGGACCAATCTCCTTTGCGAGAGCTCGAGCCAGGGAAAGGTGCAAATCGCTCATCGCTTCAGTACGTCCGGAATGTCGTCAATGATACAGCACTAAACGATAGCGCAAACAATTCGGGCTCCGACGTCGAAGATGGATGGAAAGCAAACAAAAGCGACGCAATGCAGATCAAGACCGCAATCAAGCGAGTCTCGTCCGTAGCGCCAGGGAATGCCAATCCAGTCAATCGTCAACGAAGGCGAAGTCCACCTGGCGCATCCTCCGGAAGCCCACCGAACGACAGCAACATGTTTACGGCATCACATGCGCGGCGAATGGTGAGAAGCGAGAAAGAGAATGACTTCAAAGCCAGCATACTCAGCCCGCGCACTGCACCTGTGGTTAAGTATGCGGGTCAGCGAAGGACTACCATGGGTACCATAAGTGTGAGTGAGACCAGATCGAAAGATATGGGTATGCCGGCAAGGGAAGCAGTGCGCTTAAGCACGGCTGTTACAGGGAGCGGAGGCAGCGGAGGCAGTGGAGGAAATCCCAGGGGCAGTCTTCTCGTAGGGGGCAAAGGCGCATGGAGATGAGGCCTGTCCCTCCAGAACGTCTTCGTTTCCTTCTCAACATTGTCTTCAGCACTTCAAGCTGTTGTTGTGCAACGAGCAAGGCGTTCTTTAAGGGGTCAAAGTTTTGCTGGCATTTTAGCCACTCACGATGGCGCGGAAATGTATATACTACGTTCGATCGTTTCACGAAGCATGGCTATGTTCTGCCCACGGAGCTCAATAACTTCTGCTACATATTTTTCATGTTTCTTTCACTGTATACATGTAGTGTTGTGTGTCAAATGATTCCATATCATCGAATTCCAAGGGGTTCGAAAATCTCGCCACCGAGATTACTCATCCTTGAATTGACGTCAATCGAGTGGTACAGATCCATACATAAACACCTCCATCACATCAATCATTTTAATTCCATTACACAATCAAACATTTTTCAAACTGAAGCCCCTAACAACCCTCATCCTCTCCGTCCTCGCCCTCATCATGGCCTCAACAATGCCCAATTTCCTCACTCGCCTCTTCCGCCCCTTCACCACCTCCACCCGCATGTCCCTCAACCCCGAAGGCCGCTCCACCGCCGACTTCCCAGCCAACGCGCAGAAGTGCACCGTAGCCGCTGGCTGCTTCTGGGGCGTCGAGCACCTCTTCCGCAAGACGTTTGAAGGGAAGGGATTGCTGGACGCGAGGGTCGGGTACATCGGTGGCGATGCGAGTAGTCCGAGTTACAGGGCCGTTTGCTCGGGGAGGACAGGACGTACGTCTTTCACCCCGGTTTGCCCTTCCTTGATTGAATTGGGGAAGGAGGGCAAGATTGTGCCGTGCTGATATCGCTCCACCGCTCGCCACAGATGCCGAATCCCTCCAGGTGACCTTCGACCCCTCCACCCTCTCCTACGCCACCCTCCTCGAATTCTTCTACAAGATGCACGACCCCACCACCCCGAACCGCCAGGGCATGGACACCGGCACCCAGTACCGCAGCGCCATCTTCTACCACTCCCCGGAGCAGAAGGCGGAGGCGGAGGGCGTGACGCAGAAGGTGCAGCGGCAGTGGTGGAAGCAGGGCACGGTCTCTACGGAGATCTTGGAGGCCGGGCAGTGGTGGGACGCGGAGGATTATCATCAGTTGTATCTGCATAATAATCCGGGGGGGTACGAGTGTCCGGCGCATTTTGTGAGGAAGTTTCCAGATTTGGTGTAGGGAGGGGTATATCTTACATTGGCTGGAGGAGTGGTCACGGGTTCTGTACGCCTATGATAGTCGTCATAAGGATTAAATGATGAACAAGATTCTACTTCCTTAACCCTTTCATCGTCGACATCAATGCTGGCTTTTTTCATAAATACTCCAACGTTCACTATGGACAGTGATAGTTGTGCACTGGGCATTGACAACTTGAAAAGATAACCGAGAAACAGACCCCGGAATGCTGCCACGTCGCTCGTGACCTCTTGAGTAAGCGAGCCTTCTTACGTGCCAAGACACGGACAAGTGCTTGGAGTAAGGTGCGAGTGTTACACCTCAGTATTGGATTATCGTTGTTCATAGATAGGATATTTCACCTATGGATAAAGTCGCTATCCAGAGAGAGTGTGTGTGTGTACTTACTTATAGTACTGTATGACCCATCTCATAAATGGACTTCTATTGGTGGCATATACTTTTCTATAGAGAAACCGTCTTACCTATCGATTCATACTCGTATCCGCTGGGGAGTGCAATCTAGTAGGATATCAGTGTCTTCAATCCGATAAGTCCGGCGCAACACCAAAATGCCCTACTTCTCACCAAAATCCCATGGCATCTCCGCACGATAAGGATGGAGCAGGAGCAGCCACTGCAACGGACAAATGCAGAGAACGCTAATAGCACAACGGGCACACTCTCCAAGATTCCACGCCAGGCCTCTATGCATAATTTCGGAGAATCTTCCCTCGACTCAGCCATGCTCATTTATATAAATACGACTTTTACAGATTTTGCATACGGCGATGTTTAGATATCTCTTATGCTTTCGAATTCTAACATCTTTAAAAAGCGTACATATATAGCTCTATACGTACAATATCTTTAGATAGAAAATTGAAACAGTTGAACATAAGCGTTGGTGGTTTTCAAAGGGTTCTAAATTCGTGCTTCTTTGAGACAAGGGACCACGCTACGAGGGTCGGACAAAAGTGTTGGACACCGATCCCCGCCCCTACCAAAGTGGCCAACGACTTTGCCCCGACCCTCGTACGCTAGGACTGTGGCTAAGCTTTCCACTACTGGGTAACCCGCGCCCCTAGCACATATTAGGCTGTGAACGCCACGATTTTTCACACGATAATGATAATGTCGTTAAACGAATATCTGTTGCTTCCATCTTTCCCTTAAATATCTGGCGATCCTGTCCATTTTTGTATAGAACGGCATTGATTATCGACGGGAAAGACGACGACCGTTTGTTTTCCTTACTCCATCACTTGATCTCGCTTGCCATCCACAACTAGGGATGCTTTCGAATTCCAGTCAGCGAAAGATGACCCAAAAATACTCTGGGTGAGAATGTCGTTGGGGAAAAACGCCTGACCCCGAAATGGCATTGGCGAGCTCTGGACCTCCCAGCCTTTCACGACAGAGTACGGGACGGAGGCAAAGTCGGAACATCATCGACAGAGCCATTGCGTGCCAGTACTAGTACCTGAATCCAGTGGTTACAGCGGCCGTAGGGGCCCAACGTCGAGGCCGGCCGAAATCGACCGTGAAAGACGAGGACTCGAAGACTGCTGGAAGATCTGTAGATCAACAGCCACTCCATGACTTCCCCATAGTGTGTCAAGCGACCCAATGATTTTGCCTGAGAGACGAAAGCTTTCCTTATGAACATCGGGTCTACAAATACGCCAGGCCTCATCAGATGATGAACGCGGTCGCAAACCACTTGACGCAATTTGCACCAAGTGATAAAGCCCCTGTCCACATCCGAAATGCAAAGTCGCCCAAGTGATCTTGCCCAGCATTACAGTCTTCAAGAGTCATGCCGCGAAGGTGCACAAGGTGCAACTCAGTAAACAAGAGATCGATTACCAGCCTGACATACTGTAGATGAAGGTACTATCAAATTGTCGTCTTTTCAAACATCGTGCGCTCTTTCTTCCATTTGTTCGCTTCTGTTTCACGTCGTGACACGCGCTCCGAATCGAACGGGCAGAGTTGCCAGAACTAAGAAGTCTTTTGTTGCGAGAGCGCCGAAGCGGCTACTCGATTCTGTTCTCCAGGTTGTTCTCTTGAGGCCGCTCCATGGCTGCGACTAAAGTAGTGGAGGCTCTACTGCTCACGCTGCCGGCCCGGCCACCGGGCGGTAAGCTTCATCACGACGCAGCACGACCCTACCACTCAAAAGGAGACCGCCAAAGCTGAGAGCTGGACTATACTATAGAAGCACCTCGGAACCCGGACGTACGTAAGAGCGTTCCTCGATCAGCTTCTACTCATTTCAGGACTACCGCTTTGGATGGCGGAGTACGTTACTACTGCTCCATCACTCATCACTGGCCGCTCTATGGGCTATTAATGGCTCTTAGCGGAGTATAGATTGAGCATTTGGAATCTCTAGAGAGCTAGAGCGGCAACAAAGTTCAAAGCAACCCGCTCGCATCCGCAACCTCGCCCCAGATCAACCCAAGCTTCTCAGCATGTTGGTACGCTAGCTCTATCTCCTTCTCATAGAGCTCGATACTCCGCTTCCTCTGCACCGTATCTTTACCTCCAGCCCTAGCCATTGGCTTCTCCTTCTTCGTCAAGATCACCAACTCTTTGGTCAATCTTCCGTAAACGGGTCCTGCCTCATTCGCTCGCTTGAAGCTCGACCATATTCCTTCGAGCAGCCAGTTTTCTCCCTCGTCGTTCTGCGGCCACTGCCTTGGTTGTAGCAGCACCGCGGGCCTTGTGCATCCGGTGCCGCAGATCAACGCCGTCGCAACAGCTGGATGCTCTTCGATGACTGCCTCGTAAGGAATGGGGTTGAGCTTCTTGGCGTCGGCAAAGATGACCACGTCGTCCACACGTCCGGCCGAGCGCCACCAGCCCTCGCGGGCGGGATGCGGTATATGCATCGAGTAAGAGTCCACGTTGGGAAGGGAGTAGAATACACCTTGGAAGGGCTCAATAGCCTCGTCGCGCGTGTGTACGAGCTCGTACATGTCGCCGGCGAAGTGGCGGAACGAGCGTCCCAAGCGCTTATTATAGCGGTAGTACCCCCAGTCCTCTGCCGGTGGCATCTCACCAGGTAGAATCCCGGTCTCTGTCGAGGCAAACGTACCGAATAGGCGCGTGCGGGCATTACTAGCGTTGCCCATGTCTGCAGGGAGCATACCGCCGGCGTAGGAGACATTATCGAGCTTGGCGATGGTCTCATAATAGGTGGTATTACGTGCGACGTCTTGGAGCACGGATGGCGAATACCATGCCGCCTGAATAATGCCGTTAACGTGGAGATGATCCGCAATTGCGCCGCTGAGAGGCCACTCGTTCGCGGTTACCGTAGTCAAGGAGTTGTAGATGGCGCAAGAGAGTAGCAAGACGCCTCCAGCATGTACCCACGGAAAAGAGGTGAGGACCCTTTTGCCGGTCCAGTAGTGTCCGTACCAGGGTTCTCCGCCAAGTTCAGTGAAACGTTGGAAGGCGTCGTGGGCAGCAACTGTGCCTTGCTTCAGGATCAGGATTTTTGGTGCCCGTCGTGCCGGAGGAATGCATCACAACATATGGATCCTCCCGCGCCTCTTCCCACGTCTTGGTGTAGGGATATGGTTGGACGGGCTCGTCTTCGAAGAAGAAGACCAGATCGGGGAGAATGAACTTTCGCATCGCCCGGCTGTTAAGAACTCCTCTTGTGGTGTCAGACATCTGCTCGGGTGTCATGAGGATGTCGCACTCAAGCTTCTCCAAAAGCGCGACCTGGACCTTGAGGCGGTTGCGAGGAGAGCTGTAGAACATCTGATGTCGTCAGTAAGGGTTTTCTCCGGCCGCCTCTGATCGAGCGGTCTAGACATGCCTTGTAACCCGCCTTGATGGCTCCAAAAATGAGGGTGACATGTCTGAAGTCCATTGGATTCAAGTACGTGGCAATTGTTGGGAAACCAGCCCCTTTGCCCAGGAGGTCCTCCATCCACCAAGCGCATCGGTTGACGGCACGCGCGATTAAGGCATACGACCCGTCCCTTAGTCCATCATTCCGATCTGAGCTTCGCGGTATGGACATGAAGCATCGCTGAGGGTCGGACTGGGACACGTCATCAACGATGGTTGTCATGAGTCGCTCCCCAGCACTCTTCGGTATGCTACGGCGCTGTGGCTCCATCTCATGAATTGCCTAGCTCGAGTACAGAGCAGAAGATATCTCTCCAGGTCTCAGGCGAAAGGAGAAGCTAGAAATAGAGGTGGGACCTCTCGCCTAATGACCCTTCGCTCACTCAATACGCAGTTTCGAGACGGAGAGAGATGGACCGCGGCTTTGCTATAGCCCGTTGAGCCTGAAAGGTGCGAATGGAGCCAGATCCCCCAGTCGGCAACACTTAGGAGGCGCACGTCACGGCAGGTGCAGCAGTGCTCCTTACGGTAATCGTAACATAAGCGCAAGCCACTATGTACCCCTCTGCGAGTGCTCCGAGGTTCGTGCCACCCACCCTATCGTCTTGGATGAAAGGCTTGAGCCCATGACCCGGAAGAGGGTCCTCGTCCCAGAGTCAGAGCATCCATGATGACTGGATAATCCAGTACCCTTGCAGTGCAGCCTCATCGTTGCATTAGATTCTGACAGGACTATGGGGATAATTTGCATGAGGTCCACAACTCATTAACCTAGCATTTGGGCCCGTCTTTAGCGGTGATCAGCCCACTGTGCCAGTACGAGGAAGGTATCCGGTAGTAAGGTACCTTAGTCGGCTCCCCGGGTAGAAGGCACTAAAGGTACTAAAATCCTTCCCCCAAGGTACCAAAAAACCCCATTTTATTCGACTGATAGGTCTACCTTACCTTAATGGTGGCCCACACTATTCGCTAGTGGGGCCACGATCTGGGCCGCTTCTTGCGGGATCTAATCCTTCGCCCGTTTTCTAGCACAAACTTAGATTTAGCACTAAGCATGGTAGAACGCAGATGATTGAGGCCGCCAATCAGAGAGGCGCGTTCGACTAGTGCCGGGATATATTGGTATAAAGTAAAGTAGTAAGGTATCTGAAAGGCCTGCGGCTAGGAAAGGGCGATCCAATCATCCATCTCGATGATATGGTACTGCTTACTCCGAGATCGTGCTTCTAAGATTACCTCCTGGCAAAGTGCGAGGCAGCCCACCATCGAGTCAAACCGTCACTGACCTTACTTGGGCCAAGGCCGTCCCTCAGTCGTCGGCCTTGCCTTGGTGTTCTTCCCGGCGAGGGGCTTTTTTTGAAGCCTCCTTCGCTCTCTGCAAGCCGGTACTGCCGATCGACTTTATGTGGACCCTGTAGACTCTTTAACCAGAGTGCGAAGAGAGGAGTGCGAGCCTTGTATGTTACTGTTCCGCTCATCACTATTCGCGAGACTTAGTGGCACGATTCATACCAGGTGCAACCTATAGAAATGTGTCGTGCATTATTAGCAGCTAAGACTCCATCACGGACTTGCTCGGGGCTTGGAAGCATGACTCAAAGATGCGTACTTGAACTTGGTCGTATATTTACTTGGTCATTGCCACCCCGTTCGACATAGAGCGTCTAATGCTAATCTCGTCTACTTTGTCAACTTTATTGACGATCTCTTTCAACTAAGCCCACAGATTCTCATCAGTGCTCCATTAGCATGGCTTGCATCGCTTCGTCACACACGTCAACACATGTCGTCACTCAGCAAAATGGGGAGCAAGAAGCTCAGCGTTCCTCTACCCTCGCAGAGAAGTTGACATCTCGAGAAGTACTACCACCCAATGGAGGTCTAAGTGCCTGGATGCAAGTAGCAACCTCGTTCTGCATCTTTTTCAGTACAGGGTATATATTTTTCCACACACGTGAATTTGCTTCGTACCCTATATTGATAACCAAGCCCGATTAACAAAGAAACAGGGAGATTATAAGCATAACGGCCTATATCAAACCTACTATTCCTCCAGGCTTCCGTTCTCCTCACCATCTATCATATCGTGGATGGGATCCATACAAGCAATTCTTCTTTTCCTCGTAGGACTTTTGGTTAAACCGATCTGCGACTCCGGATACGTACGATCACTTGTTGTGGGCTCGTTCCTGGGTGTATTTGGTCCGTCCATCACAAAAATTTGCCGAGAGTACTGGCAATTCTTACTATCCCGGGGAGTGATCACCGGAGTGGGCTTTGGATGCCTTTTTCTTCCGGGAGTTACAGTTGTGTCGCAAACTTTCAGTACCAAGAAGGCGTTTGCGACGGGAATAGCGTCGTTGGGTAGCAGCATCGGTACATACAGCGCTCTCATCCCTTTCAGCTCGGGACGGATCTGACTTGACACGGGTGGCGTTGTCTACCGCATTGCATTCACGCAGCTACAGCCTGGCATCGGTGGCAGCTGGGCGACTCGCGTCATCGCGTTCATCTTCTTGCTCACCTTCCGCTCGTCGTCATTCGACCACTGAATTATTTGGCGAAGCGACACTCCCTGCTGGATCTCTCTGCGCTGTACGCTGTACACGGCCCCGTTCGGATGCACAGTCCGATACCACGGTCATGTTGGTATCCCCGTTGAGGGGGGAAATGAGCTTGCACCAAGATTTGACGTTCAAGCATGGGATCGACCTAATGAAGATTCCGCCAAACCTATTTCCAAGCGACACTCAATCCGTGCTACAGTAAAGGATCAGGTCCTCGAGATTTTGCAGTTCACTCAAAAGGTGGTCACGACAATGCTGAAGGATCTGAAGAGATGCGAGAGCTGGGCGTCTATCCAATGGATGTGTGAGCGCGCAATTACAAAGCTGGGCTTCTTGTGGATATGAGCATAGCCTTGGCGACTCCGCATTATTATTTTCCAAATTCGACCAAGCTGGTAGGTTCGCGTGTTCCAACGGCAGAATATGCTCATGTTTGATCAGATGATCAAAGACGAAAACGTCAGCACGCGGGTGAGAGCATCAACCGAACAAAAGACTTCTGCGCAAAACTTCGGTCCCAAAGCAAGAGAGATCAATCGCTCAAAAGGCCACTCCAGAGCGCTTGACCAATTAAGGATCACCATTGAGGTTCAGCCGCATCGACTGGCCTGCCAGAATTTGAGCGCGGAAGGCATCAGAACTGGGTTGATGTCAGTCGACACAGAATGGTGCAAAAGAACGTGCAACGGGCAGGGTACCACAGGTTTACTCCTCGTTGTCTCTCTTCGCTGCTACCTTAATCTTAACGCCAAGAGTTGGGGAGGGCTAGCAGCCTTTCCCATCTAAATACTGAGTTGGTGCTTTGCACGAAATACTAAAATGAACACTTTCGTCTTTCGCTGCTCTACGTGCTGTGATTGAATTGGGGAACGTCTATGTGTAGAGTACTGGTCAGGGGTTATTTTATACCGTATTGGGTATGGTTCCTCATATTTTTATAAGCGTTCAGTGGCTTGCGGCTGAGTAGTACGGCTCTCTGGTTGGTCAAGTTGGCCATGCGGGGGCAACCTGGAGTGTATCAACGAGGCGAACGGTAGTTCGTTCTCATTGGTAACCGTACACATATCCTGTCATTGGTATGGGAAGAATTAAAGGAATCGATAGTGCTATGAAGACGATGCTACTAGGTATGATATAGACTCGTAGAAGCACTAAGCCTCAAGCCTTGAGGGCACAAGTTTGGCGCCAAGATCTACCTTACTACACTAGTGCGCCCCTGGCCCCTTGCCTTGAAAGCGGCAATCCAACGACGCACGGCAAACTCCGTGTGTGAACGGTGTGTCGCAAAACGGAAAGAAAGAATAGAGCCGACGATGAAGAGGAAAGCAGACGACGACCCTTCCTTTGGCAACAATGTCAAAATCATCAAGACGGAGAAAGATGCCACTGCTGCTGACTATTCTCAAGATGTCAAGAAGAAGATCAATGCATCCAATCGGACGGGTCAGGCATGTGACCGCTGCAGGGTTAGGCCGCATACAATGCTTGTCAGAAGATTCTCGTTGCTGACAAAATCACTGCAGGTCCGGAAGATGCGCTGCGATGATAATGTGAATGGCTGCGCTCCATGCCTACAAAATCAGTCAGAATGCAAGACCACCGATCGAATCACAGGGAAAGCCACTGTCCGCGGATATGTCCAGAGCCTCGAAGGTCGCCTTGAAGAGCTTGAGAGCCACAACCGCTTACTACAGGCTCGGCTTGCATCACTTGGGGAGGATGTCGCAGACATCGAGCCGAAAATCAAATATGAGGACCCTGCGACCGCCCCCTTAGTGCAATGGCATGAGGAGCAGAGGTTAGGAAATCGCTTGGCATGGGACAATAATGGCAGAAGGACAAGAGATTCAGATCATGGTCGAAATCCTTTCGGAAGAAATATGGTCAATAAGCGAACGTCAATGGAGGGATCACCGAGCCGCCTTCCAGAGTTCCGCAGCGGGCTGGCTGGCAACAATTACCTCGGTGTATCAACAGGCAACTCCCTACTAAGCTCGATACGAGGCACTTCACTGAATGTGTTGGGGATTGAGATCGATCTTGCCGACTACACGTCCGCTGACCTGGACGAGCCTGACCCGTCTCCTGCTGGAACTAGGCCGCCTGTCTACAACAAGTCATACCGGGCTTTTGTCCAGACCGCCTTTGGTACGAGTCCCAAGCTTAGAAAAGTCGAGCTTCCTCCGAGAAGTGAAGGAATCAATTACGCCCACGTCTATTTCAGAGTAACTAATCCCTATGTACCGGTCATACACAAACCGAGCTTCATGGCTACGGTGAGTTTCTTCATATCGATTACGGTAGCTGTCCGTCGCTGACGCTCCAAAGCTCAAACGAATCTATGATGACCCGACCTTCCAACCATCCATCGCCGAGACTGTTATGGTACATACAATGTTTGCGATCATGTACTGTCAATATGCCACACGTGCTCCAGAAAGTGCCGACCATCAGGCAGAGATGAACCAGTCTTCGAATTTCCATTACCATTACGCTTTAGGATTCTTTGCTCAACTCGTGGCTAGCCATACCCTAGCCGACGTACAGGCTTTGACTATGCTCTGTCTCCATATAAGGAACCTGCCAAAGCCTGGAGCTTGTTGGATGATTACGAGTATCGTCCTGAGTCTGGCCATTGAATTGGGGCTGCATCGTTCCGCGAAACGATGGGCTCCGTCGACCGAACGGAGCATTCTTGAAATCGAGCTGAGAAAGCGGGTGTTCTGGTCGATTCTACTGATTCACGTTATGGTAGCAGGTAACCTGGGACGTCCAATGGCTTTGCGATCTGATGACTGGGATGTCGAGCTGTTCGAGGCCATCGACGACGATCTTCTTAGTGAGGCTGGAATAGATACCTCGAAACCGGGAAAATGCAACTTTCTTGTTGGCCATCAGGCTTCAAGGATGATCCCTATCTATATGGACCTCTACAACAGCATCTACGCCGTGAAACGATCGCCGCAAAATTACGTCAATACAGTGCGGCGATTGGAAGGACGTATACGTCACTGGATGGAACAGTGCCCTCGAGAATTGAGAGAGGAGTCCGCTTCTGACAATGAGCTGGGCCGAGTCCATTCTCAATATGTGGCAATATGGGGCTTACACGCCCGTCTGCTCCTCCGTCATCCGTCATTATCGCTTTCCACGTCTGCAGAGTTCAATAGCGAGAACCTCACCATCTGCATGGAGGTCTCGCAGAAGATGCTCAATCATGTCAAGCAGCTTCAGAGGTACATGAGCTTGGATGGCACCTGGCAAACTACAGCGCTTTATGTTCTCGCAGTTGCAACGAGTTTGTTCGGCCATTGGGAACGGAGAGATCAGATGACTCCAGTCGCTTTGGCTGCATTAAGGGAGGATATGGATTCATGGCTCAGTATCATTGGTGACATGAGCAATCTACTCGGTATTCATAGATCGCTGCACTCAAGATATAATCAAAGCTTACGCCTGAACAGGATCCGGTAGACAACTACAAGATGCAGTCCGAGTTCCCGTCGACAACACACTGAACGGTCTCGCCCAGCACCTCTCGGCAAGACCTCTTTCCTTTCCGGTCTCCGCCAGTGACCAATTTGGTTCACTCAGCAGGACTGTGACTCCATCGCACACGTCCACTGCTTCTACCCAGCCCAATGTCTACGAAACTTACCCCACTCCTAATGGCGTCGTGAATAGCCAAGCTCACGCCAACGCCCCAAGGAATATGTATCTTGCTGCCCCAAACACCAACGAACCTAATCACCCTCCTCAAGTCTTCCCCAACCATGCCCAATACAATTACAACGTCACGTACGGAAGCAGCCCTCCTACATATCCGTCCGCCCTTCCCGCCACTGCTGCCGCCACGAACGCTTATATGAGCGCCTACCCTAACCAAGGTGCGCAACATGCCCACGATTTTTCTCAAAACGCTACGTACGCCAATTACCATAGTCCAGGTAGCCCCACTTCTTGGCGAACATGGGCGGGAAATATGGCATCCAACCTCGAGCCAGGGCCTGAGTACATCAATTCTGCCTCTGCGCTCATGCAACTCGGTGGCCGAGGCGAAGAAAGTGCAGCGCAAAGTATACACTCGGGTATCCACATGCAGCACGGAAATGCTTTGGACGGGGCTACGGCACAGGTTTGGCCGCTTAATACTTTTAATAGTGGACCGGCGGGGTGAAACGGAACGGAGCGGCCGCACCGATGTGGGCGCACATAAAAAAATGTATCATATCACCGGTCATCACAATGTGGATGGGATTCGAGGAAGGCTATACCCCCGGGGAAATCGCGACTGGAATTTGATGGGTAGCGACTGTCTAGGTCGCGCTCGTGGTGGTCATTCTCTACAGGAAGGCTTTTAGAAATCCTTCATCCACCGCGTTACTGTAAGCATAGGAAACCAAGAATACCATAATATGATATCAGCGCCTAGAACAGTCGATGTGCCCTTTACCACATTCGCACATATCACGGTGGGGTGGTGCAGAAGGAAACATCCCGGATTCACCACCAATAGTAACGAAAAAATCCATAACCATCACGACTAACCCGTCTCGGTATTTGCCACGACCGTGAACCATTCAAACCTCCGCCCAGTGAGACAAATCGCCGAGAGTATTCCATCACCGAAAACCCCACCCGACATATCTCAAATACCTCCTCTGCCATCCCTTTCCGCCCTTCTTCTACTTCTCCCACGTACTAGTACGTAGTCCAGCCCGATCCCGACCTCGCGCCCTTCTTTTCAAGAAAACCCGGCCGGATCCCACATCGTCGTCAGGCGGCGGAACGACCCCCTTTCGGCGCAGCGTGTGGGCCGCCCCGCATCCCCCACTCGGGCTCCCTTGCGAGGGAGGGAGGGAATCACGCGATCGATCGGATCGGGGTTGGGGATACAGGGCATTTTGGAGCCCCGTGTGGGGTTTTCTCGGAGAAGTGGGGAGTGCGTTTGTGAAGGAGGGAGGGGTGTTTGTAGCCGGGAGTTTGCTGCGTGGCCGGTTTCGGATGGGGGCGTTTGGGTGCTTGGGGCTATGCGCGAGGGGTGGGTTGATCTGGGGGGTTTGGATGGATGGATGGATGGATGGATGGATGGATGGATGGAAGGGAGAAAGGAAGAAATTCTGTCCTTTTGGCTGATACTGGGGAAGTCTTGGAGCTTTTCCATTTCCATTCCCGATCCTACCTCGGCCGACCGGTTATCTTCTTGCTTGTTGGTCACACAGCATCTACGGCCTCCCTCCGTCTATGTCCTCCAATGAGGCTCCGTTTACTATGCTGCTTGGCCGGGGCCGGGCACGTACTGCCCACGCAACAGCTGACGTAGTTGACGTTGCAGCC
Organism: Letharia columbiana; assembly: GCF_014066305.1. Classification (NCBI taxonomy): domain Eukaryota; kingdom Fungi; phylum Ascomycota; class Lecanoromycetes; order Lecanorales; family Parmeliaceae; genus Letharia; species Letharia columbiana. The sequence goes on along the minus strand of NW_023501049.1, from coordinate 102,676 downwards.
GCTGTCGTTCGGATACGTATACGCGGCGCCCTGGCACGGCTCGAAGAACGGCGCCGCTGCCGTTCCCTCGGCTTGGTTGCTGGCGGAGAGGGGGTTGTAGCAAATGGGGCCGGGACCTTCGTTGGCGCAGGTGATGCCGTCGGCGAAGAGGGGGTGGTTGCAGCCCGTCACGACGGAGCCGCCGCAGGAGCACGTCATGGGGATCGTGTAGCCATCGACTGCGGTCGAACGTTGGCGGGAATTTTTGTGAAGTTGGAGGGAAAAGATGGTGGACTTACCGTAGCTGACGTCGATGTTCGGCTGATACGTAGGCGGGCTGAAACTGCCTTCGATCTTGCTACCACTGTTGATTACGGACATGACCTTGCCGACGGCAATGCGGCCGGCCCAGCCACTTGGGTAGATAATGGTCGTCGCGCCGCCGAGAGGGCCAGGCGTGGGGTTATTGATGGCGCTTGGGCTGCCAGAGTCGTGCTGGAACGAGATCGATAAGCCGGCACCGAAGGAGTTGGTGACGGCGATGGTCAAGGGGCCGGCAACTGCTGGTGCTGCGCCGACAGCAGGTTTAGGGGCCGGGGTGACGGTGGGGTCGAGAGCTCCACCGATGGCGGTGCCGAGACCGTCTTTGGAGATGACGCCTTCGGCTGCTAGGGCTGGGGATGCGAGAGCGAGGAGGAAGGGGACGAGGGTGTTGGTGAGATGCATGGTGGTGATGTTGGAGGGCGATGGGATCAAGGTATCTTGGTAGGACTGGGGTGTTAGAAGCAGAGGAGAGCGCTACTTGCATATTGAACGAATTCAAGAGTCGAGACATCTCGAGCGCTTTATATATAGGTTTCAAGAACTTCTCCTCGCCTCGCGTTGCAATGACCCAGGCCCTGCAACCGGGACCGGGACCGTTTGGGCAAGAGCACGAGGCGGAGTGTGAGCCTGCAACGTGTTTGCACCAGATCTAGCACGTATACAGCGTCTTTGACGATCAAGAAGCATGAATGACTGGATATCATTTCGTAATCGAAGAACCATTGGTCTTCCTCGCCGGTCCAGAACACTCAGATAACGCGGTCTTCTCTTAGGCCACATCGGAATACGCATTTCTTAGGCCATATTTGCACGGGTCCGACCTATTATAGCAGCATGGTGGCTGACCAATCGATTGAGACATTCACTTTCAAGTGACCGCAACATATCGAACGATAGGATGGCAATTGTTTGGTCTAGTCTGTACACGTTTTTAGCAGTCGGTAGTGATGCTTGAGCAGATCTGGAAGGTGCAGTAACATCAGAAGACTCCCTGTCTATAACGCTCGCAGAGTATCCTTGAGTTAATGGCCAGCCGAGTTTGGATATGCTCCGCATGACAAGATCTTGGTCAAAGGTTTGCTGCGCAATTTTCTGTTGATTCGGGAAACTCATTCGAGGCTGACTTCGATTCGATAGCTTGATAGAGCAGGAATGTAACGTGAAGACGTGATAGCTCCGGAGTAGTGTTTAGGACTGCTCTGGGCGTAGCTATGAAATATTTCCGTAGAAAGATCAAATCTGACTAGTTTCTTCGAACGGTGGGCAAGAGCAACATCTTGGAAGATCAAGGTCTAGGATTGGCGCTAAGGGGGTTGCTGCTTGAATGGCTGTTCGACAGAAGTGGCAAGATAGTGGCAGCGACCGAGATGGAAGCGGGCCCCCAATCTCAAATTTTAATCTTGAGTCTATCGCAGCACTTGCTCAAGAAGGAAAGACGGAAGACAAGTGCAGAAAGACGATTGACACATGGTGAGTCTCTCTGGTAGGCAGGGCGGCGGCGTAGCTTCAAAGGAAGAAAGGGTTTAGATACCAATCGAGTACTTGAACCGTTCCTGCATTAGTTTTGGAAAGCTTTGTGCAAGGGATGAGTCTTTTTGACCGTTCAGTAAATGTATTTTGGTCCGGAAATATTTGTTGAGTGGCTCGATGGAGTTGTCAACAGCTACTGCAATAGCAATGCACGGTCAAGTGTCTCCCAGGATTCTCATCCTAAAGGCTTGTTATGAGGTAAACAGCATGAAGAGATGTCCCAAAAAGAATGCGCAGACGGCGAAGATCCACCCATCCACACCCGTGTTGCAGGTTAGTTGTAACCGAATCCTAATAATCTCCGCTGCCATCTCATAGCTCGATTGCGCTAAGCAGGGTCATTGAAGCGGGTTTGGTGCTTTAAGTGACATTAACTACCTAGTCAAACTGCAACATAGTCCAAGCTCGGAGCCAACCCCGCTCGATAGGCGCTGAGCTTTTTTAAAATCCGACATGGACAGCTACGCTGCCTGCGCCATTTTGTCTAACGGTCAACAACCGTGTGCATACTTGTTCGCGAACCGGCACAGGAAGACATCCGAGCTCGAGGAAATCTCATAGTCAGCTGGAATGTTGCTCTAGGTCTGCATTCAGGCTACTCATTTGAGCGATAAGCAGGGTAAATACGGCACAGGAAAAGCCCCTCGTCTGCAGTTGCTGCCTTCTCATGAGTAGGCATTGAACGTCGACGGTCCGCATCTGACGCGTGCATAAGATCGAGAAAGCCATACTGTCATTCCGTAATGTTCAAAGTCATTTGACAATGGGATGTTGTAATGGTCTGCACGCTTGGCCAGATTGAATATATCTCGCGCTTAGCTCTTTGATGGTAAACGCGGGAAGCGCGCTTCCAAAGCCAAAATAACAAAGTAGACCTTGAGATCCATAAGGAACATTGAGCATTGCCCAGACCTTCGAAATGGCTTCCCTGCAGACTCTAAACCTGGCGCACCTGCCTCCAGATTTAGCGGTCCATATTGCACTGTACGCAGACCTACAGAATGCGCCTTTTCTGCGGGACCAATTACTCCAAGGCAATCCCGATTTTGAGTATGCTCTCATCGATGCGACTGTAGTGCGTAAGCCTTGCTTGCTGCAATTCTAGGTGCTGAGAATGCAATGTTAACGGTATGGATAGATTCTCTCCACCACACATGTGCTAGCAGCCGTCTTTAGAGCGGCGAACGACCATTTGAACGGGAGATTGAGGAGTCGGACCGTGCACAGCGAGATCGTGTTTAGTTTAGGGGCGAATAACAACGTACATCCTCTCCGTTATCACCCTAGATGGCCTCTTCGGGGTCCTGAGCGGCTTGCTGATTTCAGTGATAGATAGCACAATCCCTCCGCACATTCGGCATCACCGCTACTACCACAAACCTTCTCGCCATCAAGCTCACCACCAACCCTAGCATCACGGCGTCGACTGTCTCTGAGCACCTGACTGCCTCGGTAAATGGTACTCCAGTCGAGTTCAGCGATGCCACTCTGGCAAAAATGGCAGATGTAGGAAAAATCAGGAAGCTGTATAAGCTAAGTGGTGTCGGAGAAGCAGATTCAAAGGGCAAGAGGAGGCGGAAGGACGGGAGTGAGGAGGGCAGTGGGGGCGTCGATGGCGTAAAGGCAGGGAGTACAGGCTATGGTGCTGAGAGGGAGAGGAAAGAGCTCGAGGTTGCGATTCTGGGGTTGATGGCTTTGAGGGGCGCGGTGTGAAATGGAAGCTTGAAGACGAAAATTGGCTTTTAACGATTTACGAGCATTCAGTGGCTAGTCACCCTCTGCCTGGATTTTGACCTTTTCCCGTACGAGAGTCTGACGCAATGTGCGCGTAGAGTCGCGAGCCCAACGGCCCGTTCGCCTTGGAACACAGTGCTCTGCGGCCACATTAGGCCTATCTTCTGGTTTCTGATTTCAAAAGATGTCTTCAGCTATTGGGCGGTACTAGTACAGAGACGGACTTTGTAGCCGACGAGGCAGGTGGCAGGTTCGAGGGAAGCTTTCTTGAGACGAAGTATTAATTGTGTCGTTCGAGGCATGAATAAATATCTTGTGCGGTGGACTGCATTTTCTCCTACGGTCATAGCCAAGAGTAGCTAATAAGCTATCTGCCAGCGCTCCTCCGTTTCTAAAAGCACACTTGCCTACATCGCTGCTAGTTACCACCTCCCCCTCGCACCACCCCTTAGATTCTCCCTCCAAAGACAACAAACACTCCTTTCCTCACACCACTCCTTGACTAGACCTGGCCATACCTCGTCGTCCTCGCCCACCCTGTCCAGGCCTTCCGTATTCAACCATACAGTAAGATCTTCCAGGACGATAGGATCATACATCAGCATCTTCTCGTACCATGTCAGGTTCTTGACGTCATGGGTGGGTGGAAAGGTGGTGACAGCTTTAGTTATTTGGGAGAAGAGAAGAGCTCGGTTCTTGTCTTTGCTGGCAGTAGTAATATTAGTGGTCGAAGTTCCGAGCTGTTGACTTAGCTGAAGTTGGCCAGGTGACTTTGGAGGTGAACGCCGGCGCGGTGGGGAGGGAGTCGGTGGACTCGAGTCGTAGATTTCGTCGACTGCAGCTGATACCAGAGCTTCCGACAGGACTGCTTTCGATTTTCGCTTTCGTTTTGGTGGTGTCGTCGCTGTTGGATCTTTCTTGGGTCGTCCGCGAGGCTTTTTTGCCGGTACATCGTCATCTTTGTCAGCGGTCGCTGCTACCACGTCGGAAGTTTTAGGTGGCCTTTCTCTCTTCTTGGAAGGACTTGTTTGTTTCAACGTCTCAGTGTTGATGTTCTCGACCACGGGCGATGGAAGGCCCACGTTGGCTGGAGCCTCATGAAGAGTCATCGACATTTTACTTTCCCAACATCGTTTTAATAGCATGATCATTGCCTCTCTTCTCCTGATAGTTTTGAATTTGTATGAAGCAATCTCGTTACGTAATTGGACGTCAGTGAAGCCTTCATAATTGGGCATCTGATTCGTTGCAGGCTTTGCTATAGATGTTTTCTTGACGGGAGGTTTACTCTTTGGACGGTTTCTCAAACCAGCTTCGGCGACAGATCGTGGCATAACCAGGTCGGGCTCTTCTATTTGTTGCTGAAGGTCTGCAGTGTCTTTCAAATTGAGCTTGGGAGCAATTGACTCTACTTCGCCAATATGTGAAGGTGCGCCGTCTTCTGCTTTGAGCTGGGGTTTCAAAGAATCTGGCACCTTTGGAGCACTAATACGCTCTGTCGTAGCAGGGATCGGCTTTGGTGTATCCGCAAGATTCACTATCTCCGCTTCGACAAGAGAACCATCGATGTTCCGAGACGCCGCGGACCAAAGACTTTTCAATGCCGTTGTTGCTCGCACATTGGATGATCTTGGCCTGCCGGAAGGTAGATCCAGGAAGTCGTAATCTTTTGCCGGAAGTTGCTTTTGCTCCAACGTCGACTCTGAATCCTTCATGGCCTGCTGAAGATCTTTAATAAAGGTTGGTGATTCTTCACGTACGAGCTGACTGGATGTGCCAAAGATCAGCTCTTGATTTCGGGCATTCTTCATAGCCGACTCTGGCGAAAGTAGGACGGGCTGCTTCTGGACCGACTTTTTCGCTTTGCTCGTCTTTGGTTTCGATGTTGCCATTGTCTTCACTGGCGACCTGCATCTCATTGTCACAGGCGTGTCAGGATTATCAATTGCACCTCTTGCATGAATCACCGATTCAGCCGTGGGAGTCCCGAAATATTGCAGCAACGATGATGCAGTCATAGATCTTACTGGTGCAAAGGGAGCAGTAGCCTTCTCCGTGACAGTTTGCGGTTTCTTCTTGGGCGACTTGCATCTCTTGGGCTTCTCGGAGACGCGAGGCGTGGGCACGCCATTCACAAGCTCGATTTTCCTTCTCTTCACTATTGCCTCGCCGTTCCCTTGGCGAGTGCTTTCGCAGATAACAACCGAGCTGTCCTCTTTCTGTGCGAAGCCAAAGTTGCCCAAGAGGTTACCAAAACCAGCAGTTAGCGGCTGCTTCGCTAGGGTTTCGTCTACGGGAAGCTCAGAGTCGACAGATTTCTTGGGGTTCTCCGATACAGTAGGATCAGGAGCTGTATTTTTACAGGGCGTCCATTGCTTTCGCCTTGTGATAGCCTTCTCTAAGCATAAATCTCGGAACTCTTCCTTGGCTCTCAGATCCTCTTCTTGCGTGGAAGCAGGAGGTCTCGGTGGCGCAGGAACAACTTCCTTCGCCTTCTTTGTAGGACCAGCGGCCTTCTTACCAGCGTTCCCAGCGCCAGGTTTAGTAATCTTGGTCTTCTTGATAGTCGTTTGCGCCTCACTCTCGTCTTTGCTCTTTTTCTTTCGGCTCTTCTTTGGGGCGAGAATATCAGCGTTTTCAACGGCATTGGCTGTGCGGACCACCGCTGTCCGGATGACCTTTTCCTGACCGTTCTCCGAGTGCTTTTCGTGTAGCACTCTGGGCTTCCTGAATGCTGGTACCTTCTCCTTCTTGGCCCCCAGCTCCTTGGGCTGTTGTTCCGTAATCTTGCCGATACTCTGCATTTCGTATCTTTCTGAAGCTCCCAGTCCATTGTTACTCGGAAGGGGCCCCACCTCGTCAACCGAGCATGCTCTGCGCATTAACGTCGATGCGCTTGCAAACCCCGTCGCGGCATCTGTGGGGATCGGTGTCGCCCTGCTGCCACTCACCAGGCTTGGGCATATGACTGAGAATAACAGCGATGGAGAAGGTAGTCCCGGTGAGGAAGACATAGCCACGGCGGCCGCATGAGGTGGAGTGATTGCAATGGGGGAGCAGGAAGGCGAAGAGGAAAGCACGGTGGTGGCCATTACCCTTTTGGCGGAGCGCAACCCGCGCTCGAAGGAGATGAGACGCGTCAGGACTGGAGGGTCATTGGCTCTGGAATCCTAAGTACCACAGTACAGCAAGATAAATTGCACATGAGCGTGTGTAAATAGAATACCTAGTCGCAATGGAGTCAACACTGGGTCTCTCGGGTAATGTGTTGTATCTCGGTAATTGTTTGCTCGGATCGTTACTATGTCTAAGTCTTGGCATCCCCTCCCCCCCCCTTGGCGAGTCTTGGCACCTGCAGCTGCTCTCTGTCTCGTCTGCCAATCTTTGGAAGCTGGTCTGTGCACCCTCAAGCCTGAACCCACTATTATTGTTACTGAAATCTTTCCCGAACACTTGCGTCGTTCCGACTGCGGTCTTCTCCGTCATCATACATATTCAATTAATACATTGAACTGGTCTCTAACCCAAGGCTGGAGAGCAACTTGGAGCGCTTCAACTCAAGACGTTATCTAATCGTGTGCGGGCGTCGCGTATCCATAAATCTGATACACTCGTTTCGAAAGCCTACTTTGGCAGTCATTCGCGGCGGTTGTTCTCGCACGACATAACCTTCTTTGGCCTTCCTGGTATCTCAAGCGCATGCACGACATACCACTCGCTTTTGAATTGAGCGCTTACCACCCACAGCTGCGCCCCACCGAAAGTGAAGACCTTCAGAAACACGTGAATTCGACGAGCGGAAAATTTGATCCACTGAAATCTCCAACATACAAGAGACACGGTCGTATGCGACTGGATACTTGGAGTCGAGGGGTCTCGCGGAAAACAATAATCATTGCTGTCCACCAAAACGCACCTAAAACGCCGCTGCATTCTATCTTTGGCCCAGCGTTGGCCCATCTTTCCCGTCTCGTCAGAAGATTGCATTCAACTGGCCAGACGTTTCTGGATTCATATCGACCAACAAAGTTCTGCACGTGAATCTCTACACGCTCCAGATCGTGCATAAGAAGCTCAAATGTCAACAGTCTAAGGGATGCTGCCGAGTCCTCGGCGCTCTCCTCTCGTTTCGAGAGCAAGAAGGACCCCCACGCGTACCTGATTGGTGGCCAGCAACTTCGAAATGCGGCGTCACAGGGCGGGAGCCCCAACGTTTGCCAGTAAAGCGAACGCGGCTCCAGTCCCTGATGCCTTGTCGTTGATCAGGACCTTCAATTCTGAGACAAATCCAGCGAGACCCATTCGACCATCTCCTCTTACAGCATCGACTATCCATGGCATACCACTTGACATGTACGACCGCATACGAGCATTTCCCCTCTTTCTTTCTGCTCCCGACGCGTTCCTCGCTGCCATTGGAAAGCACCTGCGGCCTCAATCACACGCGCCTCATGACTACATTTTAACCGAGGGGGAAGATGCGAAGGCTATGTACTGGTTGGTACGTGGAGCAGTGGCTGTCACTTCAAGAGATGGGGAAAGCACATACGCTGAGCTGAAACCTGGGGCATTCTTCGGAGAGATTGGGATCCTGATGTCAATACCTCGGACGGCCACAATCGTTGCACGTACCAAGTGTCTGCTTGTAACATTGAAGAAAGAGGATCTTACGAAAGAACTCCCCAGATTTCCCGAGGTCGAGCGAGCTATCAGAGACGAGGCTTCGGAGAGGTTATCTATTCTGAAACGAAAGAAGCAGGAGAAGCTGGCATCCTCTCAATCCGAACCACCAGCCACCTTGGGACGAGGGGAGAAAAGAGCGCGGGATGGCGAAGACGGCGATATTGTCATGCCAGAAGCAGATGACAGACGGCAGAATGGGATACAGACTAACAAGAAACGAAAATCACCATCACCAAGCCTAATTGATACGACTGTCTCAAGCGCGCTTGGCGATGGCCTTGTGAACGTCCGACAACTTTTAAAAGAATTGCCTTTGTTTTCCGAACTACCTCCCGACATGCTACATTTCCTAGGCTTGAACGCCCAGCCATGTACTTACCCGCCATTTACAGACATAATTCAGCAGGATTCGCAAGGCCGCGAGGTATTCTTCATCGTTCGAGGAGAGGTGGAAGTTGTTGATGAGAAGGCCCCTGGGCAGAATTTACGCACGCTGGCCAATGGTGCTGGCCGAAATATCAAGCGTGGAACCCAGATTAAGGCCCGCCTCAAGCAAGGCCAGTATTTTGGAGAAGTAGTTAGCTTATCGCTAGCGCCACGGCGAACTGCAACCGTTCGCTCGGTGTCGTCGGTTGAATGTCTGATGATCACCGGTGAGGTTTTATCGAATTTTTGGTTGAGGTGCCCTCCAGCCGTGAGACAGCAGGTCGAAAAGACTGCGAGGCAACGGCTGAAGTCTGGCTCAGACGGTGACGTTATCATGACTGACGCTGAAGACTCTACGCCTCCTATCGCACAGCTCGCTATTGCCGAACGGACCAAACACAAAGGTGCGAGGAAGAAATCGGTCCCGAAGGTGACATTCTCACATACAAAGCTTGAAACACCTCGTAAGCCTAGCCGAATCGAGGACCGTCCAATCATTGAACCTGCTGATCCTGATCCATTCATGAATGTGGATCTCGACAAGTCATTCTCGAGGTCACGGCGCAGCTCACTCGCTCCACCATTGACAGAAGGCGAGGAAGGCGAAGGCAAAGAAAATATCGACCGCCGAAATTCACCACCCCATATCGTATCAGCGCCTGCCAAGAAGCTCAAGCATGCCATGTCGCCACCTGAGACAAGTGCAAAGCCTAAGCGACCGAACACTTTGCAACGTAGACCGAGCGAGTTCAGCCAGGGTACGCTCCCAGACAGTGTGTTGATCTCCATTTTCAAGTATTTCGAGTTGCACGATCTTATGCGTCTTCGTTCGATCTCGTTGCACTGGTCAAAGCTGCTCAAGGAAACTCCAGAACTCATACGAGAACTTAATCTTACGCCTTACAATCGCAAAGTCACAGATGAGGTTCTGGTCCACCGTATATGCCCTTTCGTCGGTACGAGGCCTCGAGTCATCGATATTAGTAATTGCTTCCATATCAGTGACGAAGGATTTGCAGCTCTTTCAAATACCTGCGGCGCGAACGTAACTACGTGGAGGATGAAGAGTGTCTGGGACATAACAGCCCAGGCAGTCTTAGAAATGGCAAACAAAGCTAAAAGCCTCGAGGAGGTGGATCTGAGCAATTGCCGTAAGGTCAGCGACAACCTACTTCAACGAGTTGTTGGCTGGGTGGTCCAAGGCAATCCACAGAACAATGCGCATGGACGCCACGCAGCCGCAAGATCTGTCGGTGCGCCCATACCTCCCAATCAACCTCCTCCTGGAACTGTTTTCGGATGCCCAAAGCTCAGAATCCTCACTTTATCCTACTGCAAACATGTTACGGACCGATCGATGGCACATATGGCTTATCATGCTGCTTCACGGCTTGAGTCAATTGATTTGACTCGATGCACTACCATCACTGATCAGGGATTTCAGCACTGGGGTCAATTCCAATTCACGAGGTTGACGAAGCTCTGTCTCGCTGATTGTACCTATCTGACGGACAATGCTATCGTGTATCTGACGAATGCGGCTAAGGGTCTCAAAGACCTTGACTTGGTAAGTAGCATTATTGAGATGCCTGGACTATTCGTTGACCACGTTCACAGTCATTTTGCTGCGCTCTCTCAGATACGGCTACCGAGGTCTTGGCCCTTGGCTGTCAGCAACTGAGGAAGCTCAACCTATCATTCTGCGGCAGTGCAGTATCAGACTCGTCACTCCGCAGTATCGGCCTTCACCTTCTTGAACTGCGTGATCTTTCTGTCCGAGGATGTGTTCGAGTCACTGGGGTCGGCGTCGAGGCTGTTGTTGACGGTTGCCACAAGCTCGAAGCGTTTGATGTTAGTCAGTGCAAAAATCTCAACAAGTGGCTCGAGAGCGGAGCCATGGAGAAGTTTGTGCAGCGAGTGAAGTTCGAGACGGTGGCTAAAGGGAGGGCCAAGGTCCAATGACTTTGTTTGCTGGTGTTTAGAGAGGATATTGGGGGAAATTTGACTGCATGTCAAGCCATTTGTTGCTGCATTTACAGCTGAAAAGCTTGCTTTGCTGTCTGTGAGCGTATGATGATATCACGAGATTCTTGGACATAGTCGAAATTTAACATCTTTTCTACGCCTCCATCTATTTTCTTTCACGCCTTACTTTGCTTTTAGGTACTTTGGAACCGATGATGGATTCATGAATAGCGTCAAACCTTGCCACGACATTCGCCCTAACCTTCTAATTTACTAGCGGCATTCTTAAACCCGCCTCTTCTTCCCGCATGTTCCTTCGTTGAACCTAACACTCTATACACAATCACCTTGAACTCGACGTACACAGCAGTCATCATGGCGTTCGTCCTTCGTCGGCCGATGTCCATCACCACATGCATCAAGCAGCTTCCCAAATCATCCCAAAGCACAAGCCGTGCATTCCATAGCTCGCCGAAACCCTCTACCTTCACCACCAAGTCATTCACGCCCATCACTGCCCTCACCAAGTCTCGAAATGCCTTTCAGCGATCCTTCCGTCGCACCTACATGCAGCCTGGCGGCCAGGTCGTGCGCCCCGACACCGGCAGCACGGCCCAACGGCTCCTCTACGGCGCCGCCATCGTCGGCGGTACGCTAGTCGCCACGAATTTCATGTTCAACCGCGAGACCCGAGAAGATGGCGGCATGCCACCGTACGAACGGGCGTTCCTGAACGAAACCTTCATGCACACCGGGTTGGGTATCGGGATCATTGGCGTGGCGGCCAATGCGCTGCATCGCAGCGGTTGGAGTTACAGACTCATGACTGCGAATCCTTGGGTCGTCATGGGCGTGGGACTGGCGGCGAGCGTTGGGACGATGTATGGGACTTTTGCTACGAGCCCTGATAAGTAAGTCTGGGTCCGCCGTCCGGAGTATGATGTCAAGCTAAAAGCGACACCAGCTACGTCCAAAAATATGCCCTCTGGGGCGGCTTCAACCTGTGCCAAGCCGCCATCCTCTCCCCTCTCATGTTCATGCAACCCGCCATTCTCGCTCGTGCCGGTCTCTACACAGTTGCCATGATGGGCTCCATAGCCTTTGTTGGTGCCACCGCCAAGCAAGAGAAATACCTCTACCTTGGCGGACCCCTGCTCGCCGGTGTCGCCGTCGTCGCTGTCTCGGGCCTTGCTCCCCTCGTCCTACCTGTCACGGCGGCCAGGACGCTGATGTTGACTGAGAAGATTTGGCTGTATGGTGGATTGGCTGTGTTTGGGGGGTTTACGCTTTATGATACGCAGAAGATTCTACATCACGCGCGCTTGGCCAATGCAGGGATGGTGAAGAAGGACGTTGTGAATGAGAGTATCAGTCTGGAGCTGGACTTTCTGAACATTTTCATCAGGATGGTGCAGATTTTGGGGATGAGGAACCAGAGGAAGTAGGAAGGGTTCAAGCCGGGGTTGACAGCGTTGCGGGGGCGGTTTACAGGCAGTGAGACTCATTTATCACATAGGGTACTAAAATGAAGACCATCCCTCTCATGCCATTCCTCTCATACCACATATTGCAATCGGTTGACTCCCTGCCTGCTGTACCTTGAATGTCGTGGATTTCACTGCCCCACGCTTCGGCCAGTTGCCAGGAAGACTAAAATTTATGCCGGCTTCAACCCAGAAATATACACCGCATGTACAGAATGGTCATCAGGCCAGCTCTATCGAGCAACGGACTCGGCCATGGACATTTTCGGGTACAGTTTCAGTGTCTCACTCTCGCCATTACGAATGTCGACTTGAATGCAGCTCTTTCCCTGGTAATAACCTCAATTCTGAAAATCCTCGACTTTCCCTCAAACCTTGAGCCCCTTTCCCGTGTTCGGCTTCGTGTCTGTGCTTTCCTATTGAGCTGATTTGGTTCGTAGGCCGGGGTTTGACTGGCTCTTGCTCTTTCATGCTTTGCATATGGGGAAGGGACGGCCCACCGTCGTAGGTACTTCATTTCCTCTGCGCCCTTTGTTTCTCTTCTCTTTTCTCTCTTCAAGCATCCAGAATGTCATCTGCAACAGCAGCAGACTGGATTACGGCTGGAGCCACAACGATGATAGCCGTCATGGCATGCATCACAGTCAACGGTACGTTCAATTTTTTTAAATTCCCGGACCAAAGCCACCCCCACCGACCCTCCTCCCCCGGTTGTTGTCTGGGGACTCTCGCGGCTGGAGGAGGTAGTTCAAAGGCAAGCAGAGAGGATCAAAGCGCTTGAAGCGCGGGAACGTCGTCTCGTCCATCTGCTTGGGAATCTGGCGGAGGCCCTGAGACCTCCTAGACGAGACTGACGTGCGACGTAGGGAGCCCTCCAGGTCGGGCTGGTTCAAAAGACCTGGGGCCCTTCGGGGTCCTCCAGCAAGCTCGCACCTCATCGTGGTGCTGGGGTCTAGTAACCTTTCGGGGTGAAGCCAACGCGAGCACTCGACTTGTCTCCTTCGACTCGCACGCCCTTCTTGCCCCTTCGCCTCAAGCTCACATGGAATAGTGGAGGGCCTGTGCCGAAGTATTGCGGATATACATGGGAATGCTACCGAAGGTGGAGGTAAAACTGTGGGGAGAGAGGGGGGTGGGTTTGCGCTGGCACAGATAATGCTGTCGATGCTGTATCTTGCATGTATCCATAGGTCTTTGAATCTTGGACTTGATCAATGACGAGGTTTTACCTTTGCTTACAATCAAGTGCCTCTCCTGTGATACAAGTCTCGGATGCTTCCATGCTCATATTTGAATTTCGTGCCCTTGAACAGGCCGTTCCCCTCATCCCAGATATGACTACGCCAGTATGGATCCAGGGGAGAGGTTCCAGCTCCAAGGTCCTGCCAGACATAAAGAGTCGCCTGCCTGTCTTTGATTGTTATCCGAAAATCGGTTGGACATCGATCGCAAGAATGTACTTCTTGGTGTGAGCCAAGCTGGCCGTCCGCGACATTGGATGCAAAGCGTATCGCTGCAAGCAAACGGTTATCGGGGATGAGAGGCCCACCAGCACCGAGATGCGGGCAGATTTGGAAATGTGCTCGCGAAAGAGTTGAAAACGATATTGGTTCCATAGCCGTGTAGAAGACAAAGATTGTCATCAAGATAAATCTGCCAGAGATGATTATTGGCTCCGCGCCAAAGATCAGCCCCATCGAATCAAATTGGGGAATGGAAATGACGAATCTTTGCAGGATGCTCGCGCGGTAGTCTTGATGGATATCTTTGAAACGGGTATACTTGATTGCCAGCTGCACATGACGAAATGCTATGGCGTAGTAAGGGATCAAGCGGTGACGGCTCCAAGTAGTCTCCAGCGCTGGGCATGGCTTATGAAACTTATCGTAGCCCGTGACAGGGAGGTCTTTAGGGTCCAGAAGATGCAATGAGCGGCAAGAGGTACACAATCGATGATCGGGTAGAACATCGCCCAGCGCAGCCAGACACTCGAGGCGCTCAACGGCGGTAGCTTGTCGGATAGCCAACAAACACTTGGAACGCAGCGTATACCACAAATCTCTGCATGTTTGAGAGAGCAACACTCTTTCCGGCAAGTGGAGCTCGTCAAAGATGTCATAAACGAGAGCGAGAGGCAGGTCCAAAAAAAGAGAGTTCTGCTTCACAGCTTTCTTGCTTGTCGTGCGTGAAAAAAAGGCAAGCAGCCGGCGTATATCCATGACGGGCTGCCAACGGAGGGTCGAGGTCAGGAATGAGTGATCAAGAGGTATGTACCATACTTTTGAAATTTTATGAGGAAAGCTTCTAACAAATCCGGTACTCAACGGCTAATCCTCAACAATTGTCTTCGAGACGGAGGCTTTGCATATAAAAGTTTCAAGGAGTCTAAAGCCTACAATCCATAAAGTATTAGCAAAGAGGAGTGAGGGATGTCTCTTGTCGTTTTGGACATATTGAGTGTCAAAGGTCCCCTAATCAGTGTGATGCCAAGGATTTTGCACCTATCACGCCTTTCGCTCCACTTCCAAGACGACCGAAATTTTGCGTCAACCTTACCCCACTTTAGGCATGTTTACTTGTAGCCATATGGTGAAAACCGCCCCAAAGTATTGTTCGCGAGACTCGGGTGGTCGTTACGATATGGAGGTGCTTGTTGGGTCAGCTCTCAAAGGCTCAGCTTAAATCAAATTTCCAGCAATGAAAAGCAACAAGGCCATGGTTGACAATCTATTGGGTCACGGCATCAAAACAATTATGATAGAGAAGTTCTACATACGGTGAGAATGAAGAACGATACCAATCAATTTAGTATAATCATATTCACCATTATTACACAGGTGCCTTAAGGTAAGGTACTCTGTCAAGAAACTTAGAAGGGCCATGCTGTTCCGGGGTGCTTACCGCGCCTATCGCCATTGATACTTACTTTAGATGACCACTACTGAGGCCGTGTATCTTACAATATAAGATACATGTTTTAAACGCATTCGGCATCTGGTCCAGTCGTCCTACTTGGTACAATTAGTTTGCTGCTTATAAGATAAGGTACTCTTCTAAGATCCTGCTGATCGACACAGAGATGTCCAGCCCCTCCTGCCACAATCACGCCCTAACAGGCTGCCAAAAATCCTAAATATGTCGAACAACAGAACCCCAAACGAACAAACCCCCCTCATCACCACCTTAGTCGTCGCCCCATCCCGTCCCCGCTATTCCCACAGCGCAATCCGCCGCTTTTGCACCATCGCCCTCGGTACTACCCTCATAGTCGTCATTATCCTTTTCTTGGTACCCGCGAGATATCTGCCGGGTAATAATACTGAGAGTGAATGGTCGCCAAGGCATCATAGCCCATACTTGCCGTGGTACTCACCATACGACAACCAGGGATTCTCGTACAAGGAATTGACGGAAGTGCTGCTGAAGACGCCGAAGCCGGAGAAGGCAAGGGAGTGGCAGCAGTATTATACGGCGGGTCCGCATTTGGCGGGGAAGAACTTGAGTCAGGCGGAGTGGACAAGGGACAGGTGGGTGGAGTTTGGGGTGGAGAGTGGCGTTGTGGACTATGATGTTTATATAAATTATCCGCTGGGACATCGGTTGGCCTTGCTCGAGAAGGCTGGGGCTGGTGAGAGAAATGTTGCGGTTGCTGAGAAAGATGAAGGAGGATCAGTGGGGAAGAGGAAAGACAGAGAACAAAAAAGGGGGTACAAGATCAAATTTGAGTGCAGCATGGAAGAAGACGTCCTGCCGGAAGACCCAACCAGTGGACTTGACAACCGTGTGCCTACATTCCATGGGTACTCTGCTAGTGGCAACGTCACTGCACCGTACGTTTATGTGAACTTTGGGACATATAAGGATTTCGAAGAGCTGCAACAAGCAAACGTCACTCTGGAGGGCAATATCGCAGTGGCCAAATACGGTGGGATCTTTCGAGGTCTTAAAGTAAAGAGGGCGCAGGAACTGGGAATGGTGGGTGTTGTTCTTTACACGGATCCGCAAGAAGACGGAGAGATTACCGAGGAGAATGGGTATAAGACGTATCCGAACGGGCCGGCAAGAAATCCGAGTAGTGTGCAAAGGGGGAGCTCGCAGTTCTTGAGTATGTCCGAATAGAGCCATTGAAGGATGGCACAGCTGACACGAGCCAGGTATAGCACCTGGGGATCCTACTACGCCAGGGTATCCTTCCAAACCGGGTGTCCCGAGACAGGATCCTCATCACGCTATTCCGGCTATTCCATCCGTGCCAATCTCTTACAAGGACGCTTTGCCGATACTCAGAGCGTTGAATGGCCACGGGCCAAGAGCGGAGGACTTCAATAAATTCTGGCAAGGAGGTGGCCTGGGTTACAAGGGTGTTGAGTATAATATTGGCCCATCACCATCTAATTTAGTCTTGAATTTGGTCAATGAACAGGAGTATGTTACTACTCCACTTTGGAATGTGATAGGCATCATCAACGGCACGCTTCAAGACGAGGTGATTGTCCTAGGTAATCACCGCGATGCCTGGATTGCAGGCGGTGCAGGCGACCCGAACAGTGGTTCTGCAGCCATGAACGAGGTAGTACGCAGCTTTGGTGTGGCTCTGAGCAAAGGATGGAAGCCGCTTCGAACCATCGTTTTCGCAAGTTGGGACGGCGAAGAATACGGTCTCATCGGCTCCACGGAGTGGGTCGAGGAGTACATACCTTGGCTCTCCAAAGCAGCCATTGCTTACCTTAACGTCGACGTCGCTGTCAGAGGATCTAGGTTTTCTGCGGCCGCTGCGCCACTTCTAAACAAAGCGCTCTACGAAGCTACATCACTGGTTCAATCCCCCAACCAAACTATCCCAGGCCAAACGGTTCGCGACCTGTGGGATGGACATATCCGCACCATGGGCTCTGGGAGCGATTTCACAGCCTTTCAAGACTTCGCCGGTATCCCCTCTGTGGATATAGGTTTCGGTGCCGGGCCTGGGGATGCCGTCTATCACTACCACAGCAATTATGACAGTTTTGCTTGGATGGACAAGTTTACCGACCCCGATTGGACATATCACGTCGCTATGACCAAGGTGTGGGCGCTTTATGCGGCGGCGTTGGTGGAGACGCCGGTTATTGCTTTTAATGCTACTGACTATGCCGTTGGGTTGGATACCTACCTCCATTCTGTCAAGAACCTCACTACTTCCTCCTCACACGGGTCGGTCCGCTCCCTGCCCTCCTTCACCCTCCTCGAGAATGCCATCTCCCGCCTACACAACGCAGCCACCACCTTCGACGCCCGCGCTGCTGCTCTCACGTCCAAAATCAGCGAAGGTGTGCCATGGTGGAGATGGTGGCTCAAGGCACAGCTTTATGCCGAGGTAAAGAGGGTTAATGAAGGGTATAAATATTTAGAAAGGAACTTCTTGTATGAAAAGGGGTTGGATGGCAGAAGCTGGTTTAAACATGTTGTTTTTGCGCCGGGCGTATGGACTGGATATGCTGGGGCGACATTTCCTGGGTTGGTGGAGTGTGTGGATAATGGGGATAGGGACGGCGTTGAGGTGAGTAACGCTCTGCGAAGTCTGTATGGAAATGTTGCTGACACAGATATTCTCATAGCGCTGGAGTCGGATTATCGAAGGGAACATTAACGCTGCTACGAAATCACTCAAATGAAGTATCCGATGGCTGGTATACATTAGACTTGATATATGGTGTATGAGGATCGACGTTTGGGAATGCTTGCTTACATGATACTCAAGATCACGGCTTACATCGGGTATCTACAACCTTTTGTAGATTCTGTTGCACCATACTTTTTGTACAAGCTATCTGAGATTTGACAGGTTGCATTGAACTTTCCTCCATGTATGTCTATTTGGGCTTGACAAGCCTGCGGGGCGCCTTGACCTACGAGCGTGACAGCAGGCGCTCTTCGCGATAGCACGAGGATCGTCAATACCCTGACAAGGCTGGTAGCTTAATCCATAACAACCCACAGCACCCCCCCTCAACACCTTCATCTCTGCTCCCTTTCCCCCAGAGCCATCAGGCTACTCGCCCAGTCTTCCGTTTCCACAAAGCACTCGTTCTTGGTGCACATCATCGGGCACCAACGGGCTTCGCACTCGAGTAGATGATGGGGACTCGGGGGATCGTCTTCGGGGCTGGGTTGACCGGCTTCCTCGACAGAATCTGACACACCGTCAGCATCACTCGCATCCTTCCACGGGATTGACGTGGTGTCTCATCTTTCATGGCTACGTCTTGGCTTTTGCCTTACCGCCCTGCTTCCGCTCATCTCCCAGACTTGGGACCAAAGACCGATCTCCTTTTGCGGTCCCATTGGCGGGCGGCGCTTTGATTGGAATAGAACGAAATCGATCCGATCACTCATCGAATCGAGATCCTACCAAGCTTTTTTCCCTTGCTCTTGATCGCGAATGCAAAATCTCCACGTCCAACCGCCTGCCGGCGGGGAATCTGTAGAGGATTGGACCAAATTTTGCTCCGCGGGCCCGAGGGTGTCACTTTGAGCGCCTCTTGGCTGGGGTGAGCCCGGACAACCTCGCTTTATTTGTTCGACGCTAGGTCGTTCAGGGTCTCCCCATCCTTCTGCACACCAACGAATCATCGGAGTGTTGGCCGACGGATTGAGCCGCTTTTGTTCGGCGTCGACCCATGCAGAATCTTCGGCCTCGTCACCCTTATGTCTCCCCGCTGATAGGGTATGGCTATGGAGTTCCCATAAACCGCGGCGTCATCCGATGTTCAGAGTTTATCCAGGTCGTGAATGGGATCGTTCGTTGCTTTCCCTCGACTTAGAACCTCGCCCTATCACTCCCAAATATGCTTATGGAACCCTGGTATGATCTCCGTGCATCCATCCTTCGTTTCGGTGACGGCCAACACGAATCCCTGGATAATGTTTGCTCCATGTCCGCTTTCCAGGTAACTAGATATATTCATGTCGACATGTTGGAAATAAGTGGAGTCCCCCGGCTGGATATATTTTGCATAATTTGGACATGAAAGAAAGACGATACTTCTTATCTGGGCGACAGCATACGTGTCATGTCAATGCTGCAGGTCCTCTCGGATGATTTGTTGTGTCAGTGAGTAGGACATGGTTCGAAGCCATCCTTGGTTGGGCTAT
Source organism: Letharia columbiana (assembly GCF_014066305.1). NCBI lineage: Eukaryota > Fungi > Ascomycota > Lecanoromycetes > Lecanorales > Parmeliaceae > Letharia > Letharia columbiana. Next base: position 83,417 of record NW_023501049.1, on the reverse strand, counting down.
CCGTTCCTCTCTCCTTGCTGGTGATGGCACATGTTGAATTCCTAATTAATCAGCTCGCTAATGCCGTCTTCGTGATTAAACCCCCCAATAATTTACACGCCACGCTAACTTGGAAATCACTGTTGCTCTTTCACTTGACCACACTTTGATTTCTCGAAAGATGTTAGAACGTCACTTTCGACGGACTGCCAACCGTGAGGTCCTTCTTCGATGGAGGCTATTTGACGACGTTCTTTGCGAACATTATTCCCCATTCAGCTTTACGCTTTTTCCTCTCTTGGTCAGGCAGAGAGTTGTTTGCGGTAGGCGTGATAGTGATCGTTGGAGGTGGGTATCCAATTGACAGGCATGTTAGACTGCGATTATACGAGAATGCTTGGTATTGGATGAATGCTATGGGAACTGAGTTTGTAGGAGTCGAAATGAAGAAGAGAACGTGCACAGTGTAACGACGTGAAAACGGGGGATCAAAGGTTAGATAAGAACCATGAGATCAGACTGAGGCGCGCTTAAACACCGTAACGACAGCTACAGGCGAAACCTTCCTCACACAGAAAGGAAGTGGTATCGTGGAAGTAGCGACGCCCGAACCATTCCAACTCATAGCGTGGAAGAGGATGAGTCTTAGTAATGACATGGCAATTATCAGTATAGCTCCCCAAGGTAGGCAAAGAATCCTCTCTACCAGCCTGTAGGAGCTGTGCTGAAATCGTGTTGATAACGATGAGGGTGACTTGGGTTGCTAGTTGCTGTGCGTACTCGCGGCATTCCTGTCATGTCCGTTCAACTGAAAGACTCTAGTATGCACAGGCAATATATTGTAGCAAATTGACTGGCATTCAGTGCTATGTAGAGTGTAGCTTGCTAAGTCTAAATATGCAGGGGCAATGTAGGTAGCAATGGTGCTTGGTAAGCACTCGCCTGTTCCTTTCTCAAATAGCACTTCCTCGCCTCTTCCTTCCTCAGCTCTCCCAAGCAAAGAAAAACCAAGACGCCCTCGTCTTTATTTGCCATGAGAGCCAGCAAGCAGAGGGGTGCTAGGGATTACGCCACTCAATAGAACCACGCCTGTTGTCACCTCAAGCAGTCGAATTGCAGGAGATAGACGAAGAGGCAGAGCACTTATGCTCTTTCTGGAATCATCGCATTGATCACAGATGATATTTTACCCCGGTATTGCTTGGAAGATTATAGAGAACACGGAGCAACCAGCTCTGTTCGCTTACGAACGCGAATGTATATGCTCCGAGCCTACCGAGCCTTCTCGCTGTGGGAAAGGTTTGAAAGAAAATACACAACCTCAGGGGGAACGTTAGGCTCATCGTCTACCTTGAAGCACTTCACGAGAGCATCATTGAGCTTTAAAGGACGGTAGACAACAGGATTAACTGAGACATTGGAGTGTCTCGTAGCAAGACGGAGATGCCGCGAAGAAGCCGGCGCGGTATGATAAACTACTGTTTGAAATACACCGGATCTTGGTAGGGTTTCCTTGATTGAAGTCGAGATGTACGTTCGTCTCGAGCTACCACCGGTTCCTCCCTTGAGATGTTTTGAATACATTCAAAAACTGAGTGGATCAATAAGGGCGCTTGTAGTCAAATGTCAAGGAAGAAGGCTGCGATTCACGAGAAACTTTGATGCCGATCTAAATTTCATGGTCAAGCGAATCGCTCCCATCAGTTCGGACCAGTTGCAGTATACGCTGCAATGTAATGACTGCACAATCTCAACTATCGCGCCAAATGCTTAAGAATTCCCACTTGCCGTCCTCCATGAGCTTGAGTACTCGATCCTGCTCATCTCGCACAGCCGTATCTTGTCTTATGTTGAGCGTGAAATTCCGCCACGACAGACGTTGACGACCGGTGGACCATTAATTGTCGTATGGACGGACTGATGGCTAGACTTCCATTGGGACTAGTCCTTATTGGGCAGACTTCTTGAGCTCAAGCAGGCGTGCCCTCACATCAACTGGCTTGGCATTCTCGAGGCTTTCGATGCCACTCTTTGAAGGGAACATCAGGTTGTTCGACAGGTGAGGTGTGGCATGGTCGAGTTTGGCACACCTCACAGGCGCTCAGGCCTCCTAGAATTGCTTTTCATGCAGTCGTGGATACAGGTACCCGCGTCGTTTTAAGTTCTCAGAAAGACGTCGACGCGTGTATCGTGAATGATTCGTTCAGTACGCCAACACTTGGAGTTTAGGCATGGTGATAACCAAATGGGTAACACACTCCTGAAGTCTTCCCTCTATTGAGGTCTCAGAACCATCTCTAAAGCAACGCTTGCCCCACGGCAACGCAACACAATGCCCTTTGTACCCGACACATCGATCAATTTATTAGAATTTGAGTGGTCAATCGCCTCCCAAAAACAGCATCAATAGCCTCGAGGTGGGCTTGTTGAAATCAACGAACAGAGTGGCTTGTCGGAGGAGCTGTGCAAAAACAGTGTGAGTATGCTAGTAGGTATGAAGGTCCACCATAGCAGAGCCAACAGCACCTGCTCTGAGACTCATGTACCTGATCCAGCGTGGGTGTCGTCGATCAGGATCTTGAAAAGCTAGGGACGTTTTCAGTGGTGTAGCTCTTTCGCATCACAACTGTGCACTCTTTTGTACTCGAATCGAGACCACTAACTTACTGATGATTGTCATCATGTGGTACCAAAGAAGTGAGGTTTTGGACTTTAGGACCTGTCTGGGGTCCGGAAAGATCCTTGTTGAAAGGAAAGGAGGTGAACTTGAATGCAGGACAAATCCCACTGAGTCTAACAATGCGCGCTTCTTTGTCGGCCTGGCAAAAAACGAAGATTTGAACACCGGCTGAGATCCTCTGACGAATAGCTCCACTTTGTGATCTCGTGCGAATTTCCACAGCAGGCTGTTATCCCACACCTAAGTATCAGTCTGAGGATCCATTCCTACCAGGTAGTAGTGTTCATCGTAGAGGACTGATGTTGACCCATTTGGTCATGCGGCCACTGTCGTGTTGCTCCAGATCATAGATATCATATCATATCAGTCTCTCCGCAACATGAATGCTGAGCAAGACTTGCTTGTAGCTTGCTAATGACGAGTCTGGGAAGCTGGAAATTATGAAGATACAAGGGGGGAAAAAATCGAGCATGTGCAATAGTGAAGCTTGGTGCTTGACGCTCAGTATCATGAGCTCAAAACTCACAGCAGCCTCTGACCATGCACTTTCGGTCGTTGGTAGTCTGGACGAGGCAAACAGTCTTTTCTCTTTCGCAAGATCCACGAAGCCGGAACAAGGGCATGGATCTGAGCCGGAAAGGAAAACAAAGACAGGAGCTTAGAAAACCTTGGCCATACCTTGCTGCTCTACAGCCTCTTAATCCTTTCGCGTTACTGATGTTTTGGTTTGACTTGGAATTTTGCCAGTCGAGGATCGCATCGTAATCCAACCGACGGAATATATCTTCGCTCATAAAGAGCTCATCACCAGTCTCAAGTCCAAATTTGGTGAACGTCAAGCGAAGAGACGCATTTGTCCGATCTGCTGTAAGGCCGAATTTCTCTTGCTTTGAGGTAACCGTGAGATAATGCCATTTAGCCCATAACCAGGACTGGAAAAATCCGCTCCATTCGTACAGATGAGCGACATCGGATGCGCTTTCAACCGACCACAAGTACTCTCAGAGCGTTTCGAGGAACTCAGCGATCTCCGGACAACCAATAGGCTTGGACCATCACTTCCGGCGTTCTTCCGCAGTCCAGCTCTTCTCCGTTATATCACGGATGTCTTGAAGCACCTCCGCCTGTCTTTGCTCAATCTCTGCATCGATTTTGACAATGTATCTACCCCATACCGCCTCACGCCCGGCTGGTAATTTGTCACGCAGTGCCTACAGGACAACCTTTCTATCAAAGGTCCTATCAAGCTCTGGCAGAGCACTAGTCGCATCGGAGCCTACTTCGTAGTTAATATAGAGTTTATAGCCCAGGAAAGTAATCACGTACCGGAATGCCATAAGAGTCTTGCGTATTATGTTTGTCTCTGCCAGGATGGGCTTGAAGTAAGACCCACCCACGGCCTCGACGATGTGTGTGTAGGGGTGGCCGTTTTGATGACTATTGGGAGCCAGTGAATCTTGCATTTGAAACAATTGCTTGACGCTCGACGATGCCCTTTGTTGGATTGTCATTCTCCCCATCAGAGTCGCAGCAGTCTTCATCTGCACCGTACTCATTGACGTAAGTACCGTCAGTAACAGTCCGTTGTCGGCGCCTTGCGTGTCTCTGTCACGGAGATCACTTATTCGAGCCTCAGACTTTCTTTCGCGTTCGAAGGGGCGTTGAGATACTCGTAAAGGTAGACGGAGATGTCGATAGAATGCATTCCGAGAATTCAGTGATCTGGATATTGGAGATGAGTTAGTTGGGGACCGAAAGCTATACATCGGTGTTGGTATACACAGATTTGCCGGGTAAAGCCCAAGATTGGTGTCAGTAGCCGAGCATGTTTCTTATGCAAGTGACGGGCAATGTGTACGCGTGCCCAGCCAGCACCACGTTGAATCGCGCACACATATGTAAGACAAAGCGCATGAGGTATTGCCATACATCGTGGACAGTACTACGCTTCTTTTTGCAAGGTCTCCTCCAGCCTCTGTAGCTCCTGTGTCTTCTGCAAAAGGGCCTCGAAGCCTACTATAATCTCTGCTCCCTGATCCTGTACCATCCTCCGTTGCTCGTAGAGTTTCAGCGCTTTTTGTTTATCCTTCCTCTTTAGCTCTATATCGCTTATTAATTCTCCAGTACGCTTGTCCTGCGCATCAGCACAGTCCTTGCGACTCGCTCTTCTCAACAAACCATCTCTTTCGAACTCCATTGCTTATCAAGCTGGACTAGACAGGTGACGATGTTTGTGAAGATTTTGCGAATTCAAACACTTTCTGGAAAAGGCTATGCCAGAGCCAGGATTTCCAAGAAAATGAGTATGTCTCACGTTCTTGATCCAGTTAGTCCTGGTGTAGTCGCATCTGAGCTTGAGACAAGGTGACACATCTGAATTGCGAGGCCATAGGACTGATAGATGCCTGACGTCACAATCCACACCAATGCGTTTCAAAAACCCGAGGCGTATGCAATGATTGCAACAAGACATGACTTTTCGTTTGCTGTGAGTGCTTCGATCCTGCTAACGACCATCCCATAGACAGCTCGACAATCCGACAGCTGATTCGAGAAGGCCGGCGAGATAAGATTGGAACCGCGTTGGAGATCAGGATTGCACCATCCCTCCCTGAAGTCTCGCTGAGGCGGTGAGGGGGTCCTGATGCGTAGCAGTCTTCATGTCATGCTGCTTCGTTGTGGACAGACTCTGGAGATTATCACCGATCATTGCCAGGTACTCCTTGTAGTGGTTCTTATTGATCTTGTCCTTGTTGAGAGCCTCGTACTGCAAAAAAAGACAGCTTCGAAAATCAGGTAGAGAATTAAAGAAAAAAGGTGAATTGGGAACACCTGGAACTTCTTCTCAGAAAGAAGTCTTCGTGAAAGATGAAAACAGGGAGTCAATGTAACTGCAAAAAATGACTCGAATCACTGCTGTATTCCACAGCTGACCAACCCACCATTGACGACCCGGCTGTAGCGAAAACCACGCGGCGGTGAATGTAGTGTAGAGAAGGGCGGAGGCTTCGAGAAGATCGAAGGCTGACCGGTGCACGAGGTGGGAGAATGGAACAAGTCATGGCTGGAATCGAAATCGATTTCAGCTCTCATGACTACGAGAAGCTCGTCATACTTTGCTTTGCCCCTCAAATCCAAGACACTGCTATGCATCTTCATGTTTCTGGCCGCATACGCTTCAATCTTGCAGAGATTTTGCTCCAAATTGGTGTATTTCCTTAGCGGCGAAACAAGCGGCGAGAGGAGAAATCGCGGAGCGTTGAAAAGAGGAAAATATTCAACCGGAGGAGGATGTAGGATGAAATGGTCTCACCAATACATGTTGCCTGCGCTCAGGCAGATCTAGAAACGTTAGCGGCAGTAAGCGGGAATGGCAGTAGTACTTACGCTGTCTTCTCAGCTGAAGCACCAGCACCAGCCTCAGTCCCCTTTCCCTTCGCTTCTCCCTTGGCTATCTTTTTGCGTTTCGGACAATTGTGTCCCTGACCTTTCTATCTAGAACGGCAACATCACATTCTCAGTTTTCGGTAGATCGTTAAACTCAGTTCCAGCATCGTCTTTCTTCTCCGTTGCGTCATGTTGGGCTTGTACGCTTTGGATCTTCGCGCCGTTGGGCAGCCGTGGCCCTTCCCTTTCGATGTGCGAAACGCAATGTCGCATTTCATACACATCCGACAGTGAGATCCGTAGAACCGCTTCGATCGGGTCTCGTAGGCCTTGTTGTTCGAAATTCTGACCGAGACTGAGATATTTGATGCGTGTTCGAGAGATGATAGATGTTTGCAGAGAATGAGTTGTTGAATCAAAGTCGCTGTTGAAAAGTTCTGGCACAAAGGTGAGCTGCCTACGAAATTCCCAACGGCGAGGGTCTGGTTTTTCATGGTCAGACGCTCGTGAGGCTTTCATACTTCTCCAGCTGCCAGATAGTATGATACGAAAGAAACTTGCACAAAAAGCTCCCAGGCATCGATTTCCGCATCGCTGAGCGGACTTACTTCTTGCAAAACCACACCGCTCGGCTGACTATTACAAACCTTGAATAAACCCTAGCTCTCTTTTATATTGAGTGCTAGCTTCCTTCAGGTGATGTTGAATCATACTGTATTTGATTGAGTTCTTGTCATTCCCCCTAAGCCTAGCAGTCAGATGGGTAATTATATTTTCTGTAGACGAGGCAGGCAAAGTACGTTGGCGTCCGGCAATGGTGAGTGCCTCCGCAGTAGATCCCCTCCTTCCATGGCGGATGAAGAGATGTCGGACTCTTTTTGATCTGACTGCGCTGAACGATAAAGTCTAGTAGATAAGGATCTGCTGCATACTTGATCACGTTCGACAACGGTGTTAATAGTGCATCGTGAAAAAGTGACGCTTGTATTACCGCTTGAGTTTGCAGTCATGATCAAGTCTGGAATCAGCTGACGAAGGAGGTCATCATTTGAACTTATTTTTATAGTTCATCAAATCATTTTCTAGGAGCAATGCTACACTTGCTGCGATCCTCGTGAAAGAAAGTTGTCATCATGAGATTATGCGGTGAAAAGATTGCCCAAATAGCACTGAATTTATTTATGTCAACAATGCGTGTCTCATAGCGAAAGAATAGAACGTTGTCTGTTGAAGGTTCTGGTACCAAAAAGTGGAGTGCACAATCTTGTAAAAGCGTGAAATGAAAGCTTGCGTCAACTGAGAGCGTCCGCATGAGGTGAAGCGCAGACAGCCCGTCCATTCACTGTGTCACTTGAACAAAGGAGACTTGTGAATTGTAGCCGGGATTCATCGAGTAGAGAAGACCGGGATGTGGACACACATGAGCCAGTAAAGTTGCGCAGCCATAGATCAAGTAGAGCACACTACACACGAGCTTCAAAGTTGACGCAAAGCAGGCTGATTTCTTTGGCGGATTTCTGGTCCATGGCAATGAGCTCCAGGTTCTGAAATCAGTTCCGTCACTAGGTAGTGGGCCCATTCACTCTTCGTATCCCTTTTAAAATGGACCGCGTTGGGCGAGTTGTCGATGGCTTCCCAATCAGTAGCTGTGTACCAGGCATGTTCCTTTAGGGAACACTGTATCACCATCACACGGATGTCTCACCCATCCCTGCTACTGTCTTTTCAGTTCCCATTGCCACCGCCGGCTCGACTGCTTCGACCTCTGACACCCAGCGCCCTGGTGCCTTCGCCTCAAAATGTGGTGCTATTGCCTCCATCTCTACCACGAATGACGAATCCAGTATGGGATGATGCCCATCATCCCAGCTTTTCTTGCTCGATAATGGCAAGACGGTGGCTGTATCGCTTGGTCTCAACGTGCCCATGAGTAGCTTTAAGCCTTTTGTGTGGGTGCTTTTGCGCTTGCACAGTTGCTTGAACTTGTCGGAGATGAATGCCACTATTGGGCGGAGGGACGGAAGACATGCTAATAGGGGAAAAGCGACTTAATATTAGCTATTTCGTGTTTCTCCTTACCAACAACCCCCCCAAAGCGATCGATGAACAGCAGATGAGTTGAAGGTACTGACCACAGACGACTGACATGTTAACCTCGACACCTGTCCAGATGAGAATGTTTGACAGGTTGATGGTAACATCCGCGGGTTCCGCATCTGCTTTAATGAGATAAACTAAGCGGACAATGGCGACAATCGTGACGCTGCAATTCGAACAAGGTTCAGCGAGGACACTTTTATCTTACTCGAGCGTAGTCGAGCTACTCCGGGAGCAAAGGGGGGATCAAGAAACCTACAAGCCGCCCAAACCAAAAATGAAACTCAAGATTGCTTTTTGTGATCGACGCATTTGGAGTTTCCAGATCAGTGGCATTGGGAGACTGATCAAGGCTATGTCGGTGATGATGTGCGGTATCGAGGAGCCAACAAAGAACCAATAGGTGTTGTTGACGCATCGACCTTCACTCCAAGGTCTATGTCTAGGTGAACATTGAAAGACTGTCGCGATTACCTAGATGGACGAAAAAGTTTTGTGAGCGCTGTGTTAAGCTTAAAGGTTGATCAAGGGACTGACACTCACCACAACGATTCCCCAGTTGACCATCAGCGCAAGAAAAGCCCAGACGCTAATTCGGAATGATCGACCATAACTGCTGAAGAGACGCCAATAGAAAGCTAGAATAGAACATTTGACCATGCAAATGGAGATAGGCCAACCAATCTCCGAAATAAACATGCCCTTCAAGAATGTATCTAATTGGTTTGGTGACAGGATGTAGACGTTCTGGCCCAGCCCATGCTGTGTCACTGTTGATTAGGCGTAAGTGTAAGCTTGGGGCTGCTCATGGAGCCAAGGATGACGTGACTAGGTCACTCACTCCAGATGGCAGAGGCAAAGCATGTCGTGGCGGAAAGCTAATAAGCACACTGATTCAACTCTTGTGCCCTTACTTTTGACAGGCAGGAGGAGATATGAAATCTAGGATAGGCATACAGTGGCTGGTATTATAAGCCAGTCATCATACCAGAGACCGACTTTTGAAAGACGGCGTGCCACGAAGCGAAGAGAAACGATAATGAGCATCAAGGACCACGTAAATACGACAGTACCGCGTATGTGGGCTTGTTCGGCGGAATGAGTACTCGAACTGGCCTTGGGTACACTGAAAGAGTCGGACAAAGACATTGGAGTGAATGTGGTAGTCTGCGTACTTCTTGAATCCTCTTGGTGTGAGAGTAGTAAAGGTATATCAAGATGAACAGAAACTTGTGGGAAAGCTATAAAGGCAGTAAAGTCCTAATCATGAAACCTGTGAGGCTGAGCTAGGGAGTAAAACGCAGAGTGGCGTCATGCATGCATGCAGCAGGACTTCAGGACTGTAGGATTGCAGGTACGAAGGAGGCCGGGAAATACCGCGCGAATCAGTTGCGATGGAATTAGATACGTACATCGATGTTTGAGGCATGTCGCAAACATTCCTTCCTTTGTTCAACCATTGTTGGTACTGTTCAGAGGCTATCTGAGAACAGTGGCAGTCTTTGAGGGGCGAAGATCTGCTTGTCTTCACTTCGATTCTGGTTCTCGAACCTAGAAATCCATTCTTCATGATTAGAGGAAGCATGCAAGGACAGAAAACCCTCCTTTTTGGTTCTCCTCTTCCTCTTTTTCCTTTCTTTGAGGAAACTGAACTGCTTCCATTGCCACTTTTTAAGCCACCTCACAACACATCATACACACCACACCGATTCGGTCTAGTCATGGGTATATGAAGGCATTCTCTGTACATAGATATCCTTCTTTCTTAGACATCATTAAGACTATCATATCTAATAATAGGTCTTATTATAGTAGTAACTGCATACCCAGGTATTTATTAATACTAATCAATATACTTCAATACTAATACATAGATTAGTAAGGCTATACTCTAAAGGAAGTTTATCTCGATATCGTCGCGATACTTCACACGATTTTATATTACTTAATCGATTTCGCTTATTGTAACGATTCGATTAAATAAAACTATAATTTCTATAATTTCTATAACTTCTACTCAGCAGAGAAAACACCTAGAAAAAACTAAAATATCATTAAGCTTCATACTATATTAACATATAATATATACCCAAAATGAACTTCAAGGATAAGAAATTTAATTCTTTAGAGATATCGCTAGATATTAAGCGTAAGTTAGAGGAATTACTAGAAGCTAAGCTATTAGATATTAAAGAGAAGCTTTAAAAGTTCGTTTATTAGAGGGTATAATAATATATAAGATATAAATTTACGATACTCTCTAACGTCTTTATTAACGACTTTATTTTATATATTAGAGAGAACTTCGAGATTCTTAATAAGAACGTTATTACTAGTTTATAAGATTATCTATAGGTTAATAAAGCCTATATTAAGAAAGAAAGAGAACTTTTAATAACTAAAGAATTAGTAGACGTAATTAAGAAAGAGATTCTATAACTATTAAACGACGAAGATCGTCCCCTATTAAAATCATCTTATTACTACTCTTAATAATCGTTTTAATTAATATAGAAATAATAGCCTTATCGATCGAAGAATACTATTTCTCTCCCCCCGTAACCGCCTTATTAATCGGAGAATTCTATCTTAATTCTCTCTCTAATACCAGCTTACGACCTAAATTATCGAGTCTTATATCTATTACCCTCGCCTTATTAAGTTATTTAAAACTTCGATATTAAATAAAACTATAATTATAGTAAGAAACTTACTACTCTAATTAAATTATATACTAGCGAGAAGAAGTATAATAGAAATTCTATCGAGAGTCTTAGCTATAAATTTATAATTTTTATAGATCTTTATAAGAGAGCCGAGATCCCCTAATAGATTCTTTAAATAGTATTTTTAACTATACTAAAATCAATAGTACTAAAATACTATTACTCTAGTTATTAAGAGATTAATCTTATTATTTAATAACTCTTTAATTAATTTTAAGACTATTTCGAGAGAGAAGAATATCGTTATCTTATACTTTATAAATAGAATAGTATTAATCTAAGAGGCTTACTTCGAGCTAATCCCGAAAAGAATAAAGGGATTATCTTTAATAAGATAATTTAATAACTTCGTTAAATTTAAAGAGGGCTAGACTACGAATTTCAGTTAGATATAGTACTTCGAAATAAGATAGTTACCTCTTATAGTAATATTTCTATATATAGTATTATAATTCTATAATAGACGACTATAATTACGGGGCTAATTAATAATATCTATATTATAATCGAGAATTACGAAGAAGCTATAAAGATTAAAAGATTCGAGTTATTTAAATTTATAATATACTTTACTAATTAAAAGTATTATATTAATTAACTTTTAAATTAGCTTTTAAATTAAGGTAATTATAGTAGATCGTCTTCGAAAATAAACGATTTTTAGAAGTGCTATATCTATGAAAAGATACGCTATTAATTAATTAAGTATATTAATAAGAAACGCTAGAAGTCTCGAAATAAGTTCGCTAAGCGGTTTATTAACTCGATTAATAAGCGATATAACTTCTATATTTAAGAGTTTAAAGATTAGAAGAATAAGATCGAGGATTTTAAGGCCTTAACTCTCGACGTTTAAGAAATCGACTTAAAAAAGATTAAAAACTTTATTATAACTACTTTTATAGTTATATCGAACTAAGCCTAAGTACGTTACTTAAAGCTTTTTAGCTATTTTATATATTATAATATTATTAAGTCTAGTAGCTTTCTTAGTATTAGTCGATATATCTTAAAATAGTTTTATAATATTATACTAGATATCGAAGTTATATATATATTTACTACTAAATATAATTAAGTAAAAGTCTATATAAGGGAATTTAATATATAATTGAATATTACTATTAATAGTATTATCGTCTAATTTAAAATTAAGACAGTAGCATCAATTAGAAAACTTATAGTAAATTCGTCTATTAGTCGAGTCGACTTTCACGTAATATAGACTAATATCTTATTTTTACTATATATTTAAGATATAGATAGACTAGAGATCTATCTAAATAATCTTAAGAATTAAGTTATTTTAAGAAATAATTCTACGATCTTAATTATTCGCTTTTATAAATATCTATTTTTAATATAGAATTTTATATTAGTTAATTATCTAATCGATATCGAGTTATATTAATTATATCGTCGATTTAATTATCTCTTAATTAATAGACTTATTTAAACTCTAAAGAAAGCTAGCTATAACGACTTCGAATATCGTTATATACTTAAACGAATTATCGAGTTCTATATACTCTATTAGAAGCACTCTCGATCTCTAGACCGTTTTAAATTCTCACTTAAGGATAAGAATAATATCTATTTTAACTATATAATTATTATCGACGTTCTCTTTATATTAATAATAATCTAATTCTATAAGTTATTAACGAGAAAACTTTATTTTAGATCGCTCGATAACTAACGAATATAACTATCTTCTATATATAAAATATACTTAGACTATACTAAATAGACGTATATATTAAATCTTTAGATATTATTATTTATAACGCTAAAACTAACTTTAATAATATCGAGTTTAGATAAAACGCTAGAACTCTAAGTATTTAAACGAAATGCGTATTAGTTAAAGCCGCTAATTCTATCGATTTAATAAAACGATATTATACTTTATTAAGACGAGCCTATTTGATAATTACTACGAAATTAAAGAATTAAGATATTAAAAAGAAGATTCGCTTATAAATAGCTATTAAGGCTATTAACGATATAGTCGAATATAACGATATTATTCTTATATTACTAGTTTTTAAAACCTTCCCTCATATTATAAACGACGATATATTTACTTTATCTATTATCGAGAGAGTAAAAGCTATTAATATAGTAATAATTAAAGTTATAAAACTCTACGCTAAGAGATAGATTAATAACGTCTTATATTAGCGAAATAGTTCTTAGACTATAAAAATATATAATACTTTAATTAATTTCCCGATATTAATATAAAGAACGTATTAAAAGAAGTAAACCGAATTATATAAATTACTAACTACTTCTCGAGAGATATATATCGTTAAATTACTTAATAGTCTTATAGATTTTCGAGTTACTATTATTAAGCTATATTTAAAAGAAATAGATACTTTAATCGAGTCTCTTAAGTTTCTCGAATAAGAATCTCTATAGTTAGACGATACTTAATATAAAAATAATAATAATTAAGATTATTAAGACTCTTCTTAAAACGCTTTACTACGTTATAACCCTTCTCGATAATAATATATTTCTATTTATTTTCGAAACTCTATTAATATTACAATCTATATATCTAAGTTTATACTATAATTACCTTTATTAAACTTTTAGATATCCCAGCAAAAAGAACTTAGTAAATTACTTAAAAAGAATATATTTAAGATTATAAAGATCGAAGATATTCTCATAGAAGTATGGATATTTAATAGTCGTTTTATAGACTAAATTAAGAATAAGAATATCGAGAAAGTCTTCGAGAAGTCGCGATTAGTAGTATAAGTATTTAATAACTCGAAGAAGTATAGGATTCTTACTTAGACCCCTACTATTTAATAAGCTAGTTAATAACTTATTATCGCTCTATTATTAGCTATCCTATAGCTATCTCTATATCTACGCGATATTACTTAGATATATATATAATCTTAATCTAAATTAACTAGAGATATCTTTATTTTTATCTTAGCTGAAATAGAATTACTATCGAGAATAATACTTTATATTATTCTCCCTCTCTATGAAATTACTAAGTTCGATATTTACTAATTTTAGATATATTATAAATATTATATAAAGAAGCTAGAAATAACCCCGTCTATATTCGATACTTATCTATTATTTAATAACGATATAATAGTAATTATTAACTTATAAATCGAATAACTCTCTTATTACTGAATATTATCGAGTTTATAAATATAAAATTATAAGAATTATACGCCGCTAGACTATTAACTAAGCTATTCGAAAGACTTACTTTAAAATAACCTCTCGAATTTAATAGATTTATTATTACTCTTAAAGATAATATAAGAATTAGCTAATATAAGATAGATAAAGAAGATTTAATTACTTTTAAAGTTATTTATAAAAGAGTAATATATCGCCTAGAGAGCTCGAGAAGCGTATATTATAACGGTATCGCAGTTATAAGCTATATTTACCTTATTATATACCGCTTAGATTATAGAATCTTATTATATGACGAAGCTTAGTATCTAAATCGCTATCTTTTATAATAAATAAAAGAAAGAGATCTTATATTCGTTAAGTTAGATATAACGTCTCTAAGAATCATAGCTTTTACAAATTCGTTATTCGCTAATAATAAAGATCTCTCTTTTTAAATTGACTATATAATAGTCTTAGCTAACGCTTAAAATAAGGCTAATATTATCTATTAATAATTAATTAAATATCGCCGAGTTACTAGAAGCGTATTAGCCTTCGAACTTTACGTATTATCTCTAAGATTCGACGTTATAACTATTATAAAATTCACTCTAAATTAAATCTTCTCTAATACTTCTTAGAGAAAGATACCTCTTTCTATATATATAGACTCGAAATCTTTATATAAATATCTTATTAAGCTAGGGATAATATAAGAGAAAAGATTAATAATAGATATTCTATATCTAAGATAGTCATACGAACGACGGGAGATTATCGAGATTCTATAAATTAGAGGAGATAAGAATCTAGCTGATTTAATAATAAAGGATAAGGGATATAACGCACTATAACGTCTAATAAATATAAATCACCTAGAACTAGATCTAGAAGGCTGAGTGGAAAGATAAGACACTGATATTAATTAATAGAAAGTCATCTTAGCGTAGTACTATTAGAAATACGCCTAGTATGACCGAATCTACGCCTACTATAGTAGAGGGAGTAATTACGATTATAGGGGTTACGGAGAAGGAATATAATATGTAAATAGCCTTATTTTCTGTTTTTTGCCAGTGTTGGAATACGACTCAACACTCGCTATTACTAGTACTTATTCGGTCTAGTTATGGGTATATGAAGGCATTCTCTATACATAGATATCCTTCTTCCTTAGACATCATTAAGACTACCACATCTAATGATAGGTCTCATTATAGCAGTAACTGCATACCCAGTTTCCTTTTTTTTTTTCTTTCTCTTTCTTTTTTTTTTTTCTCCTTCTTTCCTCCCTTCCTCCCTCCCTTCTTTTTTTTTTCCTTTTTTCCTGGGCCCGGGGGCGGGGGGGGGGGCGCGGCCCAGGGCACTGACTTAAACGGAGCTTTTTTCTCGTGGGCCCCGGGTGCACCGGGGGGCCTTGGGGGGGGCGGGGGGGGGCCCGGGGGGGCCTTTTGGGATGCCTGGCCGGGGGGGGGCTCGGGGCACCCCTGGGGCCACTGGCCATCGGAGCACTATGGAGGGGCGGGCCCGGGGGGGTGGGGGGGGAGGATTATTCCTTGCTGCTGGGGGCACCGGCCCCCGGGGCTCTTCCGAGGGGCCCCGGGCCCATGGCTACAGTCCTGTGCCCCGGGGCCACTGGCACTGGGAGACTTAAGGGGACTCTTGGGGCCACTGCGAGGGGTGCTGGGGGGGGGGGCCCGGAGAGCGTTTGTGTGGGGGGGGCAGGGGGGGGCTCATTGTTGCTACCACTGGAGCACTACTACTAAGGACCCCCGGGGAAAGGACTTTTGGGGGGGGTATGGGGGGGGGCAGGGAAGAGGGGGGGGGGGGGGGGGGGTTTTTGGTTAATTCATATTCTTGGCCACCCCCCCACCACCACATCCTTTTTTTTTTGTCTATCTTATAAATTTTGTTTTTTTTTTTTTTTTTTTTTGTTTTTTTTTTTGTCTAGTCCTCTTTTCTGCTATGTTGTGGGTTTATTGTTTTAGTTTTTTTTTTTTTTTTTTTTCTGCTTTTTTTTTTTTTTTTTTCTTTTTTGTGTGTTTTTTCTGGGTTTTTTTTTAAATTTTTTTTTTTTTTTTTTTTTTTTTAATTTTTTTTTTTTTTTGGAGCGTTTTTTTTTTTTGTTTTTTTTTTTTTTTAAGGGAAAAAACCTCTTACCCACTTTTGGGGGTGGTTACGGCGAAAATTTGGTGGGGTGGCTGCCAAACGGGCGCTCCCGCAAATGGTTTTGCAAAGAGGAGTATCAGAATACCTGTTATCACTAGGAAACGCAGTTTACTAGGAAATGCAGTTTTTTTAAATCCGATAAATCCGGCGCAACACCAAAATGCCTACTTCTCACCAAAATTCTATGGTAACTGGGCACAATGATAATAAAAAATACTGGTCTTCTATTGCTAGCGATACTAAAATATCGGAGAACCCAATTTATCGTTTTTTGGGCCTTATCGGTCTATTTATTCGTGAAAAAATCGTTACTATCTCTTCTTCTTCTATCTCTTCTTTTTATTTTTTTTATATCTCTTTTTTCTTTTCTACGTCTTCTTTCATCACTACTTTCTTACCTCCTCTTCTACCTCCTCTTATATCTTCTCTTACGCCTCCTCTTACGCCTTCTCTTACATCTCCTCTTATATCTTCTCTTTTATCTCGCTATAACTACTATAATAGAGTAAGTACTAATAATATTAATAGGCCTAGTATAGAAGATATAATAGCCTTTTTTTTAACTAAACTTCTACCTCTCTTTATATCTTTAAAAATAGCTAGTTCGAGGTGATATATACTTCGAAATTGTTATTTAAACTACTTTATAGCGAATTAATCCTTTCGCTACTAAATAATATTAAGATTTATAATCTATACTTCGTCTTAGTATACTTATCTATACTTAGCCTTATTCTTTTTCCGCTAATTTATCTTAATAAGATTATTATTAATAATCTTTAATAAGATATTACTTACTAGAGCTAAGTTATATACTTTATTAAGCTTTTCTAATATTATAGAGTTATTATTATTAATCTTAATTTATTAAACTAGCTAATTAATTTACTTTATATTTATTAGAATATAAAATATAAAAACGAAGTTACTATTAAATACTACGACTATAATATCTATAGATATATTCGACAACGATTCTAATACTTTAAATCTTAATTTATTAAGAATAATTTATAGTTTAATTGGAAATAACCTACTCTTTTACTATATATATTTAATATTCTTTTTTATTACGATATTCTTTCTTATTATTTAAATTAATTAAATAAAATCTATTTTATTTATTATATAGTTACCTCTAAGCTTTATATTCTCCTCTAGATATTTATAATATATAGTTACTAAAGATTTAAAAAATTCTATATTTAGTAATTAAAGAATATATATAATATAAATAGATAGATATAAAAGAATAATATCGTTATTAGTATAGAATTTAATAATCTAATCTTTAATTAAATAATATTATATCCTATCCTAAATATAAAAGATAATACTTACTGTTTTTTAATAGTTTATCGAATTTATAATTTAAAGAATCTATAAAGGCATAAGTTAGAAGCTCTATATATTAAAAAATATAATAATTACTTATATATATCTAATAAACCACTTTAAACCTAAGACGTTATTTATTTAGTTATTTTTAATTTATTATAATTTATACGACTTTATCCTTAAAACCTCGTATTAAATCTTTATTTAACGCTTTTTTTAAGATAATAAACGATATAAGAAGTCTTTTATTAGTGAATATATATTCGATAAGAGATATTTATTCTCTACTCTCATCTTAAGCTTTATATATATGTATATTATACTTAAAATATATAACTCTTATTTTAATATTAGAATTAAGAGTACTACTTTTTTATTTATATTATATATATTAATTATTTAAATATTATACTTTTAAATTATTAACTTTATAAATTAAAATTATTATAATAACTTTATTAAATTATAAGTTATAATACGTTTTTTATCTAATAACTAATTAAATTAATTTTATAGATTTAAATAACGTTTCTTATTATTTAATTTATATCTAATTTCTTATAATTATTCTTTTCTATTAATATTTTTTAACTATATATTTAATAGAGATAACTCTTAAAGATTAATCTTACTCTACTATTTATAAAATTTATAATTTTAGAGTTTACAACTTAATAGAACTTAATTATTATTTATATTAATATACTTTTTAATAAGAACGAGTTTTTCTAATAATATATCGAGTAAGAGTAATAGAAATAAAATTATAATATAATGTAATTGATATAAAATAAAACTTTTTTAAGAGTCTAAGTTAATTTTAAAGATTATAAGAACTTAATAATACTTATTAATTATAAGATCTTAGCGTATATATTTAGATAGCTCTTTTAAATTTTTTAAAGCTATTAATAGAGAGATAATAAAAATATCCATCTCTTATAGTGAGACTATAAATTAATAAGTTTATTTCTTAGCTATCTCGATATTTATTTATTAATTAATTTATATAAAAAGGCTTAATATTTACTTCTACTTTAGACTAATAAACTTATAGAAAGATTTATAAATAGGCTTATAGATTCTATTTTAGACTAATAGACTTATAGAAAGACTTATAAATAACTTATAGATAGACTAATAAGAAACTTATAGATAGATATAAAAGAATAATATCGTTATTAGTATAGAATTTAATAATCTTAATATTAATATATAATATATACCTATTAAATATAAGAAGACGATACTATTCTTTAATAATTTATCGAGTTTACGACTTAAAGGATCTATAAGAAGTAAGTTAGAAGCTCTATATATAAAAAGATATAACTTATATATATCTAATAAACCACTCTAGATCTAAGACGTTATTTATCCAACCATTTTCACTTATCGTAATTTATACGACTTTATCCTTTAAGATCTTATATTAGGCCTTTATTTAACGCTTTTCTTTAAAGATAATAAACGATATAAGAAGCCTTTCATCAGCGGATATACATTTAATAAGAGATATCTATTCTCTACTCTTATTCTAAGCTTTATATATATATATATTATACTTAAAGTATATAACTCTCATTTTAGTATTAGAATTAAGAGTACTCTTTTTCTTATTTATATTATATATATTAATCGTCTAAATATTATACTTCTAAATTACTAACTTTATAAGCTAAAATCATCGCAATAACTTCGCTAAATTATAAGTTATAATATATTCTTTATTTAATAGCTAACTAAATCGACTCTATAGATCTAAATAACGTCTTAGAAAGCTTATTATTTAATTTATACTTAATTTCTTATAATTATTCTTTTCTACTAGTATTTCTTTAGTTATATATCTAATAGAGGTAACTCTTAAAGGCTAACCCCACTCTACTATCTATAGAATTTATAATTTTAGAGCTTACTTCTTAATAGAACTTAATCGCTATTTATATTAATATGCTTCTTAATGAGAATAAGTCTTTCTAGTAATACGTCGAATAAGAGTAATAGAAATAAGATTATAATATAATATAATTAATATAAGATAAGACTTTTTTTTCTAAGAGTCTAAGCTAATTTTAAAGGCTATAAGAACTTAATAATACTTATTAATTATAAGATCTTAGCGTATATATTTAGATAGCTCTTTTAAATTCTTTAAAGTTATTAATAGAGGGATAATAAGAAATATAATTCTTTCGCTATAGTAGGACTGTGAATTAATAAGTTTATTTCTTAATCACCTCGGTTACTTATTCGATAATCGATTCGTATAGAAAGACTTATATATCTACTTCTACTTTAGACTAATAGACTTATAGAAAGGCTTATAGATAAGCTTATAGATTCTACTTTAGACTAGTAGACTTATAGAAAGACTTATAGATAGGCTTATAGAAAGGCTTATAGATAAATCTATAGAAAGACTTATAGATAGACTTATAGATAGACTTATAGATAGATTTATAGATAACTTATAAAAGAAGCTTATAGAAAGCTTATAGAAAGACTTATAGAAAGGCTTATAGGGAGATTTATATATATACTCTCATCTAGATAATAGAAGACGTCTATTCTTTAAATTACTATACGGCTTAGAGGAACCTCGAATATCGTATTTTTAAACGAATTAAATTTATTCGAAGTCTTTAGAAAGTATTTTAAGGCCTTATTAAAAATCGATTACTTAGACTCTTATTATTTAATAACGATTTTATATAGGCCCCACCGAGCGTACTCCCCTTATTAGTCTATTTATAAAGGTCTTTTAAAGCTATAGTGCGGTATCTATAGGTCTTACTATCGCCGTTAATGATCTTAATCGATATCGACTATCTAATATATTATAGAGAAAACTACTAAAAGATTATATAATATTATTTTAAAGTTTAGTAACTCGATTTAACTCGGCTCGAAAGCGCCCGATTTAATTAGATTATATTATTCGAATACTATTTCTTTTATAAAATTTATAAAATATTAAGCTTAAAATAATCAACGTATATTAAAATACCTCTTTAACTACTCTTCTCTTATTTATTAATTAATCTTCTTTAAATTAAAGCCCCTTAACGCTTCGATAATATGCTCGGAGAGAAGTATTATAGTAACCTAGAAAGTATAATATTACTATCGCTATCGCCGGTATAAGAATTTCTTCTCTACTCCGTAATAAAAATATATATTATCTAATTATTCTATAATTATAAAACTCACTCCGTGGCGAACTTTAAGGCGCTCGAAAGAGTAGTATTTAAAGTATTTATTATCTTTACGAGATCTTAAATAGTATAGAGACGAGTATACTAGATAATTATAAAGAAATTATATTATTTACTTACTTATAGTACTTATAATACTTACTTACTTACTTACTTACTTACTTACTTATATACTTACTTACTTACTTACTTACTTATAGTACTTATAATACTTACTTACGTACTTACGTTACTATAGCGATATCTTAATCTCTAGTCTAGCCCGATATCGAGCTATTACTCTTAAAGACCTATAGTTTAAATTCAGCTATAGCTAAAAAAACTCTATGAAAAAAAATGAATATAGGCTTTACTCTAAAGGAGTATATCATAGACTAATATATCTTAGTTTTTAAAGTCTTTTTTCTACGGCTATTCTAATATATATATATTATAGAGATATAAATATATATATAAGTTAATAGTCGAGTTTTTATATATAATATTCTTAATTACTAGACTATATAAACTAATTATTATTTCGAATACTACTTTACTATATAATCTCTGTATCTCAGTATGCCATCATACTTACCTACCCCTTAAAACCATCTTGCAATTCGCAAAGCCCGAACTGAAGATGATCGGCGCATACGGGCCGCGTCGGTCAAGGTGCAGGCTCTCGGCTGCCTCGTGCCCAATCTCTGGCCGCTCATGGGCTGCAGAAGCGATCTAGACTCCTTTTGCCACCGGGAATCATGACGGTCTCAGTGCGAATCCTGCCAGATGAGATGATGCACATCATCAATTTCCCTGCATTTTTCACGACTACAAAATCCTCTACTTCGATCAATTGACCTTCAAAACGCCCATACTGCAAGTGACCTACGACAACAATGGCCACAGAAAACGATACCCTTCCTCTCCTTCCCCCACCCGCAAACGATGATCCTCCGTCCTTCGACTCCCATCCCGAATACTACGCCCCCGCAGCTCGCCAGCGTACGCGGCTGCAATCCGCCCCGAACCTACCGACCACAGACTCCTCCCCCAGAGGATCCCCCACCAACCCGTTCAGACCGCCCCAAAACAACCTCAATCAGCAAAGCCAAGACACGGACAGTGCATCCCTGCTTCCGGCCTACACGCCAGCCAAATACCGCGGCCATGCTACGGAGGAGGAATATCTGGCCGCCTTGAGGGTATGGGCGGAGGAGAAACTGTATACGCAGCCGGCGGACAAGAGCACGCTGGTGGGGTTCTACGGCGCGGAGACGATGAAGGAGCGGATCGCGAGGCAGCCGCCGCCGTTGAAGATGAGGATCGGGAGGAAGAGGAAGGAATCTAGGGCCGATGAGAGCGCTGTGCGGGAAAGGCAGGGAGCGCAGGAGGATGAAACGGTAGATGGAGAGATTGCGAGGGAGCGAGGGAATGGGGAAGGGGAGGGGAGACGTCGGAGAAGCAGTTTTGGGAATTGGCTGAGTCGGAAGAGGACAAATTGATGGGATTGAAGACGGCAGATTTGGCATTGGCGGTGTTGACGATGTGGGTATTTGTTCAATAGCTTTGGATAAGGGTTTATGCCTGTTTGTCCCGATTCGTGATACACGAAAGAGCTTCAGCATTATCCTTCTTGCCGCAAAGATCAAGTCGCGCAAAGATGTTGATGGCCCCCCAGTGGCAACGGCGAAGGGAGCATAACACATTTCTGAAAGGCGTACAACACGAATTGCTCATTCATAACACTTTCTCCGCCTGGGGCGTGTCATTCACTTCACTCTTTCAGGTATCCTATCCTCTCCCATCCTCATTCTTTCACTTCAACATGGCCAAGGAATTTTTGAACCAACTCCTCAGACTAGAAAACAGCATCAAGTTCGACAGCGGTCAACGCTGTATGATAGTAAGTTGTTTGTCTATTTTCCGAGCCGCTTTCCTTCATGATCGTGCCGTATCCACTTATCCTGAATTGCGATACTCGTCGCAGATTCAATAAACACTCCCGGGACCTGTCTCGCGAAACTCATTTTTCATCCCAAGAAAAGCCTTGATAAATACTGACGCGAATTATGCGTCTTCCAGTGCCTGGAGGAATGTGGGTCGTTGTCTTCCCATACCGGTATCATCGAATGCTTGATGCGCCTTCGTACGTATTTTTGGAGCCCACATTTTCCCTGCTGGAGCGAATCTTGAGTCTTGGGACATGTCTCGGGAGTCTTTACTCTCGAAAAATATTCCAGGGCTCGATCTACCTCCTCAAATAGGCAACACTGACGGCGAAACGTAACCTAGCATGCAACCACCTCGTCGGCTCTCACTGCGTCGCCACTTGGCTTCACGACCATAACACTTGCCCCGTATGCAAAGTGTATTTTTCCCAGCGCGGCCGCGACCCTACCTCGAGTATGGAATCACGCAAGGCGATGGTGCTGATGATGCTAGCGATGACGATACCGACGACGACAGCGAAGAAGAAGACGACGACGACGACGACGACGACCAAACCTGCCTTAATCGGTTGGCAAGAAACACAAGATGGTCCTCCCACCGACTCGGCCTCAACTACGCAGCACGCCGACTCGCACACCTGATCGCGAGACGTGCATTCCACATGGACGAACTCCGCGATTGCACCCAGTGGTCCAAAGCCGCCGTCCCCGTCTTCGTCGCCTCGCACCTCGTCCGCCATCCTGTGTCTCCGGAGCAGATCTCTACCGTCACAGCGATCACCCGGCGCGCAATCCTCGATACGTACAGGCTGTTCTACCCCGAGCGGGAAACCGTCATCGACAGGGAATGCCTCTTCCTCTTGCGCGAGGATCCCCGGCGTGCCGCGGTGGGGAGCCTACCGAGTCTGGCATGGCCTCCGCCGGGGTACACCGATGCGTTCTGGGAGATCATAGCCTCCAGGCTCGAAATCGGGCACGGAAGCAATGTCATCGAGGTTTCTCGCCAAGTCTTTACAGTATTGGTGGATAGGCCGTACTTCGATGCCCACAGTGTTATGAATATTGCAGCTTTGAGTATCTACCTCGCCTCATGTTTGAGACATTCTCCTATATCTTGCCGACAGATAGCCTCAGCGACGGGTGCAAGTGAGGGTGACATCCGCACCATTTATACAGTGTTCTATCCTCATCGAGAGGACCTTCTTGAAAATCGAACGGTTGACATTAGGCGGACCGACATTTTCGAGAGTACCCTTAATCTTTTGCCTCGAGAAGTGCCATCACATGTTGAGTAGTGAAGGATCATCGATGGCGCGGACATTGCTCTGTAAATCTATTCGATCTCTGCTTGCAGCTAGAGAAGCAGATAATCGACCAAGGTACCAACGATCAATTGTTGTTGGGCCTTTGGAAAGATTGTGGCTGCCGTGCAAGCCCACTGTTTTATTATTTTCGAATTTCATCAGCAATGTTCCCTGAAGGAAAAATGCTAGCTATCGAAATGCGGTTCTCGTAGTGTCCGCAATGTCCAGGTCAGCTTAAAAGGCCCACGGTCGTCACCTGAAGGTAGAAAGGACAAGACACAAAGGCGTGTAGTAAGAAAATCAGCGGTCGACAGTATGAATGATAGCAAACAAGGATCGTGTTTTGTGACTTTTCGGTGCTCAAGCGGCTAGTTCATGGAAGATATTGGATAATCAACGAACCAGGTCTTCTTCCTATCGGTCGACTTCGTCGTCTTCTTATTGGCAGCAAAAGAACGTCTACTCGAACATCTACGGCAACATTCGTGGACATAGCAGAATAAAGACTCTCCCTCCATATTCTCCATATTATGATCCTGTTAAGCTCGCGTTCAGTATATTGAAGCCCTAAATGAGATCGTTACTTTCAATTCAACTTCGAAGGATCGCTAAGGCATGCAATTTAGCATAGTGAATGCCGTAGACAGCAGAGTATCAACATCATGCTGCTGGAGGGTGTTAGTCTGAAGATAATTGTGAAGCTTTTCAGCACGAGCATAAATGAAGACCCGTCTCGATGGACGAACCACAACAAGAAGCCATTACCAGGGCCAATTCTGCGGGCGAGGAAACTTAACTGAAGAGATAACAGTCAGAAGAATCAATACGACATCAGATGATTCCCAATTATCGATTCTCGTAGTCTTTGCAACATGTAATCAGTCACTGTCGATGATCCCATACAAATCTGTATGGATGGAGGGAAAAGCTAGGATGCCAAGCTCTGAAATGCGTTTTGCACACGCTAAATGTTCCGCTTGCTCAAGGTCCACACCTTTTTTGACCAAATCCGTTGCTCAGTCATCCACTTACTTGAGTTCCTTCATTGTGTCTTTGCTGGTGTGGACTTGACTTTCATCGGAAAGAGGAGCCGAAAGGTGCTACTCCGCTGCTACGACTCGTTTTTTCTTTGAGAGACCTTCTGAGCCAGAAAGTGGATTTCCCTCAATGCCGAACTGGTCATGGTCTTCTCCCATCTCTGAAAGTGGCCCGCTGGCGATGAGGATAGCGCTTGGTTGCTCCTCTTCTTCGCTGTTATTATGTAGTATTGCTTCATCGTGGCCAGCCTCGTCATTGTCACTGTCATCGTTGCTACCACCAAAGCCTTCCATTTCCACAAGCCACCACGGCGCGACGGCTCCCAGAATACCAAAGCACCCCAGAATCCACCAGGGCAGGATCCCGTAACCCTTGTCTACCCCAACTGTGAAACTATAGCCTCCTATTGCAGGTCCTACTGCCCGTCCGATGGCACTGATACTTACAGCCACACCGTTCAAGGTCCCGAGTATGCGCAGAGAAACGGCACTGTTGGTCAGGAGGATGGTGGTGCACGGAAATGCAAAGATGCCTGCCCAGCATTTGATCATCATAACGGCAAGTAAACCGATTTGTTGTGTCGTAGGCGTCGGGAGAAGGGCGGTGAAGGGTGTGATGATGTAGGCAATCGGAAATATAGTCGTAACAACTTTGAGACATGGCAGGACCCCATAATGTCGAGCCAGAGATGGCTTGATTGTGATTTCGGAGTCAGTATTGCCTGTTCAAGGGGTTTCATTGAGCCTTGGAACATGTCTACAGAGTAGAAACTCCTAAGACATGCCTCAAGACTCAAGGCTTTGGGAATAAAGGAGGAGGGATGGACTCCGAAAATACATACGAAGACGAAGAATTGTATGAGCATGCCAAAGACCCCGTAGACTGTGAAAAGAAGACCAATGCGATCCGAGTTTAAGCCAAAGCCGCCGGTGAACTTGAAGGGTAGATGAACATCTGGATTCATGGAGCGGTCTGTCTGCTGGGGGTAGTGCATAAAAATGGGGAGTAGCTGGTCGTATGCGAGAGAGTGAAGTGCTAACAGGCTGTATGTCAGAAGGTTCAAGTTGGATTGCCGTGAGAATACTTCTCGGTAGGTCGGAGGTGCTACTACAGGGACGGCCTTGCGGTTTCCTTGAGCATCGGTGTCAGTATCGAGTGAAGCCGCCGAAGAGTTGCGCGAGTGCTTCAACAATGAGGCCGATCGTTCCTCTTCAAGTGACCATTTTGGCCCAGGCTTCTTGCGTGTGAATGGTAGCAATAGAATATCGCCCAAGATGATACCGTAGTCCCGTCGATCTTTCTTGGTCTCCAATGTCTCTTTCAAAAACAGTGTCCCCTAAATCTCAAGTTCGCCGTCAGTATTGCCTATTTGAGGATGTACATCGAGCTTTGAAATATTTCTCGATAGTAAAGACTTCCAAGATATGTCTCAAGACTCAAGAATTGCTCCACAAGGGAATATATGGGCTCCGAAAATACGTACGACCATGAGACCAACAAGGAAAAAGGCGGCTCCCACAAGGTTTGGCAGTGCAAATTGGTATGTCCCGAAGAGCCCACTCTCACCGAACACCATTGGATATTTCAACGCAGGATTTGCGAGAGCGCCCCCTAGACTAGGCCCAAAGATGCTCCCAATGGTCCACACAAGCGGCATAACTGAGAATGCTTTGGGTTGTAGCTCTTTATAAGGTACCATCTCTGCAACCATGGTTCTGATGATGCCTACGTTACCACAACTTGCACCAGCCAGTGACCGAGCTACAATAGCCCATACAAGAGTTCGAGAGAAGCCGAAGAGGAGACTTGTTGTCATGATACACATCATGGCAACCAGTGTGACAGGCTTCCTACCAAAGCGATCTGATGCCTGACCCCATGCAATGCCCGTGACAGCTTGACTCAGAGAGTAGACTGCTGATGTGACTCCCGCCCATTTAGACACCTCATCTCTGGGTATGCCGAAGCTCTCAATCATTTCTGGGAGATAGGGGACTATGAAGATTTTGGAATTAGTCTTCCTTCTTCGAGATGGAACCAATGGCTTGAAGGAGCACAAGTTTGTTTTCGCTCCCGACACGATTTGTGACTCATGCTATGATGTAAATTAGGAACAAAATGCTCAGAGATATACATACAGACCGAGGTCAATGAGATGGGTTCAGCGAAGCGGCATATTGACAGGATGAGCAGCTGTTGAACGGGCAGCTCCCGTGCTATGTTTTCTTTGACCATTTGATAGCTATGCTGTAGGTTCTTCTCGCACTTTCCCAACCTTGCATGCTCGCTGATCCATGTAGTAGTGAAGCAAACCAAAGTCTGCAGTGACACAGTACAGTGGGTTGAAGAGTCAGAGTAATGGCCGATGTTAACCGGTCAGGCTTAGCAATCCGGAAATCCAGGGCCCACCTTCCCAGCATAGGGCAGGTGTAGTCGCAGTCAAACACTTTCATCTTCATCCTAGACACACACACTTCAGGATAAAGAGATGTTATCATATCACAGAGCTAGACTGTGTGCTGTGAAGCAGCTACCTAGATTGACTGTTCATAAAGAATTTGACGTGAAGCTACGGAATAGATACTAAAAACACGCCACACCAAGGAGCCAAGTCAGGTTATTCTGTACCGAAAATGCCAAGATTTTCTTACTGCGCTAAGGACATGCGGCTCAAAGACCGTGCGTGGTGTCTGGAATTTCCCTTCACTTAAAGTAGCCATCAACACTGGCCTCAACTCATCACCTTCCTTTCATCTTTGTCTTGCACAGCTGTGAAGGAGCTACCTTCCGACCACGTTCTTTTTATGTTGGCCAGGGTGGAGAAGGCCTGAGACTTGCGCTGCGGCCGCGCGCAGCTCAATCATCTTTGCCTCTGCACCTCCTTAAGTCTCAGGTCGACTAAAAAGACTCTGAAGGGGCCTTGCAAAATCAGATTCGGTGTTCGCGATCATGTCTACATACGATGAAACCTACGATGATGCATACCTCGAGGAGGAAGAGGAGGGGATCACAGCTGAGGACTGCTGGCAGGTCGTCTCATCCTTCTTTGATACCAAGGGTTTGGTATCGCAGCAGCTGGACTCTTTCGACGAATTCGTCTCGACTACGATGCAAGAACTGATTTCGGAGAATTCGCTCCTGACACTCGATCAAAATCTGCCACAATCAGAAGATGAGCCGGAGGCCCCAGTGCTCAGGAGGTACGAAATCAAGTTTGGCACTGTCCTGCTCTCACGACCTGCAATCACCGAATCTGATGGTAGTACCATGACGCTATTCCCGTTCGAAGCGCGCGACCGAGGTCTTACATACTCGAGCCCTCTATACCTTGAGATGACCATGAAGAAGTCGATAGCACGGGAAAAGCCAATCTTGGAACCCAGTGATGAAGAGATTGCTGGTCTAGAAGGCGACTTCATCCAAAAACCGACTGGCGGCACATACCTGCATTGGGAAAATGAGGACGGAGAGCCCGATCCTGAACCCATCAAGGTCTTCATTGGAAAACTACCGATCATGCTGAAGTCCAAGTATTGCGTTTTAAAAGACATGCCAGAAGAAGCGCTGTATGCCTATAGCGAGTGCCCATATGACCAAGGAGGATACTTCGTAATAAACGGTAGCGAAAAGGTACTCATCGCGCAGGAGAGGAGCGCGGCCAACATCGTACAAGTCTTCAAGAAGGCTCAAAGCAATACACCATACGTTGCTGAGATCCGAAGCGCTGTCGAGAAGGGCTCAAGACTCATCTCAAGTATGCAGATGAAGCTGTATGAGAAGGGCGAGGGTTCCAAAGGCGGCTTTGGCCAGACCATTAAATGCACGCTACCATACATCAAGACCGAGATACCAATAGCCATAGTTTTCAGAGCCCTAGGAGTTGTCTCCGACGAAGACATCCTCAATCACATCTGCTACGACCGCAAGGATACACAGATGCTGGAAATGTTGAAACCTTGCATTGAGGAGGCCTTTGTCATACAGGATCGCGAAGTTGCCCTCGATTTCATTGGCAAACGAGGCAACTCTCAAGGAGTCACTCGCGATAAGCGTATCAAGTACGCGCGGGACATCATGCAGAAAGAGCTTCTACCACATATATCCCAGGTCGAAGGTAGTGAGACGCGAAAAGCGTTCTTCCTTGGCTACATGGTTCACCGTTTGCTACAATGTGCACTTGGCCGAAGAGAGGTTGACGATCGAGATCACTTTGGCAAGAAGCGGCTCGATCTGGCTGGTCCTTTGCTTGCAAGCCTGTTCCGCGGAACTTTCAACAAGCTGACGAAGGATGTCTACAAGTATTTACAGAAATGTGTGGAGAACAACAAGGAGTTCAATATGACGTTGGCTGTCAAGTCCACTCATTTGACCAATGGTCTGAGGTATTCGCTCGCTACTGGCAATTGGGGAGACCAAAAGAAGGCGGCCTCTGTAAAAGCCGGTGTCTCGCAAGTGCTCAATCGCTACACCTTTGCCTCCACACTGTCACATCTTCGACGAACGAATACACCCATCGGACGCGACGGCAAGATTGCTAAACCACGTCAACTACATAACACCCACTGGGGCCTGGTCTGCCCTGCCGAAACTCCTGAAGGCCAAGCCTGTGGTTTGGTGAAGAATCTGGCCCTCATGTGCTACATCACAGTCGGTACGCCGAGCGAGCCAATAGTTGATTTCATGATTCAGAGGAACATGGAGGTACTAGAAGAATATGAGCCCCTGAACTCGCCAAATGCTACAAAGATCTTCGTAAATGGCGTCTGGGTTGGTGTCCACCGAGACCCTGCGCACCTTGTGGGCACTGTACAGAATCTTCGGCGAAGAGGCTTGATCTCTCATGAAGTCAGCTTGGTCCGTGACATACGAGATCGAGAATTCAAAGTCTTCACGGATGCAGGAAGAGTTTGCAGGCCGCTGTTCGTTATCGATAACGACCCTAGGAGTAGCAATCGGGGTAATCTTGTCTTGACAAAGGACCACGTTCAAAAGCTCGAGCTGGACAGAGAGAATTGGGCTACCACGGAGCCTGATGTCAGAGAAGAGGCGGATATGGGATGGCAGGGATTGGTCAAGGAGGGAGTGGTGGAGTACGTGGATGCTGAAGAAGAGGAGACTATCATGATCGTCATGACACCGGAAGACTTGGAGATTTCACGTCAGCTACAAGCAGGATATGCAATGCCAGAAGCAAATCCAGATGAACTCAATAAGCGTGTCAAGGCACCTATGAATCCAACAGCACATACATGGACACACTGCGAGATTCATCCGAGTATGATATTGGGAATATGCGCAAGCATTATTCCGTTCCCAGATCATAATCAGGTAAGTTTGAATAATCGGATGATGGGATACGGTATTGACACAACTTTTAGTCTCCTAGAAATACGTACCAGTCTGCTATGGGTAAACAAGCTATGGGAGTCTTTCTTACGAATTATGAGCAGCGTATGGATACTATGGCCAACATACTCTACTATCCGCAAAAGCCTCTTGCTACAACGAGATCGATGGAATTCCTCAAATTCAGAGAGCTACCTGCAGGTCAAAACGCTATTGTGGCTATTGCCTGCTACTCCGGCTACAATCAAGAAGATTCCGTCATCATGAATCAAAGTAGTATCGATCGTGGTCTTTTCCGAAGTCTTTTCTACCGCGCATACACCGACCAAGAGAAGCGGATTGGTATGTCCGTTGTTGAGCAGTTTGAGAAGCCAATGCGCAGTGATACCTTGAAGCTCAAGCATGGCACATACGACAAGCTGGATGATGATGGACTTGTTGCCCCTGGTGTCCGAGTATCTGGAGAAGACATCATCATTGGCAAGACTGCGCCCATTGCGCCAGACGCTGAGGAGCTCGGTCAGCGAACGAAGCTGCATGTCAAACGAGACACTTCCACGCCATTGCGAAGCACTGAGAACGGTATTGTCGATCAAGTTCTATTGTCTACCAACGCAGAGGGCTTGCGATTCGTCAAAGTCCGGATGCGAACTACTAAGATTCCTCAGATCGGAGATAAGTTTGCGTCGAGGCACGGCCAGAAAGGAACCATTGGCATCACTTACCGCCAGGAAGATATGCCGTTTACTAGCGAGGGTATGGTGCCAGATCTCATCATCAACCCGCATGCTATACCGTCTCGAATGACGATTGCTCATTTGATTGAGTGTCTTTTGAGTAAAGTCTCCTCCCTGCGAGGCTTCGAAGGTGATGCTACACCTTTCACCGAAGTCACCGTGGACTCGGTCTCCAGGCTGCTTCGTGAGCATGGCTACCAGTCTCGAGGCTTTGAGGTCATGTACAATGGCCATACTGGACGAAAGTTGGTTACGCAAGTCTTCTTAGGGCCAACATATTACCAGCGCTTACGGCACATGGTGGATGATAAGATCCATGCTCGGGCCAGAGGCCCAGTGCAAATCCTGACTAGACAGCCTGTAGAGGGGCGAGCTCGGGACGGTGGTCTCCGTTTCGGGGAGATGGAGCGCGATTGCATGATCGCTCATGGTGCAAGTGCTTTCTTAAAAGAGCGGCTATTCGAAGTGTCTGATGCCTTCCGAGTGCATATATGTGACATCTGTGGGCTGATGACCCCTGTTGCGTAAGTGCACCATTCTGTACTTTCCCTGCTGCCTCCAGCACGTGCTTTACCCCACGAGGCAATGCGCATTGGCTACATTACGGGGAAAACATGATTGCCAAGACTATGAGCTAACAGAAACACTAGCAACCTCAAGAAAAATTCGTTCGAGTGCCGACCTTGTCACAACAAAACGAAGATCTCCCAGATCCACATCCCATACGCAGCCAAACTACTCTTCCAAGAGCTAGCTTCCATGAACATTGCAACAAGGCTCTACACGAAGCGCTCGGGGGTCAGTGTCCGGTAGGTAGCCTTGTGTGAATAGCTACTAGGCAGCACAAGGCTATGGGGCTACAAGAATTCGTTATCACATCTAATATCTACTCCGCTTCGAGAGACCTATCAGGGCCGACCACAGGCAGTTTTGTCTCAAGGTGCCTTCTGACGCCACCTCGGCGATTTTTGGTGAAAAGGATCTTTGTGAACATTGCGATGGCGCTGGAAAGGTCGGATGATCTCAATGTGCATGATTCCATGCAAGGACGGAGCAAGAAGCAGGGTTATGAGAGGGATCTCCTCTGCATGCTTTTCTTCTGCCCTGTGCGATATGTAAGACTAGAGCGAAAAAGGTACCGTAGGATAGAAGCAATGAAAACGAACGTTGATCAGGACAGATGGACAAAGCATGCAAGGTCCGGGCGAAGAGGAAATACGGTAGGGTTGGAGAATCTTTCATGGAAAGGTGTGCCTCATGCATGTAGACGCTGAGGCTAAGGGATGCTGTCAAGATCTTAGCAGTGATTGGAGGAATGTTCACTTAGTATGGGCCACCCCAACGCTAAGTGCCACCCCAACACCAATTTTTTCAATAATTTAAACCATCCATCCCCCACCTATCTACCACAACCACAACCATACCTAACTTATATACCGTTATTCAGAAACGTATCCAGAAGGCTTTAGCCACTATTACCCCCGGAATAAAGCCTAAAATCACTCGATTAACTACTAAATTCAATGTGCCCTACGATTAGCTCCTAAATCGCTATAATAAGATCCCCTCTAAAGATAACTACTCTTACGCGCTTACAGATTATAAAGAATAGACTCTTTATTAATATATATAACGACTCGATAAATTAAGAATATCTTATCGTCGTTCGATACTTAAAAGAGCTATAAACTCTATACTCCGCGAGCTCTTAGCCTTATTAAATACGTAGGTAATTATTAACCTACGCGATTTTTAAGACATAATCCTTAATATAAAATATATAAATAAAAGCCTCTTATAGCTTAACGAAAGAATATATATAAATTAGAAGCTATTTAGAACTAATTTTAACGTTTTTAGAGTATTTATTAAGAGTTTAAAGTATAAATAGAGAATATTTAATAAGATTAAATTTCAAATTAGAGTAAATAAGAGTTAATAAATTATTATAAAAGAAAGAGAACTTTTACTTTATTAAACGAATGCGGATAATAGAGAGTATATTATATTAATTAAGTATATTAGTAGCTTAGATTATACGCTTCCCCCGATACTAATTTTAACTAAAAAATAATATCTTAATAATTAATTTTAAGAGAGTCTTAATCTCGATACTCTATAGAATATTAATAATATCGAATACGTAAACGATAATCTATATAAGGCCTGAATTAAGTATTTTAATTATTTTACGAAGAGAAGACGTATAAAAATATATAGATTATTACTATTTAATAATTATAATAGTTATCTTACTAGAGAAGTACTTAAATATATAAAGAATAATAATATTATTCTATTCTATTTACTTTTATACTCTTTATATCTATATTAATTATTAAATATAAATATCTTTTAGCTATTTAAATATTAATATATTAATATAATTAATATTATAATACGTTAAGCTAGCGATAATTATTTAAAACTCGATTTTTTAATTAATTTTTAAGTAATTTATAATCGAATCTTTACTAGATTAACTATTATATTTAAATAGCGAGAAATAAGCCTTTTTCCCTATAATTCTACTATTATTTTAAATCGTTTAATTAGATTTTAGCGAAGAAACTCTTTAATAAGAGATAAGACTCTAGAGTAAGAGATACTCGATTTTAAGAATTAGTCGATATTATATATCTATTATTAAGTTATATAATATAAAAAGAAATTATAAGATATATATTTAATCGATTAATAGCTTAATAGATATATTCGTAAAGATAGAAGCGAAGATACTTTTAGATCTTCTCGCTAAGCGAGAATTAAATACTATTTAATAGGCTATAATAACTAAGTAGCTCGTAAAGTAGAGTTTAATACGATAATTTAGAAAGAGAAGATATTATCTACTCTTATTAGGCCGAAATAAGATTACTATATATAAGAAAACGAAGGTTATAAAGGCTTTAAAGGCTTTAAAGTAAATAAATATCTAAGAGTCTCAGGTATATAATATACTTAGAAATAAGAAGATTAAGTAATTTAAGGCTACTATAACGAGGGCTAGATAGTTAATTAAGATTAGAAAAACTAGAGAGGCTAAAATAGATGATAATAGTCTATAGTATATATATATGTGGGTGGGTAGGTAAAATAATTGAAAAATCCGTATTGGGGCTGATCTCTGGGCATCTCTAGCTCCCTAAGTTGGCCCTAAAACTTGCATTCTATTTCCTACCCGAAGGATCGACTTGGATTTCCTAACTACTGGACCTCTGGTGACTATAAATTTGGAGCTGTAAGCGCCGACGAACGAGCTTCGAAAATGACCATCGCAGAGCGAAACTGTATCCAGACTAGGTGCATGCATGTCATCATGCTCCGAGAGATGAGTGGGGTGCCACCAATGGCAGCTCCATCTCCAATGCGGCCATAAGGTCTGCCAAAGGATAAGAAGCGCCCAC
Source organism: Letharia columbiana (assembly GCF_014066305.1). NCBI lineage: Eukaryota > Fungi > Ascomycota > Lecanoromycetes > Lecanorales > Parmeliaceae > Letharia > Letharia columbiana. The sequence goes on along the minus strand of NW_023501049.1, from coordinate 48,895 downwards.
CTCTCTCTCCCTCTCTCTCTTCCTTTCCTCTTCAGCAAGCCTTCAATTTCCTTGAGCTATCCTTAGTAATTTCTGCGTCCTTTGCGATTAAAAAAGAGCTGTGCTCTAAGTCCCTTGTCAATAATAGTCGCTTCTTCAAACATACTTACACGCAGTCCTTTTTTTAAACTACATTACTATCAACATTGTACATTGTCGCCGGTCGACAATTGTCTTTGCATAGCTCCATAGTGTCTTGCTCGCTCGCGCTTACGATTTGCCAGCATTTGTTTTCGCTTTGGCATTCGATATAGCACTTGCTCTTAATCTTATCCCCTTCTATTTTCAATACCAACAGTCGAACGTCTGCTTCAATCCTCCAACAAGCGCTCTGGTAGCCTTGTAATAGCAGCAACAACAACAACAACACACTCAGCCAGGTTCAACATCGATCCTACGCAAATCGACCTGCTCTTCGACTCTTATTCTTCCTTTCACCCTCCTCGCCGATACTGATCAACAACCATCGACGAGCAGCCCTTTTTACACCTTACCTTTTTAACACCATTTACAAACAATACAATCCTTAATCAGCAACAATCAACAATAATGTCTCAACTATCCTTCACCTTTACCACCAGCTCCAAAGTCAAGACCGCCCATCTCGTCGGTACATGGGACGGCTACAAGGGCCAACTTCCCCTCACTAGCCAAGGATCCGGCAAGTGGAAGGGCACCTTTCGCTTCTCCGAGAAGACGCTCAAACCCGGGAGCAGGTATTGGTACTACGTAAGTGATACTTGTTAACATCTCGCAACATCCCACCTACATCAATAACGACATTGACCAACATTTATCAACAGTACATCGAAGACGGCTTTAAACCCACATTCGACAAATCAGCCCGCTCTCAAGTCGAGCCTAGCACCGGCCGCACCCTCAACATCCTCGACGTCTCGAAATCTAGCTCCGCCTCCCTCTCCTCCTCTGCCGCTCCCTCCTCCACGCTCAGCAAACGCGGCTCCACACACGCTCCACACACAGGCCGCGCCCTCTCTCCATCGAAGATCATGCACCCCAAGCCAACCAAACCGTATGAATCCCGTCGCGTGCGCGAGGCAGACTATTCCGCCTCCCCCGGCATCGACGACTTGGCCGAACACCTCGAGAAGGCTTCACTGTACAAGATGCGCAATGTCTCTCCACCCTCATCCGTGGGATCTAGCCTGTCATCACGCAGCTCAGACCGCTCGTCGCCATCGTCACTGTCCAGTCTCAGCAACTCAAGCTCCTCAGACTCGCAATGCAGATGCCAACGCTACGGCCTCACTCGCGGCGGCGGCCGCGTCAAGATTGATTGCGGTGGCAAACGCTGCGGGTACTCGGACGACAGCTCATCAGCGTGTTCAAGCATCGATTCTGCGAGTGAGAGTGAGAGCGAGGAAGAGTACGAGGAGAGGAGGCCGAGAAGGCAGGAAGTTAAGCCTGCTGCGTATCATGAGAGTAAGCCAAGATACGTGGAGGCGAAGCCTAGGTATCAGACGATCGAGCCGAGGAAGTACGCGACTACTGGCACGAGCAGAGGGTCGCGGAGATGAATGCGTGCATGGTCGTTTTTGGATGTTTTCTATTAGGGGTGATGGTTGAACACATTCATTGTTTTCCTAACACCTACTTCTTCATCTGGGCTGGTCTTGGGTGACCACTTCGGCCGATACAGCGGCGTACACAGATGTATGTCTTGCTTTGATCGACACAGGCGCGTGCCAGACAATAAAGGCACGGAGGCAGCATGTCGTTGGCGAAGTCGAGGTGGATTGGCAAGATGAGATACCGGCATGCAATACTTGCTGGGCCTTTCTCAACATGGCATTTATGGATATGAGCATCTTCAGATGGTCAACCAATCCTAGGGGTCGAAGAAATTGATGGACGAAGAGGGTGGAAGAAGAAGCTTGTGACGAGGAGAAACCAAAATGTGGTCAGATAGTATAGCAAATCAACAGACTGTCTATCCGCATTCTCATATCCCGTTCAGGAACTGTGTAGCCTTACTCCTCTGGCTGTTTGCTCTTGGACTGCAGCAGAATACGTACCTAGGGCTTTCACCTCTGTCCACGAACGCCAAGATATTTGCCAAGACCATACTAGCGGCATCAACCGCCAAGCCATACTCACAACTCGAACAGCATTACCACCATACTTCTCTTTACTCACACCCGCAATGCTCCTCCGACGCTCGTTTCTCGCCGCTGGGCGACGGGTAATTGCAAAGCCCATTACGCCTCTTGCACCACGCACTTTCACAACGTCAATCGCGCGCCGTAAGCTATCCGCCCTTGCCCTTTGTCCATAGCTATCTCACAAGTTTGCATGCTAATTGCAATTGCCATGAGCAGGAGCAGCGGGAGATGGAGATCCAAAACCAGGCGAACCTGATAAGAAAATGGTTCCTTTCGAAGGTACTTGACACCTCCCCAGTTCCCCATCACCCTCCCTCGGCGCTCGCCGTCACACTCAAAAAACCCCCTACTCCTACCTCATCTCTCTCTCTCTATTACTCTTCTACACCCCAACAGTATATTGATTGCCTCCCCTCTTCCACAGACATCAAGACAGAAGAAGACCTCCTCCCCCCCGGAGCCGAGCCCGGTACCGTCGCCACCGACCTCGACCAATCCACCGGTCTCGAGCGTTTCGAAATCCTCGGTAAAATGCAAGGCATTGACGTCTTCGACATGAAACCGTTGGATGCTAGTCGGAAAGGTACAGAACTCGCTTCTACTTCTGCGAAATCCTTTACTATAGTAGATGAAACTACGCTTATCGGCACTACGCTGTGCGAGTGTGGTCACAAGACTTGGAGAGCCTGCGTGGGCGGGGGTTGGTGTTGGCTCGACGGGACGTGGGGGAAGGAGGGGACGAAGACGGGGCGGGAATTGACAGAGTGGACTTGGAGAACAATGATGAGAAAAGAGCCGAGAGAGTGTGGGAAGGATTAGGGGTGTTAAGGGAAGAGGAAGACGGCGACGCCACTCCACTCGCACAGCATTGCGATTTAGTGTCATTGAATGGGATGATAAATGAGGAATTGACCATGGAATACATGAAGGCTAACGCACCAATAATAAAACAACAGGCACCCTCGACGACCCCATCGTTCTCAAATCGGCCGGCGACGAACAATTGGCCGGGTGCACAGGTTATCCAGCCGACAGTCACGTCGTACTCTGGCTCAACGTACGTCCTCACAACCTCCAGCCCTACATCCTCCTGCCTCAGGCCAAACCGCACTACCCCACCATTCCACCTGGCTCCCTCCCTCCCTCCCACCTTCCCACACGAGCAGCTCGCTGACCCCTCCCTCACCCGCAACAGATGTCCCGCGACCGCCCCGTCGAACGCTGCCCCGAATGCGGCGGCGTCTACCGCATGGAGTACGTCGGGCCGCCCGACGACCCCCACGCGCACCACGGTCACGGCGAAGAGCACGGCGACGGCGCGCACAATTACGTCGAGCCCAAGACGTTTGCGGATTTTGTGAGACCCGAGTATAGGGGCACGCCGCAGCCGCATTATCGGCAGCGGTGAAGGGGATGGGCGTGGAGGAGGAAGGGGGTGGAGCCATGGAGGGTGAGGGGGATTAGGTGCTATGGGTGTGTACATATGTTAGCCTGGACGGAAGCGCGTGTTAGATGAGGAGCAATTCAAGCTTTCGCTGTTTACAGGCTCTCAATCCCTTCACCAACGCACTTTTTGGTACTCGTCTATAGCCCTGGCTTATTGCACAAGTTGGAGATGACGCTTGATTTCTTGCTATTGGACTATCGCACAACGTACCGCTCTCCCCCACCCCTAACGCCATTTTCTCAGCCGCTGCCTCCTCATGACCAAGCCTCGCGCCCACCAATCCATGCCTCATGAACATACTACTCGGCTTCTTGCCCCCCTTGCCCAACATGGCATACTCCATCCTCCCCACCTCTTCGTCAAACCGTCGTCTCAAACGCCTAAGCGAAATTATCCTGCCTATCGACCCAAATATCCTCCAACTCAGCAAAGTTCTGGAAATGCAACGGCCTATGCACGTCCGCGTAGAATCCGATCGGCACATCCATCTTCACCGGCACGGGCTTCTTCTCCACGCCTGAGAAGCTGGCGCCCATGAAGCTGTAGTTCCAGGTGTTTTGCTCCGGCACCAAGAAATAACCGCGGATCTTATCGCTCAACAATAGTTGGGTCTTCTCGCCCATGCCGGAGGTGCTGAAGCCGGAAGGCATGTCGGACCCCAGGTCTTTGTTCTCGGAACCCCATTTGTAACCTTGAGGTGTTAGGGCCCAGGCGGCGAGGGAGACGGAGCCAGGAGTGAAGGAGACGGTCATTGTGACTGTTTTCTTGTCCCAGCTCGAGTGGGAAGACATGAGGCGCGCATGATGGGTTACGTCTGCGGATGTCATGTAGGGAGGTTCGTTGCCAGCCACTGTGTGTATGATACCCAAAGGCTCCAGAGAAGAGAGGTTGGAGTGTTGCGGTAGTTGATGTGGGAGCTGCACATCACGTGTATTACCGACTTGAGGTATCATGACTATAGTGCGGATCTCCTTCACCTGGTCATTGTCAGGTGGCGAGGAACCGTAGAGGTAGCCAGCTACCTGGACACGGAGATCGGCGATGGTGATGAAGCGCTTGAGAATGTTCTTGGGCATGATGTAGGTATGATGGCCTTCTTCGTGGATATCGTCAGAAGAGATGTAGATGTTGTTGGCACGGGTGCGCAGGTTGGAGGTTGCAATGGCTCGGGTACGCCATTCTGTTTTGGAAGCGAAGGATTGTTGCTCGAATTGCGAAGTGGTGGTCACGATAATGTCTTCACCGTGGACATTTTGAGTCTTGGTGGTGACGGCAGTGAGCTGTTGCTGTTCTTGCTGCTGCTTCTCGATCTCGGCAGCTTGTTGGCGCTGCATGGATGGGGCACTGATCTCCATACCCAGGATGATGTCTCGGATTTCACTGGTGGTCAAACTGGAGGTATTGACATTGTTCTTCTTGCCGTAATCATTGAGGATAAGATCTCGCAGTTGCACTTCAACCTTGATCCAGTCTTCGTCAGACAGGGTGGGCCAGATGTGGTGCTCCTTGGTGATCACAGTCTTGTCAGGTCGGAGCAGCAGCTTCGTCTTGTCTTGATTGACATGCAGGGCACGCAGGATGAGGATCAGTCGCGAGAATGCAGTGTACGAAGAGATCGTCTTGAGCCACTCGTCGTAGAGATTGAACAGCATCATCTTTGGCTCCGTAGCGCGCAGTATCATATCACCCAACTTCTCGACCTTCATTGCAGCCTGGAAGGGCAGCTGGAGCTCGGAAGCTCGAATCGAGATATTGGGAAAGTCAAGCAGATGCACTTCCAGGGGATCCAACAGACCCTTTCTGGTGACAATAAGTTGCTTTGGCTGCTCTTCGACCGGCAGCGATCGAATCAATGCAGCCACTTCCTCTGCAGTCTTCCATTTCGCTAATTGACCCAAACGCTTTTGACCAGCCCAGACACTCGTGTGAATAATCTTCAGGAACAGCTGACCTGTCCTAGGGTTGAAGATGAAGATGGCGCCGTTGATAGGCTTCGTTGTCAGATTTCCTTCGAATGTCTTGTGAATCGTGACTCGGTAGACATTGGTATCATCGATAAACAGCTGGATCTGGTTGCTGAAAAGTTCAGAATAGTTCTGCGAGTTCAAAAATTCCTGGTTGCTCTCCGATGCATACAATTGCAGACCCTTTCGGATACGCTCCCTTAGCACATACAAAGCAGGGTTGGCCTTCATAACTTTGGCCATGGCTTGCTGGACGAGCGTCTTAAGACCAGGGAAGTATTGACCATACGCAGAGTAAAGATTGTATGCAAGATCAATACCAATCATCAAACCAGTGGCAGACGGGTAGATACTCATGCTGTCGGTGGTGTAATCTAGGTATTTCGCACGCACGTATCGCTCAATATCGTGAGAGTCGTAGTCACCATATCGCAGCTGGACGTCGACCCAGAACTTGTTGGTGGTTGTAGGCTCTGTGATGTCCTTAGTGTCGAACAGGATCGATGGTCTTGTCACGTTCCATTTGTGTGTAGCGAAGAGGAGGATATCAGCGCAAGAGCTGTTCATCTTGTAGGACTTTCTCGGATGGATTGTCTCCTTTTGCACCGTCTCGATACCCAGCTGATCTAACTCTTGATCAAAGACCTGGCACAAATCCATAACGACTGACTCGTGAATCTTCTGCCACAGATGGGCACGGAAGATCTGAATCAGCGAAATCTTCAAAGTGGGAATCTTGCCATGCAAGAAGATACCAGTCAGATCAAGTTGCACCTGAAACCCGACGTAGACGTTGGCACGATTGATCGTAGGCGACCACCAAAGCGTGAACCGACGATTAGGAATCTGATTGAGACCGGAACGTTGGGCATTGGTCAACTTCTTGAACTTCATAGATTCTTCGAAACCGGAAGCTTTCTCCCAAAAGAGACCTTCCCATGATGGGAAAGCCGTGGCCTTGAATAGCGTGTGCTCAAGGATAGTCTCAACACCACCAAGAGCTTGAATGACATCTGTTCGGTAGGCGTTGAGATTCCAGAGCTTTCCGTCGTGGCGCTGACTGGTCCACCAGAATGGATTGCTCTTCATCAGCTGGTATGTCTTGAACTCAGTACGAGCCCTGAAACCCTTGTCGAAGCTTAAGGTGCTTCGATCTTTCTGGAACAAGGTATTGATACGTGGCAGACCGCGATCCCAGCTGTCCTCCAAGTCTTCAAGTGTCAGTCTTCGGTTCTGCTGATTGGCTTCTTGGCGCTTCTGGGAGTACTCGGTCCAAACACGCTGCGAATCGATAAATTCGGCTTCCCATGGGATGATGTATCGGAAGATGTTGGGAATGAGAGTCTCCTCATCATGGCTCATACCAGATCGGTAATGCGTGACGCCTACGTCCGTCTGCTTCGACCATCGCTTGTCGCTAGTTGGGATGAGGATGTGAGACCCAGAAATCATACCGAGACCTCCGAGCTCCTTTGGCGTATAAAACACTGCAGGCGGGAATCTTGAAGGCATCTTGGAATTTAGACCGATCTTGACACGAGTCTGAATCTTAGTCTCGCACTTGACGATGGTATCGAGTAGGTTGACGGTCGAAACCGCCGCTTCACGGTAGTAAGTGAACAATGCGATCAAACTAGTGTTCCATTTGTTGGCAATCTTCGTAAACGTAGTAGAGCCAGAGGACATCAAGATTTGTCTGATGCGGTTGTTAAACTTCTGAATGTCCTCCTCTGTGACCTGTAAGAACGCATGAGCAGTTCGCTCCTTTGTGGTGTTATCCACAAGCGACCAAACACTGTCCTTGACAGGGAACTCCTCATTGAGGTTCCGAGTCTTGGGCAGGATGCGAACTTCGAATCCACTCATCGAGAAAAGCAAATTAGGATTGTCTCTGCTGTACACGCTGGCGAATGTGTCGTCCCATTCGATGGTGGTGATTGATCTTGGCAATCGGTTCTTGAGATCCCAGAAAACAGCGCGGCCAAGATTGACGTCGTGCCTCATCAACCTCATCCTTGAATCTCGCGGCCAACACTTCTTGTTGCGATATCCAATTACGTTCTCAAAGTTGGGATCTGGCTGCTCTGTCAAGAAACGCTGGATGAGATCTCTTGATTCATCGGCAGAGAACCTCAGGAAGACCCAGATACGGTCAATGTATCTGGTGTATAGTCGGATAGGATGCCTAGTCTCTGTCTTGCGGTCTCTGAATTGCAAGAAGTCGTTGGGACTCTGAGGTGGGCCAGCAATTTCGCTTGCACGCTGCAGACCAAGCAGCAGCAGGTCAAGGACTAGGCCGTAGTATTGGAAGACAAAGGCTGAGAATTGCAGACCCCTGATCATCCCGTAGCTGTTGGTGTGGTTCATGTCCTTGTAATTCAGCTGCACATTGTTCTTTGACGTGATATAATCTGCCAAGTTATGGTCCATTATCAAGCGCAAAAGCCTGTTCAACAGCGTAAGATCGATCTTCTCATACACCTTCGAAAGCTGAGTCTCGATCATGACGTTGCACTCCCCATCGGCTGTCTCCCAAACACCGCCCAAGTTGTTGATACCTTGAGCCCATTTGTAGGTGAGTAGCGGTGGAACCTCCGAGTCAGAGGGCTTGATCCAGGCGGGGAACAAGTGTCTTTGATCAGCCTGGTACCAAAGATACTGGTCGAGGTAGGCATCGGTGATCTTCTCTATAGGCTCAATATCGTAGACAGGGTTGATGGAGCTGTAGTTGTCATTCATGTCAATGCCAACTTCCTTGAAAGCACGCTGCGTAAGCAAGAAGCGCTTAATACGTGTGAGTGTCGTTCCCGGAGAGTCGTAAGCCTGCTCGATTAGGGCAAGCTCTTCTCTTTGGTTTTGATTCAGACGACCCTTGACCGAGTATGCTTCTCGCAGTCGTTCCAGGGCCAGAATCAGGATCTTGGTGTCGTGCTTGTACGATACAGCGGGGAAAGGTATAGGAGAGTACTTTCTCGACTCGAGCCAATGAACTGTCGTGGTGTAGATGGCCACGGCTTCTTCCGACGAGACATAGGGCCCATCTTTCATATAGTTGTGCTGTCGCTCTTGCTCTGCCTTCAGCCACAATCGAGTGAGACGGCCGAGGTTTTTCTTTGCGACAGTCTTGTCAACAGTAGCACCTCTCCTAATACGCTCTCGATTGTAGTGGGCAACCGAAATCCACCAGTCGGCCTTGCTCTTGACATATCGCAGTATGATATTCTCAATAGGCGCAGGCAGGCCAGGCACCTTCCAAGGTATGTTACTCTTCCAACACCTCCAAGCTTCAGACAGATGTTGCAGCACGGTGTTGACCTTGTTCTGCTTGATACCTTCAGGCATCATGTCCATTAAGTCAGCCATGACAGAGGCACGAAGCTCAAGGTCGAAATGAGACTCGACTCTCTGCTTTGTGACAGTCTTAGCCACACCCTTACTGTGTCGACCCTCGAATTGTCGAGAAAGCAGGTTACCAAGCCACCTCTCAAGCAATGGGATGATACCGCGCATGAAGAACAGCCAGACTCTCCAGGCAGGTGCCCAGAAGCCGCATCCAGGTCCTTTGCCGACTGGGCCAGAATTGAACCGATAGTAGATCAGATGCTTTAAATCTTTGCATGATCGAATCTGGTGCATGAGCTTGTACTTGTATCGGTACATACCGGTAAGCTGTCCGACGTGGTTGAAGGCATACAGAATTCCATCGGCCAATTGAAAGGCGTCGATATTGCCGAGGCGGTACTGGACTTGAGCATCGACAATCAGCTTTGTCAGGCGCAAGATTTCCCGCATCAAATGGAAAGCGTTCCCGAAGCGCGACTTCTTTCGTTCTTTTGTCGTGAGCGTTTTAACAGGCTTCAGATTGAAGTTGTAGTCCAGATGAAGATACGTCAGGTTCTTGCGATGAATGAGGAGGTTCAGCATATTGAAGCCCTGCCTGCAGACCTGAAGACCGGCCTCGACCCAGTCGATCGTTGTCTGCTGAAAGAACTTCGTTGACCGGAGTGACTTCATCAAGTTTTGCTTATTTTGCGCTTTGGGCTTTTTCTTGTGCAGCTCATTCAAGACGAAGGTTTTCAGAAGCTTCTGGTATGAAACTCTGACTTTGACTGGTTGACCTTGCGGGCAATGCTCCAGATACCATTGCTTGACCAAAGGCACGTCTTGAGCACGCACCATCTTTCCAGACCGACGGTCAAAGGGGAACGGCGCCCACCACAGTGAGATGGCCGATGAGGTCTCGCTTGTGTAGAGTTCTTCGTCCGCCAAGAACGGCTCCATGTTACCAGGCAATGTGAATTCCTCGTCCTCCATGTTGCCGTGTCCAAAGATTTCATCTTCATGGCTGACGGTGATGTTTTTGGGTGCAACGGAGCGTGAAGATATTGGGTTGATGACAGGATCGAAGTAGAAGGCTGGAAGACTCGGGTCTTCAGCTCGGACATAGACCACTTGCGGATGGGAGTACCACGAAAGCTTAACGCTTCGAGGTAGCGAGTTGTATAGAAATGGGAAAGCCACGCGGTACTCAGTCCTGATAGGTGCTCGGAAGATGATGCGGTCGATCGCGTTGAATTCGCCGAAGTCTTCATCATTTGGATCAACGTCCTTGTAGAGTGGCTCGAACCTTGGGCCACCCGGTATGGCGACGTTCAAAGCCTTTGCCGTCTCAAAACTCGAAAGGTCGAACATATGAAAGTAGTTCTGATCCACCAGATCGCTCAACAGCTGGTGACTCAGCCGGTAGAGGGTGGCCATTTGCGGCAAACTTAGGTTCCATTCTTTGTAGCTTGGCCCGTTGACATGTGGAGTATCCAGGAGGGGTCGATGCTCGTAAAGCCAGTCGAGGACGGGTCCATCTTCAGCTTCGTCGAGCTCCATCTGGATCGGCTCTAATGGCTCCACATCTTCAATATTCTCCGACCACGAAAGCGGGGGCTCTTCGTCGTCAAAAGGTGGAAATCTCATCCTCTTGAAATGTCGTCTATCGCTCTTCTCCCTTCGCATGCACACCCACATCGTAGCCCACTGCGCATGAAAGACGGGCTCAATCACCCTCGGTGTTTCATTTACCATCGTCAAGCACCCGTTGACATGATATAGCACTTTCACCTCCCTCGCCGACTCCCAAGGCATGGGCATATTCTCTAGCAGTTTCAGCACCGCGTGCGGCATGAACTTCAAAGCACCTAGATAGCTCCGCTTGTCACTGCTGAATTTCTTCTGTGACACATCTCCAATATCCTTGACGATCTTCCGTAGATGCTCCGGTGGCATATCAGCTTTCTGTGTCTCCACGAATCCTCCCTTTCGCTTCTCCCCAAAGCGGTTTCGCTGCGACCGTAGCCATTCCTTCTTTTTCTGGGCGAACTTCGCGACTTGGGGATCGGCAGGCGGTTGGTAGCCAGGTGGTGGTGGCGCCGAAGGCATCGAGTGAGGTCCTGCTCCCCAGCCTGGCGGCGGAGGTGGCGGAAGAGAAGACATGGTGAATTGGTGATGAGTTGTTCTCGACTTCTATTCTACTTCATCAAGTATTGCAGAGGCGCGATGGAAGACCTGCTGGCGGAGCAAAGCACCTCTCAGATCTCAGATACGCTGCGGCAGCGACCCTATGCTATGAGCCTGCACGATTGTTGATAGCCAGATTGTCTCTTCCCTCATCTGCTATCACTCGGAGGGAGCGACTTCGTGATGGTGTTGGTGCTCTTCCAAAAGTGGCGGCTCTGCAAAAACGTTCGAGATACGCCAAGCCGCTAGATTTTAGCGCCTCGGCTATCAGTATCACACATCGCGAATTTTGGTCAAGCTCATCGACGACGCAAACCAACCTTGACCTCCACAGTAACCAGTGATCAAGTCGTCAAGATGGGTGCGAGGTTAGCATACGTGAGTTGTCTTCTATCACCCCCAGATAAGCCAATGCTAACGTTCTTGATGCGCAGCGACGGAGAAATCCGTAAGTCTCTCTGCGAACAGCAAGCCTGCCATGTCCAGGCCCCACGGATCGGGGAATGGTGACTGATGAGCTCCGACCAGATACAACACACGTTCCAACAAAGTCCGAATCGTCAAGACGCCAGGGGGAAAACTCCAATACCAGCACACCAAGAAGAAGGGCAGCCCGCCAAAGTGCGGTGACTGTGGCACCAAGCTCCCAGGCGTTAGTCCCCCCGCCCCCCTACACTCTTCCTACAAGCTCTACATCCACGAGATTTTCCTCTCCGGTCCCAAAATCCCAGGCGATCAAACCTGCTGACTCGCTGTCCGGGTCTCTAGATCCCCGCTCTCCGGCCCCGTGAATACGCCAAAATCTCCAAGCCTAAGAAAACCGTGCAGCGCGCATATGGGGGCTCGAGGTGTTCGAACTGTGTGAAGGATAGGGTCGTGAGGGCGTTTTTGATTGAGGAGCAGAAGATTGTGAAGAAGGTGCTGAAGGAGAATCTGGCGAAGAAGCGTTAAGAGGGTGGTGCATCAGGTGGAAGGGTTTATTGTGGTCGGCACGATGGCTACGATTGCATAGAAAACCGTTCAAGCTCGTATCCTATTTGATTGCCATGTTTTGTGATCATATGCTATGCCGACTTTCTAACCATCCTCGTTATTTCTCCGGCTATAGCCCCGGAACGCTACCATTATTCAGGCTGTTCGATCCACCAAGATCCATTGGTTACCGTTGTTGTTATTATACGCCTTCTTTTCTATTTCGGCATTATTCTCCTTCCCACACGCACCGTCCTTCACCGACCCCTCCGCGTATCTATAACCAGCCACCACATCACAAGTACGAGCTGTGCACCCGTTTGCTGCATGGAAAGCTGGGTCAAAGTCCTGGACAGTGCCGGTCGTGAAAATCGGAGAATAGCTATCGGAGTTGTCACAGCGCATTCTCGCAATCACATCAACATGGCCGTATGCAGCATTGCCATAGATGGTATTGCTACCACTACACAGGTCAGCTATTCATCCTTCAACCCACCGTTGAGCTCTTCGGCTTACGAATAGTCAGAGACAGCACAGTCCATCGGCGGACAAGTGAACCAAATCCGGTATCAGACCCCGTGAATCTGATCCGCCTCCTCTTCAACAAATTGGCAGGGGCCAAAGCAGCGAGAGCAAAACCAAAATCCTTGCTCAACAAACCGAAAGTTGAGACATCAGTCCCCCCTCAACCAGCGAGCCCGGAAACCAGTATCCTACCGTAGATTGCAGACAAGAAGAGCCACACGACGAGACTCCCTCACCTCACCAGGGCACTCGTGTCTTCATCTCTGCCAACACAAGCGAACAAGATGTCGGGCGTGGAGCGGACTTTCTTGCTACAAGCAACAGCATGAGCCGCAAGTTTCATACTAATCTTGAGGGACCAGGGGTGTTAAGCTCACCAGAGATCTATAACCGCATCGTCGTACCCATAACGGGAAGACAACACGACGGGTTCGGAGCCATCTCTATTGCTTCAGGGACTTCGTCAGCCCCCATCTAGAACGCGGTGCAAGTAGGGTGAGGTTTGACTCACTCGATTTGCACAACGAAGATCGCACTGCGTTTCGATGGATTACAGGATACAGTTGGCGTCAACATGGTCTCTGTCTGATTGGGTGACGGTCCTGGGATGGGCTGGTGTCGATGATCCGGTGCAGTTTTTCGCCTACCAGATCGATCGTCTGATCGAGGATGTCGGTAAGAGAGGAAGGTGTCTGAGGAGCAAGAGCAAGTAGAAAGAGTAGAGGAATGGATTTAGAGCCGCGATTGCCGAGCTGCAGTGAATGTTGCTACGAAATGGTGCAGATGAATACAACACAAGGCGACTGGTGTGCTACAATGCATATCGGCCCTCAGTTATGCACAGTGAATGTTTATAGATTAGTGGTGAAGATGGAGCCAAAGTCCCTTCCATTCAGTATCTCGCAGACTTTTATCTCGCATGCATCGCCGTAATTCTATTGATCTTCATAATGACCAAGTCCAAATGCATGCAAGTTCGCAAATCCAAGCCGCTTCGAGCTTTCCAACCTTTCTCCCTTTTTCACACCTCAAATCTCCAACACTCTCATCATCTGTGCTGCTTCCGTCATCACACACTCCTTTGACATCTCCGTCAGATAACTCCGCTCAAGAGATGTACTCGCAATCGGCCAGACGTCTCCTCTTATCCGGTCCAGAGGTCCAGCCACCGAGTCCTCCAACACCAGCTTCCGCTTCTCCTCCATCTCGACAAGCCACTCGATGAGATCCAGCCGCCCCTCCATGATCTCGAGGACCACCCCGCCGCAGCCGTCGGCGTCGCCGGTCGCGAATCGCCACACCCCCGACGCGAAAGCCTCGCGGACGAAGTCAGGCCAGTAATCGACCAGGGGCACCACGGCACAAGGGATGTAGTCCACCATGGCGTACCCACGAGGTCCAAACGGCATTTCTTTCACCTTGGTCGTCAAGAAGTGCTTCTGGATGGTGGCGGGCTGTTCGCGGAAAGATCTGGCGATCGGGTCCGAGACGTCTTGGGCTCGCGTTTGGAGCTGCCAGATTGCCTGCAGAGCTTCCTGGCGTTCCTGCCCGGCCGCGTAGGTGAGGAGGACCGGCGTCGTTTTGGCGAGCTCGAGCATTCCTCGTCCCATGGCCTCGTCGCAGTACGGTGTCAGAATTTGGACGTCGAGGCCCAGTACCATAGAAATGGCGGTGTCCGACAGACTCATCCGCGTTGCAGCTGATTGTTTGATGCACTGTATCCCCTTGCTGATCTCTTGGTCAATGATTTTCCTCAGCGCCCTGATGTTGAGGGTTTCGTGATTTTGAGATGAAGGCATGTCTGATGTACGTCGTGGAGTTTGACGATAAGGTTGCCACGAACGAGTCATGAGCTTGAAATGGTGATAGAAAAGATGAAAGCAATGATGTTGAGGTGGTCCAGTGTTGGGCCGTGGTACCTTGACGGAACGATGAAGGCAATGATGTTACTGTGAAATCCTCCTTGACTTGAGACGTTGGATGGAACGTTGAAGATGAATCTGAAGATATTGTACTTCCCAAGTCCGAAGCCTAAGATAATAAACACAGTATGTCTTTGTCGCTGATGATTAGGTCTTGAATGTAGTATGCTATAAGAAGGATCATCGCTCTGGTCGGACGAGAAGACTTTATAAGAAGCGAAGACTGTCGATAGTGATGCGACCCAGGAAGTGATGAGTAAGACGTTCACCCGCCAACTCAGGGCGCAAAGTAGCAGGAGTGATACCCTTGAAAATCTGAAGAAAGCATTCACACCGAGCGACTGTAAGACGCAGATAAGATACAGTGAACCGGATGAAGCGTGATTGGCTGCAAATGAAATTAGTACCTCATACGGATGACCCTAGCCCTTAGTTTTAGACTCAGAAGAAAATGACATGTACGGAAGAATTAGATGTAAAAAAGGAACTAGACATACATGCTGACGTGATGTAAGAGGTTCATGAGATTCATGCCAATGTTCACTTCCTCATAAATCAAACGCACCCTCAGACGCAACATCGGAAGCCCACTCCACATTCGATGAGCTCGAACTTCCCGTCCACATACTGTCCACAAAATCTTGCTCGACATCACTCCACCCTTCGGTTCCAAGACTGTCATCGACCTCTTCCCACTCCAATTGTATATCCACATCTGCCAGCGGCGCAGCTTCCACCGCATCTTCAACATTTGCTTTATCCTCTCTCGATTCGGAGCTCGTGTCCGTCTGCTCTCCTGGCGGAATGGGCCACGGGGACACAGGCTGTCTGAATTCCTTGAATGACGGATATTTTAAAGTGAGAAGGGTGAGATCTGCAGCATCTATTATACACTTTTCACTGTTCCGCGAGATGGAGGCAGTTGAAGGTTCGAAGAGAAGTGGCGGTTCATTCTGACCAGAAGCCCTCTTGGGGCTTTCTAAGAGGTCACCGGAAGTTTTGTCGATTGCCTCAATTGCAGCGCGGAGGTCATTTGTTCGAGACGAATAAAGTGGTACTTCTCTCTGGGAAATTCTACTGTGGCGTGCCGACTCATCAGCGCTTGTTGGATGGTCTAGGCTTGCAATTAGCGGCTGTACGGAGGCAAAGCCAAGGCTGGGAGAGCAGAATACCATTTGATTGTCTGGGTATCGGGTAACTCTTATCATACTTATACCAAAAGCTTTCTCCGTATTTGATAGCGGTTTCGTAAGCATTTCTTGAGCCCTTTTGCGACTGCTGCGACTGATCCCGAAGACCCTCATTTTGTAGGATTTCTGTCTTAGCCGCCTCAACCATCGCAGCTTCAAGCTTCTGCTCCAGGGGGTTTTTGACACTAGCAAGAAGTTGCTTGACAGATCCGGTCCTTGTAGCCTCAGACCTTGGAACCGACACGGCAGCCTTGCGCTCCTCCTCCTCCTTCTTTCGGTCTTTCTCTTCTTTATACTTGCGGTATGCTTCTTGCGAAGCCATTTTAGACCTGAGATGCACTGAAAATGCCAGTTCAGACATTACATTCTGCTCTACGTCGTCCTGGTGCACGGTGTGAACTGGTGGCAGGATGCCAGACATCCTTGAGGGTCCTGGGTGTAGATTTCCAGGCTCTGCAGCAGGAAGCTGCACCTTCTGTTCCTCGCGCTTCTGTTGAGCGAGGTTTCGCTGTCCGGCGCCGTGCCTAGCTTGAGCATCTAATAAGATATGACTGATACGCTCATGTACCCATGAACCGGAAGGTGGAGTCTCGCTCTGCTGCTCTTGAGCTTT
The DNA here is from genome assembly GCF_014066305.1 of Letharia columbiana. Classification (NCBI taxonomy): domain Eukaryota; kingdom Fungi; phylum Ascomycota; class Lecanoromycetes; order Lecanorales; family Parmeliaceae; genus Letharia; species Letharia columbiana. Next base: position 32,592 of record NW_023501049.1, on the reverse strand, counting down.
CGATTGCTCCTGCATCTGCTGAGCATGTTTCCCCTTGGGAGCGCAAGTTCGTGGAGAAAGGTGGCTCTTGGGGTCTATCATACGAAGCGGGAGTGCTGCTTGTGATATTGAACACTCGCCATCGGATTGTTGGCCACCAAGACCCATCCTTGCCAATCTCCTTTTCTGGTCAGCAATCTCAAATTCGAGATACCCACGCTGATCGTGCCGCGTTCTTGGACTCTGTTGCTGCTCGTGTTCTTCATTTGCGAAGTTCAGGGGACGTGGTCTAGACTTTGGTTGCGAATGTTGGCAAACTACTCCGGACAGCTGTCGATGGGTGTTGTCCTTCCCGTTATTTGCCTTTGCGGGAGGGAATTTGCACTGCTGCAACGCTGCGAAAGCGCGTTGTTCCACCATGTGCATCTCTTCAATCTTGGCCCATCGGTCGATTGCTTCTTGTTGAACACAAGCTTTGCGTTTGCGATGTTCTTCGAGTTCAGATGCCGACAAATGTCGTACGCTCAACTCGAGCGCTCTTAATCGCTCGTCCATACTATCGTCTCCCCGGTCCAGACGTGAGTAATCCAGGTATACTGGGCCAGCAGATGGTTGGTAGGGCGACTGGTGGGAGCAGTGACGATACATGACTGCAGTAGGAGGAATTGGTCGATTTTTGAGAAGGCTGACCGTGCCGGACTTGTGAACTATATTACTAACCACAAGGCTTGCGGCTTCATTGTTTAGGACCGTCGAACGTGAAGGGAAGAGGGAAGGAAAGAGGGAGTTCCAGCTTTTGAGCGAAGGCAGGAGAAAATAAGTTTTTTGGGGGAGCGCCATGTGGAAAAGCCCATTTCGCTGGAAGAGTCAGTTGCGCAAAGCCCGCATATTGGCTCACCTTAACCTTCATCTCCAATCTGTCCGATCCACACGCCACTCAACCTTATATCACACAAGCGGTCTCATGTGGCGACCACGAGGCCATCGATAGACATGAGAGTATGTCAAGTGGATTAGGCGTTAGGCGGGCGCTGAGAGCGGCGCAAGCCGAAGGCCCAGAGCACGCCTGGACTTGTTAATAGTATTATCGTGGCAGAGATGTGTACTTTGAAAGAGAAAATAGTAATACCGGAGAGTTACGTATGTGTAAATGGGGAAATTTGTAAATTGCATACATGTAAATAGGTTGTGTGGACTCAATTATTGGGGCGCCCCTTTTTCTAAAAGCCGTTCGTCTGGAAGCTTGTGACGTCCCATCCGTTCTCGATATCGTACTCACGAGGTGGCGTTGTTCCATGTAGCACGTTATAATGCACCTCACCAGTGCAATTCCCCTTCAAGCAATCAGCAATTTCCGTGCCTACAGCCTGGCCCTCAAACCATGCCCCATGCAGAAAGCCGTAGTATTCCGTACTCGTTGCTTCGCCAGCGAAATAAAGTCGGCCGATATTCGCTCTGAGATTCTCGTGCATTTCCAGACTCGTTCCAGGAGGCCAATTGGAGTAGCTGCCATAGGCCCATGGCTCCAAGCTCCAACGTGGGTACATGAATGCTATTGGTTCAGGGACATTTTCAGCGCCGAACATGTCCCGCAGCACATCCAGGACTTGGGCCTTTGTAGTCGCATCATCCTGATTCTCTACCACATAGCTTTGATCCTGCACGACGGTCACGAAAATGATACCAGAGCCTGGAAGGAAGCCTGGGCTATCTAGGGATTGCCAAACAGGGTAATAGCCACGCTCATTAGGGTCGGCGTAGAGAAAAAATTGGTAGGATGTGTTCCAAAACACCTCATCGGGAGGAAATTGCAGGAAGATCTTGGTATAGGTAGCCATTGAAAAGGTCTCGATACCCATTTGTTTCCAAGAGGGAAAGGCCGGAGAAAAGGTTACAGCATCATTCTGCAGGACGCCAAGACTGTTTTTGTTAGTGAGTATCCAACGATCAGGGATGGTATTGCAGCCTACGAGAATGTGCAAATCGCATAGTCAGCCTCGACACAACTCCCATCCTTATTGTATACCGTCACACCCTTGTCGCTGTAGGATACGTTCGTGACAATCGTGTTGAGCAATAGTCTTGGGTCATTCGCAGTCAAAAATGTCGATGCTTCGCCTCGTATGAAGGCATTGAAGCCACGCGAATCGAAGACGTAGTTGTTCGCATCCGAATATTGATAGAACGTCGTGTTCTGAAATTCATCAGCTGACGTAGAAGATGGTGGTGATGATATAAGCTTACATAGTTGACAATAGCAAACTCTTGAGAGCTCAATTCCTGTCTTTGATCAGCTCTGTTTTGTAACCAGACTCTCAGAATCTGCCCTACTGGACTCTGCCCATACTCCCAATCGAACTCCCACCATTCGACTGCTTGGGCTTCCATGTCATTGCCCGGTTTCCAGCCCGCAAGGCTTAATCCAGATCGAAAGCTCCGATCTTGTAGGTTGTCGCTCAGAATGTATCCCGCATCTTGCTCCACCGTCGAATATGGATCCCCCTCATAATCATCAATCAGATCTGTGAAATCCACAGCACCATTCTGGTTGAAGGTCTCGATCGACGAGTAGTTGGAATAGCTTGGAACATCAGCTCTAGTCCGAAGAGATGTTGCATTGCAAGACTAACGTGTTCGTCAAGTTTGAAAGCTCGGCCTATCATTGTTGTTCAGCTCGCATAGTCTCAGGCAAACATGACTTAGAAAATAGCATACCAATATCCATATTGGATTGACTGGGCCTCCAGGCGTGAATGTGCCTTGGACCTATGGTAAGGAGGTTTAGTAAGCGGGTCCGCCAATTCTCTTTAACATTCAGCATACCCAATTGGCGCCCAGTTCCACGGTATATGATTGATTCTTTGCGCCAAAGGCAGTATGGGCAACTCTCCCTCCGATAACGCTGTTGTATTCCACGATCAAGAAGTCCGTTACAGAGGCATTGGAGAGAGCTTGCTGTTGGGGGTCAGTGCAGGTATCTGGATTGGTAGAGCTCGAGAGATAAATACAGCAGCGGTTATCCCTGCTGTGCCTGCACCGCTGTTGGTAAAGAATCAGCATCAATCGCAGTTGAATGCGCACGGGACTCACAGAATGGCAACCTTGGTCTTCTGGCACGTGCCATTACGCTTCTGCAACGGCGAGGCATTGGCCAATCCCAGAGCCAGGCAAGCACAGAAAACGTTCCGAACATTGAACTGCATGGCGGAGTCGTCAGTTGACCTTGAGGTACTGCAGGCAGCTGGAAGCTTTGAAGTACCAAAGTGTTACGTACCGCTAGCCATTCCCCTCATACTCGACGTCCCTGACGCAGGGTACTGTAATAATCATAATGCTAATCGCAATCAAGCCTATCAAGCGAAGCTTCAATGCAGTTCGACGGCAATCATGCAGAGCGGTCCCGGGTCTACCGATATGGCGGCATGAACGTTTGTCGAAAAAGGAAGGTGGCTGGGATAGAAAGGCGATTCTGCAGGTCTTGGCATTGAGCCGATAAGATAAGGGTTTTGTCTATAAAGTAATTGAATAAAGTAAAGTAATAAGCAATACAAGAAGCTTGCAGCCCAGAAAATGGGGATAAGAGGGTTTTAGGTCGAAGAGATTAAAGCCAGAGGTATCATAGTTTTTCATTATTGACTGCACCACGGACGGCACTGCAAACCACGAAGATGTAGTTAAATCCGGACGTGGTCAAAATCCTTGCGCTGATCGGGTGACTGTAAATACATACTCTAATCTCTTCGAGTTCTGCAGTCGCCTCCATGGACACGCGGGCAATCCAATCAAGCACTTTAATAGAGTCCCCCGTCACAACGGGCCCACGCCGACTCGAGATATGACCATGCAGTCAAACTTCTGGCCCCTTTAAACACCGGTGTGTCCAAGGACCACACTCCTTCCCTGAAGGACCCAAGCACCTTGGTTTGTATTCTATTTGAACTCACTTATGGCGCCACTGCGGAAGTGGTAGATGCGGTATTCGCACTTTTGACGGGCTCAAGATGCAGATCCGACACGCCAAGGTTGCTGAGAGTGAAAAGGGACGTCAGAGGCAACCGAGAAAAATGAGAAAGCCACAATAGTAGAGAAGACCACCAATCGAATATAGATGGCAGAGCTGAGTGTCGGTGTTTCTTTGTAAGCAATTGATCCTTGGCTTGTTCTAGCGGGTTCCTTCGGAAACAGTTGAGCAACTCTCGAGGACCTTGCTGTGGGATTTGAGTTGAGAGTTCATTGTACGCTTTCTTCCGCCGCACGCACAGAGCATATTGTAGGCTCACATATCAAAGCCACAAGTTCAACTAGATTGCTAGTCTTATGCAAAGACACGAGGACTACGACGATAAAGTACGCCGTACTCAAGACGGGCACTGGAATACGAGTGAGGCGGTCTTCGGAAGTCATACAGAACTCGTCAGACTTTGGCTAAACAAATCGTGAAACAAGAGGAATACGAGAAGTGCTTGCGTAGAGCACGACGCACGAGCGACGATCGAGAAACAACTCAAAGACCGCGGATGAAGCTGCCAGCGACCACTCCTGTGATTGTGGCGTAAGCGGTACAGTACGTAGACTTCCAGTTTTACAAACAGCTCGAAGATCAAAAAAATATATTCCTCCACTCCCAATCATAGAGCCAATGCCCCGCTGCCCAAGATAAACCTCACGTACGCAATCCCACCCACCACGGTCCCTACACCTGCAAGCCATGAATATCAACGGCGCTGCAATCCTCGCCGTCGACACTGTCCTCAGAAATAATAAACTTAACAACAATAATAACGATGACGAAGAAAAAACCCACCCACTGTCCCCTAGACGTGTAGAGCAGAGCAGAGCAGAGCAGAGCCAAGGCCAAGCCATCATCCCGCCTCCAAACCCAAAAAGCCTCCGTTTCGAAACACCCACCCCCCTCACCAAACCAAACCGACCAATCGCCTCCATTCTCCTCCCTCTTACATACTTTACCTAACACGCCCATGCGACTATCTAATCAACCCTCCAATCGCCCTCGCCCCTCTCTCGCTCGCTCGCTGTGGCTGAGCTGAGAGCGTCCCCCTTCCCCCCCTCGCGGGTGACAAAAAGATAGGAACGCCAAGCCAGACGACTGCGCGGAGACACACATACAAATTTCTACGTACCTATCTCTCTGTTCTAGTATCCTGTCATTATGCTCCTTTACCGTCGTCTATGACTGCTTTGTAATCTATTCGGCATACCACCTACTATCCACTCTCTCGTTAATAATGAATAAACGATCTGGAAATATTTAAAGTACCGTAGTCCACCCCTCATCAATTAGTGCCTAACCTAGTCGTACGGTACTGTTGTCAGTGCGGGCTTGGCGTTCCGATCTTTTGTCACCCGCGAGCCACCCCCCCCCTGGGCCCCCCCCCCTCTTGGGTCGGAGATTAAAGGCCATCCATACCGCAAGGCTGTGTGCCACCCTACCTCACCTTACCTCTGGATCGTCAGGTACGCACGGGGATATTTTTCATACCTACGTGTAAGAGGCTAGTGGGGGTCGTGTTTGATCGGCAGTTCTTTCCTTTCGGATTTTCTTTCGGATTTTTCTTAATCTGTTAAATAACTACTACTACGTACATACATCGTCGCACGGTGCACGCTTGGTAGAGTAGGATGCTACCCCACGGCGCACGTGCGGATGGTAACATGGGGTCCGGGAAGGGTCGCATTCGAAACTTCAATCTATTCGAATCAATCAATCAATCAGTCAGTCGCGTTCCACGGGGGGCGTCAAACGTCGCACTCGACGATCGGAAAAACCAATTGGGGCAGGTGGGATCCCTTTCTTCGTGAGGTGGCATTTATTCAATGGTGTAATTTGGCGATGATGCCCTCCGGGTCGTCAGCCTCACTCGGGAATCATATTCGCGGTCGGTTAGATGGAGATGTGATGATGATGCTGTTACACATCGGTTTCATTTTCCAATTCCTGATTGTGGAGATCGGCCGTGGCGGCGAGTCAGGGTTCCTTTTCTTTGGAGTGTGTTCCGCCTGAGGCTCCTTTTCTCAGCTGGGGCGTTACGCCTCCAAAAGATGATTTTTTTTTAGGTTTTTGGTGGTGGTTTTTTTTTGGGGCGGTTGCTGATTCAGCAATACAAGTAGAGGAAAGCTGAAGGCGAGATGACGGCGAGATGACCAAGACTGTTGCACCAGTGGGATTTGAACGCGATGATGAGGAAAAGTGTGACGAGTGAGATGCTGACGCCTACAAGGTTTTCGAGAGAGGATTTAGATTCCTCCGTAGCACTAGGTGTTTGCCTAAGGAGTCATAAGGTTGTGTCGCTGAATAGATACGAATAGCAATACAGTATGTAGGATCGTGATGACAGAGTAACGATGATGATTACTGCGCCGGACCCATGCAATCAGACCGCGACGCTCGCCAGGAAGCAACCCAAGAAAACTCGTAGCATACGTAGCTAAACGGATAGACCAATTGGTATCATAGCAAGCAATCGCTCGCCGAACGCTCACCGACAATATGCATCGACGCCGACTGATAATCTATGTTCGTTAAGTCCAACCCCTTTATACACCGATGACTCTTTCCCTTTGATTTTCTCGGCTGATTCCGCCACGTGCGCCGCCGTGGTTAGTTGGCACGTAAGCCAAACGTAAGATGATGGATCCCGATGGTTTACTGAACCTCAAGGGCTTCGGAAGGACGGCGTTGGTCCATGGATGGCGAGATATTTGACTTCCACCGCAGTCCTCTCACAGCGTCTGTCTTGGGCTATGGGTAAACTGCGTCTGTCTCGGGCTGTGACTATGACTCAACGACTCCACGGGGCTTGTGGCGTCCCAAGGGTCCTGGAGAAAGTTGGAGGGGGTCGAGAAAGGCCCTCGTCCGGGATGTATCTCCTCCCATTTCCGAGCGCAGTATTTGGCAGGCCAGCGTTCTGATGCGCCGAAGTCCAGCATCTGATCGATCCAAAGACGTTAGCGCTACCTTCGTCTCAAAATAGCTGGAACGTGTGAGCGACGCAGGGGAGTTTCAGACTTCGGAGAGCAGGGTTCCGCTATCGCAACATTGACTCGTGGAGGGATGGTGGGCTTACCTTTGCGGCGATGATGTCGAATTGGAACTTCTCCCAGTAATCGTAGGCTTGTTCGAGGGCTTGAACCTGTGTCTCAGGATCAGATCATCATCATGGAGGGATGTAACAAAAGAGATTAAATGTGCCTGCGTACATCAGTTTCCGTCCAGGTCCTCATACGCTCGCGCAATCTTTTAAATCGCATCTGCAGCGCAGGCACTTGGTAAGATTTGCCGAGATCGGTCTGGAAGCGCACTGCGATGTCCTTCCATGGCAGATTTTCCTCTTCTTTGAGCTTGAGGAGCAGTTGCTCTTCTTCATTCAGTTCGACAGGACCCGCTTGCGAGGGGGCGCGCTTTCGCTTTTTCTGGCCATACTCGGAGTACTCTTCATCTTCTCGCATGCGCTTGAGGGTTTGCATTTGTCGGAGACCGACCGGATCTGGAGCTATTGGCACTGGTCCGTGCCGGCCTGGCGAAGCACCGGGGTTTGATACTGGGTAGTCCCCGCTGTAGTACGGACTCGGCGTCTTGGTTGACGGTACCGGCTGTGGTGACATAGAGAACATCGGGGGTGCATAGTCCTCATTCTTTATACGGAAAGGATTCTCTGTGAAAAGCAGATCCTCCACGTTCGGTCCAAATGTGCTCGGACTGCTTTTTGGCCGCGAGAACGGTGTTATGTGTGATGGATGTGTGATCGATATTGGTGGTGGTATGTGAGGACCTGATGAATATGGCGTGTTGTCGAATTCGTGTGGGTGCAAAGGTACCTGTGTCCCATAAGTTGAAGATCCAAGTCAACAAGAGAAAGAGACATACGAGAGGAGTTGGATTCCATTCAGGCTCCGAGAAGTGGTGGGGATTCATCATCTGGCTTGGGTAGATAACCTCGACGCCGGAGCTATAGTAGTGGTCCAAAGGCATGAAGACTGGATGGTAGCAACAGCAAATAGCAGCATATACCCTTCAAAAACAAATCTTGACTCTTATATAACGTGTTATGAACGCCCTGAAGGAACTTTCCACGGGTGGAATGGCAGTACTGAGGTCGAATACGTGCATGCAAGCCAAAGGTCATGCAGGTCGTTCAGTAAATGAGAAGCCAGCAGTAGCGGAGAGGAGCAAGGACAATTAGACAAATATACGATGTAGGCTGTGTGGGAGGAAATTAAATGAGTGTACGAAATACCAGCGTCGGTTTGATGGACTGTGCCAGATGCTGCGGACGACGTCTTCGACATCATCCTTGAAGCGAGAGATTGATATAAGAAAGATCGCAATCAGCGTAGAGTGAGTTTAGTGGGCTCAGCCTGGTAGCTGTTTCAAATCTTTGGGGAGAACTTAGCGTGCGTCTCGCTGTGCCATGCCTAAAGCTTCCCTGATCTGCCCCAGGGACCCATTGGCTCACAGCGAGGCTTATGGCCAAGCAAGCACGTCAAGGAAGTAGCTGTACATAGGATAGCGTCAACGCTGTCCACTGCAGAAAACGGGTCTCCGCACTCAGTCAATCCAGGTTAATTATGGCACCCAGCTGAGGCTCTTACACCTTTCGATCAAAATAGGCCCCTTCTAAGCGCCCTCAGGTCGGGAAAAAGGATCAGCTCAGGATTAGCTTGCAGGCACAAGGGGCCTATCGGCTGTCTGCCTGCTGGGTACCTTGTCTCGTGTGTGCTCGCAGTAAATCTTCCGTGATAAACATTATTACTGCACCATCGGTGTCATACGAAAGTCGGTACGCCTAACTTCTAATAAGGTACGAAGAGCGAAAGTAGCGGAATCTGTGAGTCCTCGTATTCGTGGTATCCCCACCCGCGTGCTGATCAGCCGCTGGAACCTAGAAGAAGTACGGGGGAGTCGGGGATCGTCTGTGTCAAATTGCATACCAGATCTCAACGGTTTTGGGTGTGTGATGCGAAACCAAAGCCAAGCTCGTCATAACCTTTCTCTATTACCAAGACATACGAGTCACGCATCTGCCGAACTGCCATCTTCCAAGACGCAGGTACAATTTTCTCTACCACGGTTGACTTTACATACGCACAACCGGGCATTATCGGCTCGCTGACTTCTTCTTGACCATCCTTCATTTATCTATACGAGACAAAGTCGAACTCATTCTTGTACATACAGTAGCATGTCACCGGTGCTGACCGTAGACTTGGCCGCTAGAAAGCTGCTAGAAAGTGGAGAAGCCCGTGACCCAAGTCGTACGAGGGCGAAATTATGTCGCCGTAAATCCCCCCTTCAGATGTAGCATGCATTACGGTATGCAATCGTCAGACTCCGAAGGGCCCCCCGAACAGCCCCTGATAAAATGGGTTAATCATAGTAGTAGTAGTAGTAGTAGTAATAGTAGTAATAGTAGTAATAGTAGTATTGAGGTACGGTAAGAGCATGCAACCCTGAGGTCAGATCATCTGCCTTGTGAAGGTCTAAAAGACAAATAGGTAAGGTAAGGTAATAATGTTACGGTGGTACAGTCAACAGTGGGCCGGGGCCAAAGTAGTAGAGTATTTTCCAGCCAACCTAGCGGCGACATAAGGTGCCTAAGTAAAGTAGTAAATAGACAGCGCTGTTCACGTTCTAGACCAAACTTCCCAAAATTAGCCGGTCTTTCGGCACCATTCCAGCCGCATTCGGTCAATTAGGCAAATCTACTCATCCAATCGGCTATTCTCATATGATGACTAATTTCTAAAAGAAGAAGTCTCTGCGACAGTGCAGCCTCACACAGCGGATGCCCCGAAGGATTCCCAGAATGGAACATAAAGACTCAAAAGATGAACTGGCGGGGAGTATTAAGAATAGTAGTTAGAGGAAAAATGAAGGAATGGAAGGATGAACAGGCAGTGGTCCTAGCGTTACCATGTAAGTCAGCGGTCTCGGTCATACAGAGCTCCTTTTGCCGTATTCCTCCCGGATCCATTGACGGCGCTTGGAAGATTGGACGGAGATACACGTCTGGCAGCAGAATGAGAAGAGCAACATATAATGGCTGCAGTGATGACTGCACTCAACAATGACAAGATGTGGAGACAAGATGCGAAGTATGATGATGATGATGATGATGACAATGAGATTATCGATCTTTTGTCCTACTGTGCTGATGTTTATGCATGATTTCCCTCGGCTCGGTAAAGTCCACCATCGATCAACGCACTGGCGTTTAGCAAAATGTTTCATTAACCACTCGAGGCTGTGTCGTAAGTATTGAAACACCGACAAACCCTGCAGCATGTGTAGGATTTGGCCAGCGCATGCGAAGGATCAGGTACAGGGTACTTCAGCTACAGTGCCACCTGATGCCATGAGCGAGGTACTCGGTACCATCGGACTTTGTTACTCTCTGCTCCTACTACCGGCTGACTTCTCTTGTTTAAGGTGTCGCGAACTCGTCCAAAATCCGCGAGGAGACATGAACCATCGACTGGCTTGCGCCGTTTTTGGCATGCATTCTCAACTTTCCTGTACTCTCTCCGCAACGTCATGCAGTCCACGGCGGGCGACCGCTTCTTTTGGAGGCGGCCCCCATATTGATCCGTCGACCATTCCAAGGCTGTGTCACGAGGTGGTATCGATGTGTTCCCTCTCTAGCTTATCATCCAGTTCCATCGGTCGTCCCTCTTCTTAATCTATCCAAAACAAATCTCGCCGTATGGAGGTGCCGCGGATTCCCATTCGTGTGGCTTGATCGTTCTGAGGGCCCGGTTGAGGTCTCAATTAGTAATTAATATAAGCAAGCGCTAAGCGATACCCATGTCTGGGCAGTGCGTCTTGGCTGAGATCCATCCTCAATCGCGAGGATTCATTCTCAGCTGCACGCATCATTCCTCTTCTCGAACATGGGTCGGTCTCCAGAAATCCAATTTGCTGTAAATGATCCTGATCCTCCAGGACAAGCGATGAGCATTGTATCATCATTTCCGCGCATACGTGTTGTTATCATCCAGTCTGCCGTTGGTGTCTTGGGCGGAGCTCCATATCTCATCCTCGCTGTTATCTTCCTCTACCAGTCCAGCTAATCCATCATCCTTCGAGCCGGAGTCTCCTTCCGGTTCTCGTGTTTGATCCATCACGTCCTCATCTGCAGATACAGAGATACCTCTTGGCCCCCAGTTGCCTCCTTTCTTTGATGCTTCTGCGCTGCCATTATTCCTCACTCCATCCACTGCGCCCCTCTCCTCATCGTCCATGCTTGCATCTCCTCGACCCAGTATCCTGCTAACCAGAAAGCCTCGACTGAGATCATCAGAGTCGACGACACCACCATTTCGGAGCTTGACCCTTTGCCGCGTCCAATACACCCATGCGAAGTCGACATAGAAAGCCGTTTGTATTATTCCGAAGAGTACTGCCCGCCATTCGAAATGATGCTCAGAAGATGCTAGGCGTACGATCCAATTCAGTATGTAGAACGCTCGGTATGACCCAAGCGTGAGAAGGTAGAAGGAATCGATGACTGTTGGCACGGTCGTTTGTCGGAGCAGAAGAAGTTGGGGTATAACACAAACTGATTCCAGTATGATCGAGAATGTCCATAGCATCTCAAAAAAGCTGAAATCTTTCTTTTGGGCAATGGCTGTGGCGATGGGCGCCAGGAGCACTGACCCCCCCAAACAATATGCCCCTAATCTCCACGCCTTTTCTCTTTCCCGCGTCCGGGCATAGATTTTCATCATGAGAAATATGATGTAGAGTGAAGAGAGGATATAGAAGTTCTTCAGAATGAAGTTCCATATAGAGGCAAAAGGCGGAGTCCAGAAGAGATCGAGGTAGCGTGTGATGAAAACAGCAACGTAGAGCATCTGGGTAATCAATGATACACCTAAAGCAACGCAATCAGCGAAATCCATTAAACAAGGTCGTAGATGGTTACCTTCGGCGCTCTGGTTGTCGTGTATTGCCCAGATCAAGATACATTTAGAAGCTGTATGGGACAAATCGCCCAATATACGAAACACATTCATGTTGCCCATCTTACTCTCACCCGAATGAATGACACACCAGAGTGACACTTGACAGTCTTTTTATGTGAGGAAGGTCGTGGCAAGCGTTCGCTGGAGCCTGTTGATCAGCGACCAACCCCTGCCAACATCCAAAGCCGCCACCACTGCAAGAGAGCCTTTTCCTCAAAGAGCTCAGGAAAATGCCAGCACAGTAGTGATGTTCTTGGTACGTTGCGAGGTCTTTAAGAGGCTGATTCGTGTAAGCGGTGACTTCTAAAGATAGTCATTTCGAAACAACTCAGTTCCTTTCCATTGACCCTGTGCTGTTGTACCGACCATGCGCTTCTCGTATTCAACACTAGAGGCTCACTAGGCGAGAGGGATGTCTGACGATCTCCACGGCGAGTATCTTACCGCTAAGCAAGCTCTATAGCCGTTTTACGCCTCCTCATGTGTGTATCCCGAGACGAACCACCCTATCATCTTGCAAGAAGGCAAGAGAGCGAATTCCAAAGGAACTGCAATTTATCCCTACACGATCCAGACGTCCACTAGCTTCTCACTACATTTGGTAGCTATGGCGCCCCTCCCAGCAGCTATTCGCGTCGCCCAGACAATTGGCATCACAGCTTCAGCATTCTGCTCTGGTGGGCAGCATTCCTCAGAAGAAGCAGAGGCTGCCTCCGCTTTCGAATAGCTCTGACAGGACTCACAGGTAGCATCCTCAGCATATCCATCCTCACAATCCCAACCTGGCTCATCGCCCCAAGTCCAGTCCTGGTCAGGCAATGGCAACTCTGTTTCGACCGCGGAAAGATATTGAACCCGGCCATCGCCCTCGTCTCCATCATCTCCTACAGCTATCTCTCCTACAGACTCTACGGTACCCTGAATCACCCCAAGGCTGAAATCTATGGACTATCTGCGTTGGCAACATTTGGGATATGGCCGTACACGAGGTTCGGGATGATGTCTACGAACCGGAAGCTTTTCAAGAAGCACGATGAGATGAAGGGTTTGGATGTTGGTGAGAAAGCTACGGAGGTGGGGTTGGCGAAGGGAGAGAGTGCAAAAGAACTAGTGGATAGGTGGGGGATGCTGAATCTAGGGAGGAGTGTGTTCCCATTAGTGGGAGCTGTGCTGGGGTTGTGGGCAACCTTGGCTTGAGACACTTCAATCGTGTTGGAAGATATAATCGCAGACTGCTCGATGTGTACGATTTTTCGTTTGGAGAGAGGGCATTGGCCCATGGTAACGAAGGAGGAACAAACCGCGGTCCAAGTCGCAAGCGGTTCCCTGCGGTAAATTGTCTATAAGCAGGCCTAAACCAAAGGGTTTCTACCCAGCGGTCATTTTCTTTTGGGTCCGAGTACTCGCAGAACCAATATCAGCTGCACAGCGCAGCTAATGTTTTTCAAAATCTGGAGAGCTTTGCTCCATCTCCAGCGGTCAAATTGCATAGTCTTTCCCAATATCAAACTCTCCAATTCTCTAAAGATCAACATCACGGACCTTTAAATTTAAATAGAAGACGGCATCTACCTCTCCTTCTCACAGCAACACGAGCACTTCTACTCAGGCAACCCAATGCGAGCACACTCTCAAGAGCGTACCTACCCCATTAGCGCTGAAGCAGCTGCTCGCTGCCAAGCGTCAGCGTTTGGCACCTCTTACCTCGACCCTTTTCTGAAGCAGCTCGATTGTAGATCTCGGAAAGCTATCCTCAAATACACGCTCAGCAATCACACCATGGATCAAGCGAATAAGGTCCTTTGCCGAGTCCTGGGTCTCGATACTGGGCACCTGGCCGGGTCTGGACCTGTATTTCCTACATGATATCATGGTCCTAGCAGCGCTGGACCCTGGACTTGGTTCTGAGCGAGGAATACCGGAACGTGCAGAGGCTTGCTGGGACGTGTGGAAGAAATGTCGAGCCAGGTGATAGAAAGAGGAGGCAGACCATAGCCAACGCCAGGAGATCTTCGCTCGCAGCAAGCAGACGCCGGCAGACTCCTTGAGGTCTCTGCTCCCCGAGAAGAAACATGAGATCATGATGGCGCAGAACGAACGGTCTCTTGCTGCCTCGTCGTTGATTATGCTGCATGGCTTTCAGGAAATTGTGGTCAAGGACTACGAGGAGCAGGCACGCAGGCGAGACTCTATTGAATTCAAGCTACCACCACGTTTAGCAAGCGCGAGCGACTTCGTCAACAAGTCATAGAGTGCTACATAGAGGCCGGCGATGGGGGATGTGAACAATGTTTACGCTGAGCCGATATATTCCGTCGTTATCCCTTATCCCGTCGGGGCGATGCCTTCAGTGACCTAGTGGCCAGGCTGGGTCTGCACAGGCCTTTACTAGAATGAATTTGGAAGTCCAAGGCTGAAAATGGGATGGATCCGCTTCTGGATGTCAAGAGGGATGAGATGTTGCTGTTGTGGTTCGTGGCAGTGGTCAACGAGGAGGAACAGAAGCTGCATTAGGTGCCTGAAGAAGATGTCGGTGCGGGCGACTGCTTTGCGATGAAGCAAGGAGGTTGATAATTGAAGATTTCAAAGTCAAGTTCGGGTGGATATATTGACTCTCCTCATTGGTGATACTTTCGCCTTCCTTCCTTCTTCCTCCCGTCGTTCCTCGCCCAAATAACCTAAAGGGAAATCAATGACAATTCAATCTTTGTCTCTACGTGCTGATCACGATCTGACCACTAAGATTGGATTGGGTTTTTGACAACATGGTCCATCTGAATGGACGCTATGTTTACCATTATCCTTTGTTTGCTCAGTTGTCTGATACTTTCTACGAACCCTAGTAATAAGACCTACCTCTTCTTCGCCATTTCCTCAACTCTTCACACTATCCATTAGCCCCCTCCATCTACCAACCGTTTCACACTCGTCGGCACAAGATGAACCTCGCAAGAAAAAGAGGAACAGGACAGAATCCAAACCATAAGCCACATAAGGATGGGATCTACTCCCAGATAGTTCGACCGGACCCTTCGAGCTCGTAGACGCCTGAGGACAGCGACTAAGCGAAGCAACAGAGGCTCTCCGGATAGCAAGAACCCGAGCCTCGTAGCGACGGAGAGCGGCCGACTGGCCGAATCATTCACGGGTCAGAGCGTCAATGCAAGCGACAGGAAGGACGGTTTTGAGATTCGAGACTCGGGCACGCCTGGCATGCGAGGGGGTCAGTGGTAATTATGGCGGTAAATACTGGGTAGACAGCCACGAAGGACGACGATGATGAAGATTATGCTCGTGTTGTTCTTGGAGCGCGCGGAGATAGATTAATTTCTTGAACAAGTGTCGGGAGCTGAAGGCATGGTGGTCGAGTTTTCTTTTCTCAAGCGTCTTCGTTCAGCGTCACAGTTGCCTCATTTCCTCCTCCTCCTCCTCCTTCCCTCCTTAGTCTCCATACAGAAACCTCAATGGCCGGGGTTACGTCGGCACCGTCGCCTGACAATCTTTTACAAAAATGCGTGGCGAATCGCAAAACAATCGCTAGCCAGTACAGACCCTTGACGCGAAATAGTGAGACGAGGGTGCCAGCGTTCGACGACATGTACAATCCACCATCCAAACGCTCCTCTACGGGCCAAGGGAGGCAAGTATGAATAGGACATCTGACCATATCATTTGCTCTTTTGGAGGATATCTGCATGAGGACGTCGTGGATGCGGCGTTTCGCAGCCACTCGTACAACCAACAACGTAGCAACTGCTTCATATGTGGGATGCTCTCCCAAGCCGTCCTTCATGCACAAGACTGGTCCTGTTAAGGGAAAGTGCCTCTCGACTGACTGTCGGATAGATAATTTCTGCCGGAGTCACTGTCTTTGATGCTTAGTTGAATGGAAATTTGAGGCTTCGCTTCTTCAATGTGAATACGATCTTAGCACTATCAATACCAATACTTTGTTCCTTGCTATAAAGTCCGGCAACGTTCCTTCAAAGACATGCTTCACACACTACGCACATTTGTTCAAGAAACCCGTCACATCCGTAAGCATCAGCTGAAAGATGACATGGGAAATTTCAGACCTCCCAGCATCTCGATGAGCAAGATCATCTAGACACTATGGCCACCATATCCGACTACGTAGCTGCAGAGCTGCACCAATTACTCCTGTCGAAGACAAATCTCGGGAAGCCAGCATCCCATCAAATCTCGACGCTACTCTGATGGCTGCCCACATTACTCAACCATGGCGTCCTTAGACAGCTCCAAGCCAAGCCATTATTATCATCGGTTTAATCCCAGTTTCCCTCAACACCTTCGGGACAATTTCGCGGATTGGTATCTCGCCAACCGAGAGTCGATGATTGCCGTCCACGACGCTGAAACCGAGAACGAGTCGCTTATGTACGCTGATTCGCGATCTATACAGAATTCTGGATCCTTATGATGTCTCAATGGCTGGTTAGTCTGTTCTTTGGAAGCCCGCACCGGTATTTGATAAGCCAGACCATACTACCGCTCCTCGCAAATACACCAAAGCCAATTTCGCGTTGGACCCAGTTCTCCTGATCGATCACTGGCGAGAATCGGTTCGTCAAGCATTCGTAGCGAAGGACTGGAGATTGCGACTGGGGAATGAAAGGTGGGCATCGAGGCTGTCGAAGGGAGGCATGACCTGGTCGACTGGTTACATGGCGCCGGTAATGAGGGCCAGCGACGAGTTACACTTGGTCAAGTGGTGGTGATGACCAAGGCTGGCGCTGAAAAGCTGGGCGGTATGGCTCAGGAAAAGGTGACTATGGATTAAGCCAGAAAAAACAAGATTCAGAAGCAAGGAATCAAACAGCCTTGTTCGGTTAAGGAGGACAAATTGAGCTAATTCAGGGAGAGAACTAGGATAGACAGCGCAATCAACATGGCAGAATGAGACCCTATCATATGCATCCTATCTCTGCATTTACCCTTATCTGCGCGTCGATGCGGCTATTGGCAATGGAAGTGTGAATATACACTTGTAGTAAATTCGCCACCTAGCTGATACGTTGAATAATATCCTGCATTTCTGACAGAGAAATGATTCGCGCGGTGTTCTTCCACAAGATTTTAGCGTCGTCGTCGAATTGTATCGATCGATCGGGCGTTACATTTGTCGGGTGTGTAACGATGCACACGATAAACGGAACCCGAGTCTAGCGTAGTCCTTGATGGTCGATCTGATTTCCAAATTCTCTTTAAATCTGTGAAGCACGTTTCATTCGCATGTGTGCTGTACTGTAATGTTTGTCAATCGCTTGGGGATTCCAGCGAAGCATTATTTAACAGAGAATACAGCTCTACACTCAACCTGAAATGTCTTCAACTCATCACTCAATCATGAGTGTTGCTGAAGAGCAACGTCTCGATTTTCTTCACACAAAATGAGCTGGGCCCAACCTAGAGGCGGGAAAGAGGGGAGAAGACAGAGAGGAGGAGAAGGGCTAGACTCCTATTGCGACTGCGCGATGGATCGGAAGATATTCCGACCTTCTGGGGGAGACCTAGAACGCCGCATAGATGTCCCGCACCGGTCAGAACTGCCACCTCGAACGCGACCCGGGTACTGTTTACATGGGCAACAAAAGTTGCCACTTCCACCCCCACAGGATTCGTCGCTTGACTGGCAGGAAGAGAGACGGCTTCCACCGCGACCAAACTCGTCGCCTGGCTGGCAGGAAAAGTGTCGGCTTCCACCTCCACGACGTTGGTCGCCTGGCTGGTACGAAGAGAGACCACTTGCTGACTCGGACACGCTACCTCGTCATTGGCGAGACGCCCAGCTTGCAAAGAGAGACACGCGGGGAACCAACCAGGGGCAGCCGACGAGCAAGGGCGCGAGGGTGCATTTTCAAAGGCCAGCTGAATGTAGTCAGAGGACTCCAGAAGATGAAGAGGAAGAGGAAGAATCAGGATCATCGCCCGGTAATAGCCTGAGAGGATCCGTAGCGCATATTGAGGAAGGCGAAAAGTCTGACGATCGGGATCCTGGGATTTCTGATTATTTCGATATGATTGAGCATGAGGGGGCCGGGAGCGGCGACGAGGACGATTATGTATATGTCCCTGATGGTAGCCCTCGTGGTAGTCCTTGTGGTAGATGCTTTTGAGAGAGAGGAGCTTTCGAGCAGAGCCTGAATGCAATGGAGCTTTCACTGCGACGCGGATTTGAAGAACGCTGAATCAGGTTTTTTCTCCAGCGGTGTTCCCGTTCGACAAAGCAATTTCGTCTTCTACTTCATCCTCCCCGTCCAAATACTCCAACGGAAACGTTAGCATCGCAGCAATGCCGCCTAAACCCTCCAATTGCTTGCCACTTTCATGCGTCCCACTCAGAACCCTTACTTCGCCTCCCTCGGTTTCTCTGACCCTATCCACTAAACCAACCCACCGCCTTCGTGTTCCCACATCTTGTGCCCTGAATAAAGAATCACAGATCAAAAGTATCCCACCGCCTCTCCCTACGGCCCCTTTTTCGACCGCCTGCTCAACTTCTCTGGGGCCGTAAGCGGCGCGGCCGTCGTCTTTGTAAAGCAAACTCATGAAAGTATCCATCAGTTTCGTCTCGCGGGCGTACTTGGTGTCTTTTAACCTGGCTAGGACTTCCGGGGACTGTAGTACTTCGTTTAGTGAGTGTAGGTATCCTGAAGCCGCGTGTACGACGACAAAGTTGCCCTTCTGCCCCATCAGCGACTTATTGCCCGTCCTCGTTGCCGTCTCCAGTATGAACTTCAGAAAAGCCTGAGCCACGAAGCCAGGACTCGCCAGCAGAATCGGCAAATTCGCACTCAGGTCGATATGCCTCAGCAGTGTATCCAAGGTTGTCTGAAAGAATTTCTCGAGAGCTTTATCATGATCTCCTTGCTTCCCTGTCCCCCTCTTCTTCGGCACCGTTGTTTCCACCTTTTGTCGGAGGACTGTTCTCTGTCCTGTCAACACCACCAAATGTGCCAAACCCTCCTGCATGATGACAGCCCAAACATCTGCTTGCTTTGCAGGGTCGCACGCCTCCTTCACAAGATTTCTTGCCACTGAATCCCATCCGTCTTTCTTTTCCAACGTAAAATTCCTGTTCAGCTCCAGATCCAGAGTATGCCATTGCCCCACCTTGGTGTATTTCGTCTCCTCGATTATACGTCCTGAGACGTGTAGCTGTGACGACTGGGTATCGAAATCTAACTTCTCCACTCGTATGAGTAGGTTAATGTGCACGCGTGTAGAGGATGTGGAGCCCGTGGCTGATTCCGTGGTGATACGGCGGAGCGCAGAGGCGCGGAGGAGATCCGAGGGACGGATGAGGTTGTAGGTGAACCACATGTCTTCAGGATCCTCGGGAAACAAGGTGATAGTGCCTGACCCATCGCGTTCAATCGCCTGTTTTACGAGGCGCATTGTAGTGAAGAAGGGGGAGATGGTGGGGCGGTTTGTCTTCAAGTGTGAAAGAGACTTCTTGAGGTGGGGTAGACGGACACAATTTGGACAAAACGCAGGGAGAGGTGGTGTTCAGGTTTGACAATGTTGAGAAGGTATTGACTACAAGCCTAGGTAATACATGTAAAGAGAGCGCTGTTGAGTGTTGTCCGAGCTCTTTGTTCTATGTCTCTCTCCCGATTAGGGATCGTGTGAGCGCCGCTTTACGCTCTTTTACTGCCACTTGCACGTATAAAAGGGTAGGGATGTGGATTTGTCATATGACACGTCGTCAGGTCAGACCTTCTCGGTCATTTACAGTCATATGTACAAATGACCACTGCAAAATTGAATGTCTTCAATTTGCTGTTCCAAAAAGATAAATTCTAGGTACTTGCCTACTTTGGCTCACTTCGTTACCAGTCTTTCACGCTGAGGCAATGCAAAAAAATTGAAGCGTGTGCTCAGAAGGACTGCCGTTGGTACTTAGAAGGAAGTAGTCATTACACAGCAATTATTGTTATTGGGGGCCACTGTGTTGAGCGATGTTCTTCTTCCCTCAAGAATACTCGACATCAACTTCACGGTCTTTCGCTTTTCATTACTTCTCACAGCTCTCGTAGAAGACCTAAGTCCATTCCAAGCCCTGCATTAATTTCTCTATCCTTTTCAAGGGAATCTCTGCTATTTCATCGGCCCATTTCGAGACGCGCTCATTCACCAGATCCTTTAATCTCGTAACCTCTTCTCTGTTCTGGGCCGCAGACGTAGCCCGAGCAAGGACCCATGCTTTCAATCGTCCCAAGTTCTCCTCGCCTTGTATCTCCTTAGCGTCTTTATAGGTTATGATACTGTGGCGACCCGATGAAACACTGTCAGATACCGCCTGAAGGGAAGCCCCGGTAAGTTGTGGATCAGAATGGGGTTCTGCGGATGCACTAGCTGCATCAGGCCCAGATTGCGGACTTCTTATGACTGGAAGGTCTTATTGGCCCTTCGTCCAGACAAAGGATCAAAATGGCGTTCAATGCATACCCAGAGATCCTTTCACTTTCAGGAATAAGATGGGAATGCAGGCCTGGCTCTTGAGGGGCAATATGCGGTCCAGCGTCCAGAAGCACATCGACTATCCGATCATAACGACCAGAGACTGCGACAAGCAAAGCAGTATATCCTTCAACTTTTTCAGTGTTGATGTCTTTGATGATCGGAAGCAATACCGCAACGACGTCCTCATACCCAGAGCCGGCAGCAAGTGAAAGCGGGCTGTTTCCGAAATCGTCGAGTCTATTGGCATCCGCCTCCGATGCGATCAGAAACTCAAGCACCTCAAATGTCTCATGTAGGCAGCATTGTGTTGTAATGTCGCATGAGAAGATATGGCATACGTCGATTGATGGATGTCTATCCCACGCTCACACAACGGTCCTAGCAGTAGCTCATTCCCTGTGTCGAGATCGGCACATATAACAGCTTGTAGAGCCAAATCTCGCTCGGCACAGGTCTTCGGATCTTCATGCGTATCGATGTCAATAAAGAACGCAAACAAGAAATGTATCATAACACGCCGGGTTGGGAATACCTTGCACAAGCGTTCGAAATCGCCGAAAAAATTAGCCTTTCTTGCAAGAGCTTGACGACATCCTCGTAGCCGTAGCGCGAAGCTATACACAAGGCAGTGCGGCAGCCGTCGTTCGATATTTCACCACGTACCCCATTGTCAAGCCCGATTTGCACATGTGTTGTTGATCCTGTCTGAGCCGCCGTCCAGAGTACCGATTGTCCGTCGTCGGCTGTAGCGTCAACATTGGCTTCCCCTTCCATCAGCATGCGCACAACTCGGGAGGTTTGCAGCTGGTGTTCCCTAGATAATGTGCTATTTTTCCAGAGGAATACCCCATGCAACGCTGTAGAGCCAGCAAGGCTACCGATCTCCGTGGTTGCATTCGCCTTCAACAGGTGACGGACTATTTCGCCATTGTTTTTCCTGGCCGCCCTGTGTAGGGCCGTATAGCCCGCTGCATCCGTTCTGTCGATCTTGGCACCTACCCGGACCAGAGTTCCCACTACTTCCTCGGCACCGTACCATGCGGCCCACGACAGGTCGTCTTCAAGGAAGTTGAGTTCTATTTGCTCAGTAAGTCGCTCAGACTTCTTGTAACAGTCCACGGCATCTGCCGGCGCCTGAGTCCTCGAGTCTGGCCGTATTTTGAACGATAACAATGCCACAAACGCTCGTATGACGTTCCGGCCTTGAAGTATAATCCCAATTTCTTGTAGAATCGAGCCAAATCTGATATTGCTTGCAAGGGCTCATTGTTGCCTGGCCCTGATAGTCTCTCATTTCACACCATCGTCTGCATCAGGTAATACTCTTTGTCAGAGAGTGGAGTTGCAGGATCCTCAAGTGTGGCATGCCGATCCTCAACAATAGCATGAAAGTCCTCGTCACCGCTGACTCCATCGAGTCTCAACGGCGGCTTTGTCTTGTTGGTCGCGACGACTACCTGCTGCTGAAGGTGTCCATACAAGAGGGCCCCCCTTGTCAAATCGTTCAGCTCCTCGAACCCCATGGGAAAGGCTTCCCGCTTTACTGCCTGATTAGAAAACCTACCTTGGGGAAAATTCTAGGGGCTATCTCCAAGTAGTTGCCTATGCACGTGTCGACATCCATTTTAGGACGCCAAGCATAATTGCAATAAGCCTTTGGAAAAAGTCTCAGCACCTGGTCTGACTGACGGCTTTCCCGACGACTCGTTTGGACTCCGGGGTGAAGAGGAGCGCAAGACTTATCCGCCATTTGAAGTGCCAGCAATCATCTCAAAACATTGACAGGGTAGCAGTGGCCGCTTGACTCCAGGATCTAGTCGCTCTTCGAGGACCCACGTAACTCTTTTTAAGATCAAGAGGGACGCGACTCCACGAACCCCACCGCCGTCTGAACGCAAGATTCGTCAGCCTTGCACCAGGGTCATGATTATTGTTTCCATACCCAAAGAGAGAAGACATAGAGTAGTGCCTTTTCTGACGCCGCCGCCCAAAGCACAGACCTGACAATGTGCCTGAGACAGCTACAAAAGCTCTGACTGAAATCAATGCAAGAAGTATGTAACCATGAGATGGTAGGCAAGTACCCCACCGCCCCCACCCCCATAGCCAGAAGCTCATGCTGGAGCGTGCCTAGCTTGGTACCCTTCCAGCAGAGATCTATATTCGGGTTCTCCATCCGAATAATCGGGTCTAGGCACAGCTGCCCACGAATCTACCAAAGCAACAGCAGCGCAAAAGGCTCAGAACAATGCCACAGAGATCGACAAATGGCAGTGAGTTATGATACCGCATGCTCTACATCTCCGGCAAGAGCCCAGCCTTTAGCATTCATCTAGCAGATGTACTCTAGCCACGGCTCCCGGGGCATTTTACAGAGTGAGCTGTGGACGACCGTGATGGAGTTGACGGATGATAACAATTTGCCAGCCGTAGGAACTCTTGGAGATCAGGACTACCTTACGCTTGGGAGGATAGTAGCTTGATGGATATCCAACACCGAACAACATTTAGCGATAATAATAAGAGGAGTACTCGAGAGTTGAAGAGAGAGACGACGCTTTGCTTTCTTTGATACCATGTTCTGTTGAACAGTGACAACATTACCTTTGATATATGTTGAGTGAATGGGATATAGGTGTGGGTAGCGAAAATGGCTTGCCTCGACCACACTCCCACTTATTCGGAACGGGCCCCCCGGATAACAGGCCAACTTTGCCCCACCCGGCTTATCGTTGTGCGGTGTTATTCATCAACTGTTCCTCATTAATAGACCTATGCAAAGACGAGGCTCCATTGTTTGTCTTTACGAGCATTGCTCTGCCAAGCATCCATATCGATAAGAGTCTGTTTTCGGCTTAGCTCCAAAGCTGACAACGAAGGGCGAATTTAGCCGAGCGAGATATTGAGTTCGGTTCAATGTCGCCAGTCAAGACTTTCACTCTCCTTCCCACCGGTATAGAAGGAGAGTAGGTGGTGCAAGAAGTGTAGTGATCCATCTCTAAGCTACAGGGTTGAGGTAGCTTATTTGATGAGCCAGATGATGCATATGGATCATCGTCTAGCCTCTACCGGATCGCCCGTTCCATCTACAAGGTGTGGAAACTTACATGCTTCATTGAGGATGATGCTTTGACGTTCTAAGGAGGAGAAGATGGGTGGAAATACGTATGGAACGGTCAAAATCATTCTAGACGACAACAAGCAGCGCCAGGAAAGGAGAGGCCCAAGGAGACCCACACAAAGGAAGGCGACCTAAGGACGAGTATGGAAAGCTGCCCTTGGCAGCTCAGTCACTGAATGAACGGGCTCAGCTAGAGCAACGAGCACTTGAATCCTAGGACCTTCAATTAGTGGACAGCCGGTCATTGCAATCTTTGGTATCAAGCAGATTGAAATACTAATGACCATTCCGAGATACGGAAGACATTCACGAAATTGACACATTGTCCTTCGGCCCAAGCATATCCCCCAAGACAAAGCGTGGAGGAGCGTAATGACCCTTCTTCAAATACCCTTCCCCCACCGGTATGCCGCTAACCTCCATCGCGTAAAATATTTCTGAGAACCTCTTCTTCTCCAACATGTACCCAGGAACCATTCTCAAAGACTTGATGACGTGAATGTACTGAAAGAAGGGCGGCTTAGTGCGTGGGATTCTCCTTTTGTGAAGATAGAATTGCAAATTTGCATATACATCAATCGCGGCTGACGCGTATGGTCCGGGGACTTTTTCAGAGGCTGGGTGCGGGGCTGCGTTTTTCAGACCGGCCATGACCGTGAGGAAGACTTCAACGACAGTAAGGGTTTTGGCGTCCGGTGGAAACAAAGGCCTCCAGTTGAAGCGCCCTTCGTTCAAGGCATCAGAAGAACTCTCTGTGCTGTTAGCGTTAACGAGGATGCCGCCTGTGGTTTCGTTGGGACTAGGCAACAGCGTCAAGGGCTCATCAGTGCCTAGAGTCCCATTGCTGCCGGTGACTTGAAGGTCCATCGGCTTCGTGAAATAAATATAAGCCACCACCTCGCGATCCCAAAGGACGTCAAATTCAGCTTCGTGGAAACTGTTCCTAGTGACGATATCGCGGATGCCGACCCAAATGCCCCAAACGACGAGACGGACCTCGACAGAATTTGCCGGAGCAGCCGGCAGTACGGCTATTTCTACCTGTGGGTATGCAGGCAGTACAACTCCGTGGCGCTGTCTGACTTTGCTCAACCAATCAAGCTCGGCGTATTGGGCTAGCAGCTCCACTACGTTCATGAAGCAGGGCGTGAGGGGGAGATTGGTTTCTCCATACTTTGCCATGAAGCCGAAGCGGGGGTCTATGGTTGCGTCGAGAGTCGTTGTGTTCACGAGCCGGGAACTTGCAAAAGCGTTCGATAGAGTCGGACGTGGGGAAGTGAGGGCGAGCGTGTTCACTGCCGTAAATAGACAAGCGAGCAAGAAACATGTTTGCCCCACGGCAGCATTCGAGCATCTCATCTCTAGGTCGGAAGATTTGTTGAAGATGCTTTTTAGTGAGGACGCACTTTTATTAACGCATTAGAAGAGTTGCATGGGACGGCGAATTCCTTGCATGCGGGTGCTTACGCGGCTGATGAGACGACATAGAGCCGACAATGCGATACGCGAAGGAATGTCCCCAAGGAATGGATATGTGCATAAGCGACTGGAGTAAATAGAACTGCAGTTGGTGCTGTTATCGGCGAGGATCCTCACAAGAAAGGTTTTCGCACATTCACTGTTTCATGAAGTGAACAACGTCGTCTAGCTGACATTGTCCTCCGTTTTTTCCTGAAATGCCCCACAAGGAATCGATCGAAGTTAGGCAGCGGTACAGAATGAAGTCTAAAGTGCTAGCGGCGATATGTTTTTCAAACCCAATCTTGGTCTAGCGGTACGGAGGTTGTTGCCTTGTTAGTATCTTCGTCTAGGGGATCGATCTTATATCTCAAGGTTTTTTTTATCGGATACCAAGCGAGTCTGAGACTACCCGTGATGTTATTCATGTCTTCTTGACAGAGTTGTTGATATTCCGCCATTGGTGGCTTAGGACAGATCAACCATATAGAACATAAACGCACATCTTAGGTTGGTCTCATCAGCCCCTGCCAAGTCATTTGTCTCTCACTGTTTGGAGATCATCTGCTAACTGCATGGTCGCTGGGATAATCAGGAACTCGAAAAACACAATACAGATCGCAGCAGGGACCATTTTGCGGGATAGTTGTCGTCATCGAAGTGGAACGCTCCCTAGGTACAGGCAGATGAAGGGCTGTCCAAACACAGAAGAGAATGGTGGATAGGCAGCTCCAAAGCATGTCGTTGGTTCCTCGGCCGTGTGGGGCATTCACCCAGTCATGGACCGGATCCGCATCGGTAGCATTTCGCAGGCCAGCTACAGAGGAGATGGTATAAGCTGGTAAGATGAGGGAAGTGATATGCAACATGCTGTATCGACCAATGATGCCTTTAAATGGGTGCTGGAGTTGTGAGCAGTGTTCCTCTCCCGGCGAGCAGAGGATCGAAACGCTAGAGGTAATTGGTCGTACCTCGTATGGGACTTGTTTCGCTGACTGGTAAGTTGAGGGTTAGTTCAGGCAAGCAGGAGGTCAAGCCTTGAACAACGAAGATGTATACCTATGCACGAAACTGAGAACGGCTGAACTCAGCAGCCTCGCCGAAGCAGGGTCTCCGTCTCGACAGTCGTAGACAGCCCCGCAGAAACGGGGCAAAGATTGTTGCGTTAGTCCCTTTCTGTGTGATTGGACGACGAGGCGAGAGCACCTGCACCTCGGCCCCTCGATTGACCAGGCTTTCATGGTCGCAAACAGCCGAAGTAGCAAGCACGAGCCAGCTCGACAGTGGAGATGGACTTGCTAGGTAGAGTGTGACCAAGGCTGACACATTTGCAACTTGTCCTCATAAACGGGCACAGTCGCCTTTCCTTTGCTTACTGAAGCTCCATGTGAAGTGGATGCTTAGGCGACAGTAACAGTGTGTACCGCTAAAGAGTCACTGAGGAATCATCCTGGGACTTGCAGATCAAGGGCGACCAATCAGCAAACAATGTCGGCTGAACACTCGTTCACCGCGGATATCCACGCCTTGTTCTAAATTGCCTTGTATGCTTCTGTTAGCCGTTGCCGGCATTAGTCTGGAAAGACTTCCAAACCTCTATGGGAATATAGCTCTCCTAAAATGTCCAATTGGGCGCCTATCACTGCCCTCATGATGCTCAGTTGAGCACGCATCCACTCGAAACCATGCAGCACGGCATGCTTCAAACCAAACTCCGTCATCTATATACAATCACGTAACGTGACTCTATATCTTTACGCGCTTCAGAGTATCTACCAGTCACGGCTCCCCATCTCCCATCGAGCTAGCCCTTCTCCCTTTGCCGTTCATGATCTCAGGCAAGACACCTGCGCTCGCAGCCACAAATCCGAGGAACGGCTTACTGGGCCTCAAGACTCTTGACAAATACTCTGGGTGGAATTGAACTCCAACGAAAAATGGATGGTCTTTGAGTTCGAGAATCTCCATCCGTTTGCCACTGTCATCGCGTCCGATAAAGTTCATGCCAGCGCTCTCCAACTTTTCAACGTAAGCAGGGTTGACTTCCCAGCGGTGACGGTGACGTTCATTGATGATTAGAGGACTGGGATCTGATGTTGTGGAAGGCTCTTGTACCGCAGTGCCGTTCGCGGTAGGATTGTTGTTTGGAATGTCTTTGGTGGCTGAAGATGTGACGTGGCCGTTCGAGGCATCAGACGGGGAAGTACCGTTTGCAGTAGGCATCGAGGAGCCAGGATCGTTCCGATAGAGATTATAGATCTTTGACCATTCAGAGCCTGGTAAAAAGTGAGTCGCACGGTTTCCTCTATTGAAGGGTCAGCATCTTTCTCTTGTAACATCTGCTTGGAGAGACATACAAACGCATGGTAGCGCCCATGGTAGTCTTGTCTATCTCAGGCATTTCGATGATTAGAGGAACGGCCGCGTCCCTGTTAAATTCGGTGCTGTCCGCTTGGGGCAAGTCACACTTGTTTCTTGCAAACTCGATCGCGGCAAGCTGTAGACCAAGACATATGCCGAGGAAAGGGGTGTTCTTCTCACGGCAGGTTTTGATTGCGGAAATCATTCCCTCACAGGCGCGTACACCAAAGCCGCCAGGCACCAACACACCATCCGCGGTGTACACTTGATGCCACGCTTTGTGATATGCCACGGGTGATTCGGTTTCAGCGGCGGCTTCGAGATGTCCGCTGTGGACATCTATCCGGACTAGCTTTCTTGAGCAGGCCATGGCAGCATGCTCGAGAGATTTGAAAACCGAGTGGTAAGCATCCGGATGATCAGTATACTTCCCGACCAGAACGATCCGAACTTCTTTGAAGAAATGATCTCGGGATATAGTGAGTTCTTTCCATGCGTTCCAGGTTTGGACCCCTCTCGTTACCAGCGATGATGATATACCGCTCTGCTTCAGCCGGAGGACGTCAATGAGTTTCTAAAAGAATTACTTAATATATGGGAAATACTTAGAAAAAGTATTATTATAAAGAATATACGATTAATACTTATAAATATTCGGTTTACGAGGGACTATATAAGGCTTAAAATAAAATATATATAATAAAGAAGAGAGAGATAGCGAGAATAAGAATAGCGAGATAATAGATTTCTTTACGATTTATAATAATGAAGAAGATATCGACTAGCTATTAAATAAGCGATTAATTAAATAATTACTTTTAGAATATATTTAATTATAGATAAAATAAGGAATTTTTTTAAGATTAATATTTACGCGCGATAGAGCTAGTAGATAGAGATAGAATAGTTAATAGAGAAGAAATTAGAGCGTTAAATCTCGAAAGAACTACTATATCGAATCTTTAGTCGAGTAAAAAGAAGATATACTTTTATATTATTAATAAGAGTCTTATCTAGAAATAGATCGCTCTTTAAAGTAGTAAATGAAGTTAAATAATATAAGAATAATATAGCGATAAGGGAAATTAATAATCTCGAGGACGCTAGATAGTCTCTAAGTTAAAAGAGTAATAATAAGAGAATTACGATCCTCGTTAATAAGAAATAAAAAGAGATATATTCGATTTATCGATAATTAAGAAAAGAAGAATACTTAGAAAGAAAATATGAATTCTATAGACTAGGCGGAGTGAGTAAGTAATATTAATAATAATATTAAGAAATAATAGTATATCTTAGTTAGCTATTAATACTATAATATAATATAAGAAAATTTAGAATAATTATAATAGAATTCTTCGATAATAAAAAGATTTATAATATCGATATAGTAGTAATTTAGAAGCTCTAGAGAAATATTAATATAAATATATTATATTATTTTCTAAAGAATAGATTTAACTTAATCTATCTCTATTATAATAATATATAAATATACTTCTATATTAATAAGAGAATATTATTAAAGTAATAATATTTATTATATTATTTATTAAACCTCTATACTCTTAATATTAAGTTCGAAAATAATAGAATTATATATATATATAATATCTATAATCTCGATAATTAATAAATAGATAAATTTAACGAACTATATAAGACGCTTATAAAGTTTAAGAATAACGAATAGATTATACTAAGCGACTTTAATCTTTATTATATAATATAAGAGAAATTAAATACTTATATCGATAAGAGAGTAGAAGAATTAATACTTATAGCGAAAGAATTCGCTATAAAATAAGTATTACTAGTAGAAATAATAATATATAAAGAAAACTATTAAATAATAATAGATCTACTATTCGCTACTTTAGTATTAATAATAAATATTATTAATTATAATATCGAAAATAATTTCGAAAGCGAATTTAATTATCTTTTAATTTTTATAAAGCTTAAGCTAGCCGTAATAGAGTTAGTATTAATAATACGCCGAAACTTTAATAAATTAGATATCGAGGTTTTAAGAGAGATATTCGCTAGAGCTATAATATCGAAAGAGTATTTAATTAATTTCTCGAGGAATAATAAAAATCTTATTAATAATAATATCGATTATTAAATAGCGATTATTATTAACTCTATTTAAGCGACTATAGAGGAGTCTACCTCGATTATTAAATTATTATTATAATCTAAATTAAGATTTATATTAGAATATAAGAAAGTATAAAGATATTATAAATTGCTAAAAAGAAGCTAAAGAATAACGCTCTTAAAGAAAGTATAAGATAAGTATAAAGTCGCTAAGAACTTTAAAAATAATCTAATTAAGAGAATTACTAGAAAGGCGTTTAGAGAGTTTATAATAGAGATATATAAGTCGTTATAAATAATATAGAAAAAGATTAAGTAAGTTAGAAAATAACTTATAATATAGATATATCTCCCTTCGCTATTTAATAAAGATAAATAAGAATATAATAAATTAGGCTTAAAGGTAGATCTTCTTATAAGAACGTTCTTTCTATTATTAATATAGACGAAGTTAAATAATATTAACGTCGATATAACGTATTTATAAGTCTATCTAATAGATATAATTATTATAAATAAGATAAGAAAGGCTATAACGTAAGTATCGTTAAAGAGAGTCTTAAGAGGAAACGCGATCTCTAATCTAATTCTTAAGAAGATTCTAAAGTTATTACTCTCTTATCTATATAGAATATTTAATATATATATAACGAACGACTACTATCTAAAGCACTTTAGAATATTAATAATAATTATTCTTTCGAAGTCGGGTAAGGATTATTTAATTTCTAAAGAATACTAACTAATAGCTCTACTTAATACTATAGAAAAGATAATAAAGTTTATTCTTACTAGAAGAATAGCATATCTTATAAAGATATATAAACTTCTATCGATTATATATATAAGAGGCCGTAGATTATAGTTATATAAATATAATATTTACTATCTTCTAGAAAGAATATATTAGATCTAAAACTCTAATAAAGTAATTATAATATTACTACTAGACGTTTTAGATATATATAATAAAGTCTCTTATTCTCGATTACTTTATAATCTTCGAAAGCGAAAAATCGATATTAGAGTAGTTAATTAAATAGAATTATTCTTATTTAATAGAATAATAGTATTAAAAATAAGCGAATACTCTATACTAAAGACTTCTATAATAACCGAAATTTCTTAAGAATTATCGCTATCGCCTATACTTTATCTCTTCTATAATTTAGATCTTATCGATAAATATAATAATCGCGTCGACTTAGAAATAATAGCTATCGACTTTATAAACGATATAAGTCTTCTAATAGTAGAAGACTTTATTAAGAAAAACTATAACGCTCTTTATAAAATCTATAACGAAGTTTATATAAAGTAGATGTTATAATATAAATTAAAGTTTAATTCTAATAAATATTAACTACTATATCTTAGTAGAAAATAGAGATTTAGCTTAGATTATTCTCTATAACTTAATAAGAGATAATATATTAAGATAAGACGCTTTATTCGCTATCTAGAAGTCGAAATTAACTTTAAACTTCTATAAAGCTATTATAATAAGAAGATTTGATCTAAAGCTATTAAAAGTATCGATATATTAATAAGAATTATCGAATCGATATAGAATAATAATTATAAGAGTATAAGATAGCTCTATTAGATAGTAATTATTTTATAAATAATATATTATTACTTAATATAATATTAGTCTAAAGATACTATCGACTATAATAAAACTTATCTCTTATTATTATAAAGAATTTAATCTTAGATAAAGAGAAAGATAATTAAAGTATTTAAGATTATATTTATTTTAGTACTTAATATAAAAGTAT
Organism: Letharia columbiana; assembly: GCF_014066305.1. NCBI lineage: Eukaryota > Fungi > Ascomycota > Lecanoromycetes > Lecanorales > Parmeliaceae > Letharia > Letharia columbiana. Next base: position 1,320 of record NW_023501049.1, on the reverse strand, counting down.
ATTTTTTATTAGTTAAATAATAGCTAGATAAGATTACCTCGAAAGCTATCTTATAAATCGCTATTAGTTTAATATATAGCGAGATTATTAAGTTATAATTCGAGCGATAAAAGTTTAAAAGAAAATCTAAGAAGAATAGGAAACTAAGTCTATTAAAGCGATATATTAATAGATTTAAAGAACGATATAACGATATTAATAAGATTAAGAAACTACGCTCTTTTAGCGCCGCCCTTAATTAAGAGTCTTTTAAAATAATAATTTATAAGATTAAGAAAGTCGTTAAAGAACTAGCTAAAAGATTGATTAATAAGAGTTATATAATAATATATATAGACGATAATAGAATTAATAAAAAGATAAGAGCTTTAGCTATATCGTTAGATATTAATTTTACTTTTAATATCTATTTAGACTTAAGCGACTAATATATAATATACTCGATAAAGCTATATAATATTCTTTAAGCTCTAACTATAATAGTTATATACTAAATAAAATTATAACTTAGTAGAGTTATAGTAAATATAAATAATTAAATATTAATTTAGACTATCGAAGATTCGAATAAGTATTTAAAATAGATCTATATAATATAGATAGTATAGATTATTAATTCGTTAAGATATCTCGAGATAGTAATAGAATTATATTAGATTTCGATGTATATCGATATTAATGATAATAAATAGACGAATAGAAAGGCGAAGAAGACTATTAACTAGCGAGAGCGAGTAGTTTATAATAAAAGAGTAAAGATAAATATTAACGAAATAGTCTTAATTATTAATTATATAGATAAGAATAATATCGATAATTAAGATAGCTATTAGAGATTACGCGATAAAATAATAAACTATTAAATAGACTAATAAGAAGCGAGGCGATATTCTTAGAAGAATTTAATTAATATCGTCGAAATAAATATAACTTCTATATTCGAGAGTTAAGCGCGCTAAAACGTCGCTAATAACGTAAATAAAGATCGAGAAAATAAATCTTAAGATCTTTCTTTATAATCGATAAATATCGGATATAGAGAATAAAGAATATAAGTATAGAGCGAAGTAGATAACTCGATATATTCTTTATAAATATAGATTATTTAATAAGAAGCGAGGAATATAATAAGTCGAAGAAAGAAGAAAGATAAAAGAGGAGGTTATTACTTATAAGAATATGCTAATAAAATTACGCTACGCCTCTATAGCGACGAACTTTATAAGAAGTATTAGACTTATTAAGTAATATTAAGCCCTTAATAAAAATTAATAATAAGAATTTATTAGAGTAGACGATTAAAAAGAAGAATACGATATA